>NC_138177.1:103029613-103364007 GCF_964165515.1 Mesoplodon bidens | reverse complement strand
CTGGACAATGTCAGGGGACATTTTTGTTTGTCACACTTGGGAAGGAGGAAGTTACACCGGCATCTGGTAGGTAGAGGCCAGGGATGCTGCTAAACAGGACAGACCCTACAACAATGAATTATCTGACCCCAAATGCCAGTAGTACCAAGATTGAGAAACCCTGCCTTAAAGGGAGGGGGTGTGCTCATCTTGCTTCTCCCTCTATACTACTGACTGGAGTGTGGACATAAAGGCTGGAATCTGAGCAGCTATCTTTGTTCATGCAGTGCAAGCCACATGTTGAAGACGGTGAAGTAACAAGATCAGAGAAATCTGGATCCTTGATCATCCTGAAATTGCTGTATCAGCTATAGAGGGCTCACTTCCAAACTTTGTTACCTAAAACAGAATGAAGTTTAAATCTCTCTTGTTTTGGGCTTTCTGTCACTTCCAGCTGAACTTCACTGATAACCTTCCTCCCTCCTGCTCCTTTTGCATTCCCCTCGACTTCAGTGAGCCTCTGTGAACCCAGCCCTTGCTCCTGGTCTCTCTTCCCATTGTACCCCTTTGTTGCTCCCAGCTTTCACCTCCAGATATACTCAAGAGCTATATTCATCCATTCTCAGTTTGATCTACTTTGAATTGTGATTGATACCTGCTCCAAGATCCATTTGTTGCAGCTCTGAGTCTATCAGGTCCTGCTCCTTCCAGATTCCCAGCCAGTCAGGCTCTAGCCAGTCCTATGAGTAAGCCATATCAATTGGGTTCTAAACATTTCTTTGTAACCCAGTTTGCAACGTGGAGCCACGTTCTCCCAGACTAGGTACTGTCTGTAATGACCCATACAGTGTGGGTACCAGCCCAGCAGAGGGGAGGTCTGACCAATGGGAATGGACCCTGGCCCTCACTTGAGGCACTACCAGCTAGGTATATGGGTCATATACCCATGGTCATATTTTACCTGAAGAATTCATCCATCTGTTCATCTATCCATGCATGCATCCATCAGTTCATTCAGCACTTGCATGAGTCATTTCAAGGCTCCAGCACGGAATCTGCTGTGACAATACCCTGGAGGTCTTTCCATTTATCATTATTGTTTACCACAGGCTGAAAAATGACAAATCCTTGGCCACCAAGGAGGATAACCCAGAGAAACAGACAGGAAGGGCTGGCCCCTCTCTTTATTTCTTTACATCTTCACATTGCTAGTGTTGGAGAACTTGATATTAACTAGCCCTTTCCTTTCAAATGTGAATTCATCTGTATAATGGTGGGGTCACATATATACAACCAAATTGTCAGGGATCCAAAAGTAAAGCCTTTGTATTCAAGGGTAGATATTCCAGAACAAGGAGGGGAATTTCAGCCAGCATATTTGATGCTGCCTGAGCCTGTCTGCCTGACACCTTGAAGATATAACAAAATGCATAGAGTGGATTCTTTCAAGGGGAAAGTGGACAAGGACCAAAGAACAGTAAAACAAGGGCCATTCCAGTGGATCTCCATGTCCTTCAGATGAACTGGGATAAATTCTGAGTCTAGTCCCAAATTTCTGAGTCATGACTGTAAACCTGATATGAGGATGGAAGCTTCCAACTCAGTCAAAGTAACAGTGTGAGAAGAGCAAAACTGAATCACTTCAACTATCTTCCTTTTCAGAATATTTGATTGGAGTGGAGGAGGGAGAGTATGTCTGCCATATTAAGAGGGGCATAAAGTAACATTAAAGATGCTGTGGAAGCCAGCTTCCCAGATGGACCCGCCTCCTGTTATTCACACCCTTCCACATTGTATTAGAGTTGATCTGTGTGACCAACAGAACACAGAAGTGATGGTATGTGACTTCTGCGGCTAGGTCATAAAAGACATGTGGCTTCCACTTCTCTCTTAGATCATTCACTCTGGGGGATGCAGCCCTGTGGAGAGGGCTGAGGTGAGGAACTGAGCCCTCCTGCCAACAGCCATATGAGTGAGTCATCTTGGAAGCAGATCCTCTTGCCCCAGTCAAACCTTTAGGTAATCATAGCCTCAAACAGCTTCAAGAGAGACCCTGAGTGTAAACCACTCAGCTAATCGGCTCCCTGACCCACAGAAACTGTGCAATAATACATTTTTATGGTTTCAAGCTGCTAAGGTCTGGGATAATTAGTTAACGCAGCCATAGATAACTATTATACCCCTTATTGTCAGTCAGTGTATGTCAGCAGCTCAGTTAATTCTCACGACAATCCTGTGAAACAGAAATGATTTTCTCCATCTCAGAGGTGTGAAAATAGGTTCAGAGAGGTCAAGTAATTTCCCAGGGTCATACAACTGCCTTCAAGTCCTTCTAAACCATGCTGCCCCACGCAGTCCTGCCTCTCTGAGACTTTCTTCTCCTCCCCACACTGACCTACAGAAGCGAACCAGGCTGTTCTAATACTGGCCTTAGGTTTAATGGTGAGATTATATGATCATAGGATGGGGAGTATATGAGGGTTTGAAAACTACCACTGCCTACAAAAATTGTATTCTTACATACCTTGTGAAGCAGTTTCAAGAACTTGGCAGAGATGAGGGGAAGCAAATGGCATTCTAAAATAATGGCAAATAAATGAAAGAACTAAAAATTGGACAGTGTTTCTAGTTAAAGTCAGAAAGTTGATGACACATAACAAGACCTCCATTCGGACAAAGGATTGTTGGTGTCATTTGTGGAGCTATGACACAGACATGCCATGGAGAAACAGTTGAAGCCCTGAAAGTTTGAACACCTCTGGCTGGAGGATTTTATCCGTCACCTTGGGAGCCCTGGTGTAGTCTACCTGTGTCCTTGAGTCTATCTCAGATGGAGGAAGACAGCCTGGAGTGATTCTTCTGCCTGTTCTGGAGTGGACTCGACTTAGGTTCTGTGGGACATCACTAGCAATAGACCTTTCTTTCCCCAGTTCCCCGCACAGTGGGAAGTAAGGGGGCATAGTTTCCTCTGAGGTCATTTTTTTGACCAATAAATGAGATTGATTCAGAGCTTTTTTTTTTTTTTTTTGCGGTACGCGGGCCTCTCACTGTTGTGGCCTCTCCCGTTGCGGAGCACAGGCTCCAGACGCGCAGGCTCAGCGGCCATGGCTCACGGGCCCAGTCGCTCTGCGACATGTGGGATCTTCCCGGACCGGGGCACGAACCCGCGTCCCCTGTATCGATAGGCGGGCTCTCAACCATTGCGCCACCAGGGAAGCCCTGATTCAGAGCTTTTTGATGGAGTTTTGAGATCTGCTTATTAAGGACTTAATGCTAATAACAGAAGACAAGTGGATTAACAAGGGTTTGAATACCTAAGCCCTAAACCAGTGCTTTTCAAACTTTAATGCAAATAAATCACCTGGGACATCTATTAAAACGCAGATTTGGATTCAGCAGGGCTGGGGTGGGGCCTGAGGTCCTGCATTTCTAACCGGCTCCCAGGTGGTGCTGATGCTCCTGGGCCATGGTCAGCATTTTAGTAGGAAGGGCGGAAAGCACTTGTTCTCAAACTTGCTTGCTTATGAGAATCACCTGGGATGGTTAAAAAAATAATGATGCCAGGGCCCCACCCCCAGAAAGTCTGCTTCAATTGGTCTCAGGTGCATCCTGGGCATCAGGATTCTAGTGTGTGGCAGAGTTTCAGGACACTGGTCTAACAAGCCTGTTCCCAGTTGCTTGCTGGTTCCCTCCTGATTCCTTTCCTGGGAGAAGCAGCTGCAGTGCAGGGTAACTGGGGACTTGGGGCAGGTACCTGGACCCATCCTGCTTCATTCTCTGCGGCTCGCCTTCCCATCCCGGGACAGGGGCAATGACTGCTCCCTCAGGGGGTCAAGAGAAGGATGGAGCACATTCATGTATTCACGGAGAACTCGGTATAGTGTCTGGCAGTATGAGTTATTACTTCATGATTACTCTCAACTGCTAAAGACTTAAGATTAGTTAAGTTTTAACAGATGATTATCCATTGTGGGCCAGGAGTGGGGAAATGCCTTTGTTTGGCGAGAACTTGGAAGGAAGAGAAGTGGGTCTGAGTGGATGGAATTCAAGGCCTACTCCCACAAACTGGGTAACTGAAAGCAGAATTAAGACACCGAAGATCAACTTCTACTCCCACAAGATGATTCAGGCAACATTTCTGGACTGCCCACTCTGTACAGGACATGGTGCTAAGCCTTGGGGAGAACTGCCTAAATTAGAAAGCAAGGATATTTAGCTTTCTAGAACTTCTGGTTAAAAAAGACAAGCTAGGGAATTCCCTGGTGGTCCAGTGGTTAGGACTCCATGCTTTCACTGCTGTGGGTCTGGGTTTGATCCCCAGTTGGGGAACTAAGGTCCCATAAGTCACGTGGCACAGCCAAAAAAAAAAAGACAAGCTAGGCACGTGGTCCAGTAGCTTCCTGATTGCCTACAGGACTCATCCATTTACTCAACCAATATTTAAAGGCGCTTGCTGTGATCTATCCACAAGAAGGCATGTTCCTTCCCCCCAAGATGCTTATAATCTCGGAGAGGATACAGAAAACAGATAGAAAATTATATGACTCCCAAGGTGCTTTGGGAACCCAGAAGAGGAGCCCTTCCCCACCAGCAGACCAGGCTGAAGAAGGCGGTCTGGGAAAGCTCGTGGAGGGGGTGACATGGGCTGATCAATTTCAGGTCCCCATAGCCTTGCATTCAAAGTCCTTCGGGATCTTTTTCCCACTGACTCTCTCAGCTGTTATCTCCTGGCAAGTCAAGCTCACTTCCATGTACCTATCCACGCTCTCCTGTCTGACTTTGCTCAAGATTGCAGGGTACATGGGAGCAAGGAACGCATTTGTCCTCCTCACCACAGTGTCCCCAGAGACCAGCAGAGACCCTGGCATTTAACTGTGCTCACTGCTTAAATGCATAAATGTGCTTTCTGCCGGCTCAAAGGCTGTGCATCTTTGAAGATCCAGGTCAGGCCAGGTTTGGCCTTTGTCTAGTCGTCTCGACAGCAGGTAGTGACTGCTACCTACAGGATGGTCCTATATCCTACCTGAGCTCTTCCAGTCTTGGAAGCCTGGTCAGCAGCCCTAGTCAACCAGCCACGAGGTCTGGAATCATTGGTGCTGCCTGCCTCAGACACGGTATACCTGCTTCTGCCTTAGTTTCCCTTTGTGACTAGACCCCCTTCTTTGAATACCAGCCTACTGGTCCGAGACTTTCAACCAGCTCTTCTCAAACCCTTCCCTTTGGGGACTGGATCATGTTCCATTTATCCTCAGCTGTGATTCTTGCCCTCTTGTGAATGGGCTGATGGCACAGAACCAGAATTGATCCAAGCCTGACTTTGTGACCAGTGCCCTGAACCCCAGTGACCTTCTCCACCAGTGCCTGCTGCAACCAAGGCCGAGTTAGCTGGAGCCTTTTAGACACGGTGCACTGGACTGCTCAGCTGGTACCATTTCCCCAGCCCTGTCTTATCTTCTTCCTCCATCCTTCCAGTCTGTTTGCTAACCCTTACCTGGAATTCCTTGCATGCAAGTTGGCCCTAGGTTAGGTAGCTTTTTCCAAATGCAGGCTTCCTCTCTGCTTCGCCCTCTCAGGATGTAATCTTAATCTCTCTCCCTGAAGTCCCAAACCACTGTGCCTGTCTTACCTGGACACCTTTTTACCTTGCACCACAGTTGTTTGTGTACCTGTGTCATCATTTCTACTAGGCAGTAAGCCAGGCACATGTCTTTTTCTTTTGTATGGATATGTCAACTAGACCCTCAATCACTGCTTGTTGAAGAGAGGAAGTCATAAGACAACACCAAGCACAAATCAAATGAGATGTAATAGTCTCCCCGACCCTTGGGCCTCATTCCATTCAGCCTGTATATCACACCCCTACGTGAACCATTCTAAAACACAGCCATTCTCATGCCAAAAGAAACTGTAGCTCCCCATTGGCTATTGCATGAAATCCACGTGCCTCATCCTGAATCAAGCTTGCCCCAGCCCCTTTGCTACATGTGGCCTCAATCCGACTTGCCCAGCCTCCTGACACTTCAACCCCTCACCCCAGCTGTACTTTCTTCAGGACCCATTTGTCCCTCTTTTCTGTGTTAATATCGAAATTTCTTCATCCTGGCACCTTTTTTTTTCCCTTCGCCTATTCCCACGTTGCCACCTAGTTTAGTTATTGGCCTGGCTGAAACTCAGCCCTAAGATTTTTAGGATGAAAAAAGCCATCATTCAAATGTTGTGAGCAGATTTTGTCTGGCAAGAGAAGAGTCTTCACAAGTCCTTCAGGGAAAGATTGTTTTCCCCTTGTTTTGGGAAACCACGCGGTTGAACACATGAAAATAAGAATTCACCCAAGGTTCTGGGGGAAGAACCGTGAGCGAACCATGAAGCTGGAGGTAGATGTTTTCAGTCTGAGAAGCTGAGCGGTCTGTTTGGTACATCATGTAGATGTGATGTCTATAGCTGAGTAGAATTTGGGTAAGGAGGCGGAGAATGTTTCTTGGGTTGCAACAAATTTAACTGATGCTATATCTGAACTTTGGTTTGTTCCTGCAGGATGTGAGATTCCTTTATTGAGAGTTGCTTGCTAATAATAACAACAAACAGTTGCTACACACTTACCATGTGCCAGAACAGAAAGAAACCCCTGCAAGGATTAACTCCTATCATAACAACTTTAGGATTTTTCAGATGAGGAAAAGAAGGCTCAGAAAAGTTAAAGATCATGCCTTACAATTAGAGGCAGAACCAAGATGTGAACACGAGGAGTCTGACTCCACAGCCTATGCTGCTAACCTCTACTCTCAAGAATCTTTGATTTTTAAAAATCTCATCCTTTAGCAGCCGAATAGCACGCAGGGAGATCAGGTCGGTGCTTTGTGTCCACCTAGAGGGGTGGGATAGGGAGGGTGGGAGGGAGATGCAAGAGGGAAGGGATATGGGGATATATGTATACGTATAGCTGATTCACTTTGTTCTACAGCAGAAACTAACACAACATTGTAAAGCAACTATACTCCAATAAAGATGTTAAAAAAATCTCATCCTTTAAAAATTTCTTTTTAAAAAGATAATTAGTATAGTAGTTAGTATATGCTTATTACTTGGAAATGCAAACTCAAAAATGTTTTACTGGTAGGGTTACCCAATCACATTTTGCCACTTTTTCATATGTCATCTTGCATTATTTTGCTTATTGTTTCATATTCACAGGTATTTCTTCCAAAGAATCTGAAGTATCCTTGAAGGTAGGGATTGTGTCTTAAACTTCCACTTTATCTCATCTCCCACAGTAGGCCCAAATGTATCCTCCCTAAATACTCGTTGAACTGAATTAAACTGGTACTCCAACGACCTTCTCCCTCTGGAGCAAAGCAAAGCAAGTGAAAATATTATAGAAATATATAGAAATACAGTAGATTTCTAGAGCTTCTGGGGAAGGCTGAAGCTGCTTCCAAGCTCTGCATATAGAACATAGGAATTTAAAAATAATCCTTCTGTACAAACATGAAAAGTGTTATTGCAGACTCCCAGAGGTGTATAATGGATTTGAACTTTAAAACAGCAAGATGAAGTAGCGCTTACTTTAGGGAACTCAAATTGCAAACTGCAGCGATCAGCCTACTCACAGGTGGTTATAGTCCATGCTTTGGTTCCCTCTGTCGGTAGAAAGGAAGAGGTGTTGTTTTTTGTTTTTGTTTTTCTTTCCTGCAGGAATTCTTGATTCAGGTTGTGTGATGGCTGCTGTTCACGGCATGCACTGCCTGAGAAATTCAGCTCTTAGATTTAGGAAAGGGGAAGAGAAAACCTACTGGATCTTTCTCCTTAGATGGTAACTAAATACACATTTTTTATTCCTTTTACATACTACCATTGCTGCCTCTAAAGCCAGACTCATTACAGACCACTTATTAATTGTCAGAGAACACACACAGAGTTTGTTCTGCCATGGCTTTCCCAGGCTTCTAATTGTAAGGCGTAAAAAGTATACCTTGATTGCTCACAGAGTTGGTCAAACAAGCCTGGTTTTCCCACACTGTCTGCTAACCCCATATCTTGGTAATGTTTTCCATGACATAGACAAGGCGTTTTGATCTCAACTAGTGAAAGGAATCAAATATCTAAAAATTCTTTGTTTGATTTATTAAGTGGAATTAAGGACACACGTATCTTTCCTTAGCATGTGATTTCTTTCTCAATTTCCCCTTCCCAGAACTTTTATATATGAGTCTGAATTGTTACTTAATCATATCAATGACTCATCATTTGAGATTTGGCTCCAATGCCCTTCGGAGAATTCCTTTGTATGGTATTCCAAGGAAGGATTAAGCATCACTCGTCCCCTGTTCAGCCACGTGCAATTCCAAGGACCAGTGAAGACTCTGAGATGCCACTAGTGCCTGGCACATTTCAGAGTTCAAAACAGATTTGTTTAAACAAATACAATTTGAAGTCATTTTCTATTTTAAGGGTTAATTTCGTATATGTCAGAATTCCTTCTTCCTGCATGTGAGGATATTTGTTTTATTTCATTAATCTTAAAGGGGGCATAACAATGTTTTACATAAAATGCTTACTGTCAAGGAACTTTATGTATTATGGTAGAATGAAAGAGACATGCCTCGTGTCAATCAGGGCTCTGCCACTGTTCGGAGAGGCAATGAACGTGGGCCCTTAGCATCCTTGTACATTCTTGCTGAGTGTGCTAAGAATGTAAGATCCTGCTCATTTGGGCCATTCTTCAGGGTTGTGTTTGCAGTGAGCAACCTTGAGGGATGAGGGAATGTCCCTCTGTGGGACAAAGAGCAGGCTTGCTTACTGCTTGCTATAAACTGGTAGGTCCCCCAAGCTCAGCATTCCTCTTCTATAATGCCACCCATTGTGTGTGCAAGCATCCATCTGGACCCACCTGCTTCGTTCCTGGGAGAACTGGGGTTCAGAGAACCGACACTCTGGCTAATGCTTTTGCTGTGACAGTCTTTCATCTCTGACCCAGGAGTCTTGTGTGTTCTGTCAACATCCATGAAACTGTGACGAGCTGACACGTTAGCCTGCACGTAGGGTAAAATAGCAGATTCCTCAAAGTTCTTGACACACACCAGGGAGGTATCCCTACACAAGTTATTCAAACTCTTTTAGCTGCAGTTTCCCTTCCTTATAAAGAGGACGATAGTATCTGGCTCATAGCATTGTTGTGGGGTGAAGTTAAATAAGAATGTACAGATCCCGACTCCACTAGACCCTTCCTGGGAGCTCCCTTCCCTCTTTAGAACACGGACGGAGACTGCTTTGCTTTGATGCCTGATGTAGCTGGGCCGCGTGGAATGGAGTGGACCACAGGGCACAGCAGGAGCTCCGCAATTTCTACGTAGGCGGGGCTCAGAAAACCGCAAGCCGATTGGAGCGGGGACCAAGGGTTTTGTATGCAGAGGCGTTTGCAAGGCAGCCACGCGATTTTTACTTAAATTGCCTCTTTCAAGAGGCTTCGGGGTCTTACTGATGCGAATTACAGGGGCACTGAAAAATACCCCCTCAGATCGACCCTCTGATTCGTGGCGACCGCGCCCTTTCGAGCAGCTGGGAGCTCGTCCGGACTCCAGCTGCGCCACCTCCTTCGGCTGCCTGCTGCCTCCGGAAAGCCACGCGGCCACGCTCGGGCGCGCGCCCCCAGACCGCACACGCCCGCTCACGCATGCTCCCGGCGTTCCCACGCGCGCAGGCCCTTAACCGGCGCCTTCCACGCAGCCTCGTGCTCCGGGCGCGCGGGCTCAGCTGTTGCGCGGCGCCCGCGGAGGCAGCTGCCGGAGCTGGGATGAGCTATCGAAGGATGCTGCAGCGCGGGGCGCGTCGCCCCCCTCAGTCCACCAGAGCCCGGATACCTCAGAAATTCGGCTCTGGGTCTGTGGGGAGCGAAATGCAACCCAAACACCGTTTTACCGAACCCCGCGCAAATAAACACGCACAGGCACTCACACAGACGTCGCCGCGACCCGCGCTTGCCGCGGCGGATTCCGGCCGCGGGCGGCCAGGAAAGAGCCCGGGACCCGGGAGGGGCCGCTGACCACGCCTCAAAGTCCGAGGGGTCGCTGCTCGGGATCGGCCGCTAAAAGGTGCGACGTAAGTGCCCGGCGTTAACGGCCCGGCTTAACGGCGCAACGGCGAGCCTGGGGCCTGCATCGCCGGGGCGGGGCCGGGCCGGGCGGAACCGGCCGCGGGAGAGCGGGTAGGCGGGGGCGATCGGGCAGGAAGGGAGCTGGGGAGGAAGAGCGCGGGCGTGATTTGTCCTGCGCGGCCAGGTACGGCGTTGCCCAGGGCGGGCCGGAGACCGGGCTGCGGCTGTCCTCAGATGCACCAGCCGGCACCCGGCGGACTCGCGCCCGCCCTTCGCTTTCAAGACGCGCCGGTTTCGTTAAGAGGCGGTCTCCGGGTGAGGACGGGCGCTTGCGGCCGGTGTCTGCCAGTGCCCTGGCCTCTGCGATACAGACAGACAGCTAAGGGGGTGGTGGGAAGGGCGCGGGGCCGTCGCCTCTGGCTTAACAGAGCAGATGCGCAGAGAGTCCAACAGGTGGCTCCGTGGCGCAATGGATAGCGCATTGGACTTCTAGAGGCTGAAGGCATTCAAAGGTTCCGGGTTCGAGTCCCGGCGGAGTCGCAGTTTTTCCCCCAGTACGTAATTTATTTTCTACACCTGTCATTTCTCTCATTTTCCTAAAGGGATGAACTGGCCTCGCATCCTCTGCCCAGTCCCTTCGGCTTCTGCAGCTCTTTCACCTCTAGCCGCTCGGACCTCTGGTCTGTCCTTCCCCCTGCTTCCCTGGCTCAGTGGCTCTGGGCCTGGGCCCTGCAGACTCCGGAGCCGGATCCGGGAACTGGGAAGAGCGGCCTGGGCGGCGAAGCGAAGCCTCACGGTTTCGGCCTGAGCAGAGCGCGGGGGAGGCCCGAGTCTAGGGTGTTCCGGGAGACCTGCCCCAGGCCCTGGGGGTACGCCCCCTCGCCAGGAGCGCGAGCGTGGCTGCTAGGGAGGGGTGAGCAAAGGACGAGGAAACGCGCCCACACAGTGAGCTGCCCCTCCAGCCCAGAAGGCTTCCGAATTGTCATGTACTTGAATCCCCAGTGGGATCCTGTCAGAAATGCAGATTTCTGGGCGTCACTCTCATTCAGTCGATCAAGGTGGGGCCCAGGAATCTGACTTTTGAATAAGAACGCCCTCTCCCCTCCTCCACGATTCCGGTGCAAAGAGACCCGAGGTCCACTCTGCTTGTCAGCTGCTCTAGGCAGGGATGACTCTCTTGTACTTCTTCTTCTGACAGTTCATACCATAGCTTTGCACGAGGTTACGGTTCCACCTCGCTAAAGGCGAATGAATGAATGAAATTTTAAAAACTCATTGTAACAAACAATTCATGCAAAAAATACAAAATCCAAAATTGTCAAAAAAGGTACAGGGAAAAGTAAACATCCTTGTTCTTCCTATATCCCAGCCTTTCAATTCTCTCTATAAGCCATCAGTAAAAATGGTTTCTTGGAAGTATTTTCAGATTTATTTTATGCACATGTCAGCATTTCTATATCTATTCTCTTTCTTTATGTTTGTTGATGTTACTGATATAGGTAATATAGCATTACGATTGGTAGTATATTATGCTTGCTAGTTCACTTATTAATACAATAGAGCTGCCTTGTTCCATTGCATATAAGTATCATAATGATTTAATAGTCCCCAATAGTTGGTCATTTAAGTGTCCAGTATTTTCCTGTTACAATGTTTCAGTGAACATCCTTATTCTTACATTATTGTACACAAGTGCAAACGTATCTGTAGGATAGATTCCTAGGAAGTTGAATTGCTGTGTCAAAGGTTTATTTGTGTATTCTTTGATAGATACTGCCAAATTACTCTCATAGAGATTGTATCCATTTTACTCTCACTAACAATGATAAAAGTGGCATTTCAAATTAGTGTAGAAGAGGAAGAATGTTCATTATCAGTGGTTCTGGGACAAAATTCCCACTTCACTCCTTTTACAAAAGTATATTCCGGATGAAGAAAATACAGGTATAAAAATAAAACCAGGAAAAGCACTAAAATAAAACGTGATGAAGTTATTTAATAATCTGAGTGCAATATAACCCCAAACCTAGAAGAATTTTAAAAATTGATAAACACAAATATATGAATTTCTCTAAGACAAAAAAGATACCATAAACAAAATCAAAAGACAAACTGGGAAAGAATAATTACAATACATATCACAAAAAAAGGGCTGGTTTCCTTAAAATGTAAAGAACTCCTACAAACCAGTAAGAAAATGACCAACAATGCAGTAGAAAAATGACCAAACTCAAGAACAGATAAATTACAAAAAAGAAATACGAATTATTCTATGTATAAAAAGATGCTCACCTTCACTCATAACAAGACATGGATTGAAACTACAACTAGAAACCATCTTTCAGTTGTTTCATAACATGTAGAGTATGTTGTTGGTAAGATTGACATTTAATTTTCTTCTGTAAATGCAGCATTGTTTAAAATGGCCTTCGGAATTCCCTGGCAATCCAGTGGTTGGGACTCCACGCTTTCACTGCCAGGGGCCCGGGTTTGATCCCTGGTCAGGGAACTAAGATCCTACAAGATCCCTGCACGGTGCGGGAAAAAAAAAAAAAAATTTTTTTTTTAATAGAATGGCCTCAAGCTGGAAATAACCTACATGTCCATCAATAATGAACTGTTTGAAGAAAGTATGGTAGAGCCTTGTAATTGAATTGAATACAACGCAAACCTTTAAAAAATGAGGAAGATCCATATGTACTGCTATGGAAAAATAACCAAGATTATATGAAAAAAATTGATGCGTAAATGAGTATACTTAATATTATTCTTTTTATGTTAAGTAATGCTAATAATAATAGTAGTAATAATGTATATTAGCATGACTGTGTGTGCAGAGAAAATTTCTGGAACAATATATGAATGGTTAACAGAGCTGGGGCAGGAGGGACAGTGGTATGAAGGGTGGGGGTCTTTTTACTGATTGCCTGTTTGTAATGTTTGAGTCGTTTTCATAATAAGCCTATCTTATCCTTGTAATAAGTTAATTTTAAAAAGATAGAGCAAAAAAAATTCCTAAGCTAATGAGGAAGGAATAAGAAGCATTTGGTGCCTGTGCTTAAGTTCACTTTCCAGTAGTCAGCCCTGATACTGCTTATCCATTAAAGATTTACTGAATTTGATTTAACAAACATTTATTAACTCCTTATGTTCTGCTCCGTGCTGGATCTCAGCCATAAATACACCCTTTAGGAGCTCCTCCTACTAAGCATAGAGAAATATGTAAACAAGATATCTCTTTACAAGGTGATTCCAGCAGGGACCATGTCCTGAAGGTCTTGTACACCATGTTAAGGAGTGTGGACTTTGCCCTAAAGGCAATAGGAAACCATTGCCTAGCTTTTTTCTTTTTTTTTTTTAAGTCTTTTTTGTTTTTTTAGATGTTGGGGGTAGGAGTTTATTAATTAATTTATTTATTTTTGCTATGTTGGGTCTTCGTTTCTGGGCGAGGGCTTTCTCTAGTTGTGGCAAGCAGGGGCCACTCTTCATCGCGGTGTGCGGGCCTCTCACTATCACGGCCTCTCTTGTTGCGGAGCACAGACGTGCAGGCTCAGTAGTTGTGGCTCACGGGCCTAGTTGCTCCGCGGCATATGGGATCCTCCCAGACCAGGGCTCAAACCCATGTCCCCTGCATTAGCAGGCAGATTCTCAACCACTGCGCCACCAGGGAAGCCCCAGCTTTTTTCTTTTTAATTTTTAATTTTTCATATGGAAATATAGTTGAGTTACCACGTGTCAGGGGTCTGGCAAATTGATTCAGTCATACATATACATATACATTCTTTTTCAGATTCTTTTCCAATATAGGTTATTACAAGATACTGAGTATAGTTCCCTGTGCTATACAGCAGGTCCTTGTTATCTGTTTCATATATAGTAGTCTCTGTCGATTAATCCCAAATTTCCCTCCCCCCCTTTCCTCTTTGGTAACCATAAGTTTGTTTTCTTTAGTTGTGAGTCTATTTCTGGTTTGTAAATAAGTTCATTTGTATCATTTTTTAAGATTCCACATATAAGTGATATCATATATTTGTCTTTCTCTGACGTACTTCACTTAGTATGATAATCTCTAGGTCCATCCATGTTGCTGCAAATGGCATTATTTTTATGGCTGAGTAATATTCCATTATATATATATGGAATATATAATATTAATATAATATATAATATTCCCTGGTGGCCCAGTGGATAAGACTCCACACTCCCAATGCAGGGGGCCTGGGTTTGATCCCTGGTCAGGGAACTAGATCCTGCATGCATGCTGCAACTAAGAAGTCCGCGTGCCACAACTAAGAAGCCTGCATGCCACAACTAAGAAGCCCGCATGCCACAACTAAGAAGCCCGCTTGCCACAACTAAAAAGCCCGCATGCCACAACTAAAAGATCCTGCATGCCACAATGAAGATCCCGCGTGCCACAGCTAAGACCCGGCGCAGCCAAAATAAATTTAAAAATAAATATATTTTTTAAAGTCTACACACACACACACACACACACACACACACACCCCACATCTTTACCCATTCTTCTGTTGGTGGACATTTAGATTGTGTCCATATCTTGGCTATTGTAAATAATGCTGCTGTGAACATTGGGGTGCGTGTATCTTTTTGAGTTAGAATTTTCTCCAAATATATGCCCAGGAATGGGATTGCTGGATCATATGGTAACTCTATTTTTAGCTTTTTGAAGAACCTCCATACTGTTCTCCATAGTGGCTGCAACAATTTACATTCCCGCTAACAGTGTAGGAGGGTTCCTTTTTCTCCACACCCTCTCCAGCATTTATTATTTGTAGACTTTTTAATGATGGCCATAATGACTGGTGTGAGGTGATACCTCATTGTAGTTTTGATTTGCATTTCACTAATAATTAGTGATGTTGAGCATCTTTTCATGTGACTGTTGGCCCTCTGTATGTCCTCTTTGGAGAAATGTCTGTTTAGGTCTTCTGCCTATTTTTTTAATTGGGTTGTTTTTTAGATATTAAGCTGTATGAGCTGTTTGTATATTCTGGAAATTAATCCCTTGTTGGTAGCATCATTTGCAAATATCTTCTCCCAGTCCGTAAGTTGTCTTTTTGTCTATGGTTTCCTTTGCTGTGGAAACGCTTTTAAGTTTAATTTTGCCCCATTTGTTTTATTTTGTTTTTATTTCCATTACTCTAGGAAACAGGTCCAAAAAAATATTGCTGCGATTTATGTCAAAGTGTGTCCTGCCTATGTTTTCCTCTAGGAGTTTTATAGTATCCAGTCTTACATTTAGGTCTTTAATCCATTTTGAGTTTATTTTTTATATGGTGTTAGAGAATACTCTAATTTCATTCTTATACATGTAGCTGTTCCCTTTTTCCCAGCACCATTTATTGAAGAGACTGTCTTTTCTTCATTGATTATTCTTGCCTGCTTTGTCATAGATTAATTTTGACCATACGTGTGTGGGTTTATTTCTGGGCTCTTTATCCTGTTCTGTTGATCTAGGTGTTTGTCTCTGTGCCAGTATCATACTGTTTTGATGACTGTAGCTTTGTAGTATAGTCTGAAGTCAGGGAGCATGATTCCTCCAGCTCTGTTCTTTCTCGGGATTATTTTGGCTATTATTATTTTTGGGGTCTTTTGTGTTTCCTACAAATTAAAAAATTTTTTGTTCCATATCTGTGAAAAATACCATTGGTAATTTGGGATTGTGTTGAGTCTGTAGATTGCCTTGGGTAGTATGGTCATTTTAACAGCATTGATTCTTCCAATCCAAGAACATGGTATATCTTTCCAACTGTTTGTGTGGTCTTCAATTTCTTTCATCAGTGTCTTATAGTTTTTGGAGTGCAGGTCTTTTGACTCCTTAGATATCACTTATATGTGGAATCTTAAAAAATGATACAAATGAACTTATTTACAAAACAGATACCTAGGCATCTTATTCTTTTTTTTTTAATTTAAAATTTTTTTTATGGCTGTGTCGGGTCTTAGTTGCGGCACGCAGGATCTTTGTCAAGGCATGCAGGATCTTTTGTTGCAGCATGCGGGCTCTTCATTGCAGTGTGTGGGCTTCTCTCTAGTTGTGGTGTGCGGGTTTTCTCTTCTCTAGTTGTGGCATGTGGGCTCCAGAGTGCATGGGCTCTGTAGTTTGTGGCACGCGGGCTCTCGTTGAGGTGCACGAGCTCAGTAGTTGTGGCACGTGGGCATAGTTGCCCCACAGCATGTGGGATCTTAGTTCCCTGACCACGGATTGAACCCGCGTCCCCTGCATTGGAAGGCAGATTCTTTACCAGTGGACCACCAGGGAAGTCCCTCTTATTCTTTTTGATGTGATGGTAAATGGGATTGTTTCCTTAATTCCTCATTCTGATACTTCGTTGTTAGTGTATAGAAATGCAGCAGGTTTCTGTATATTGTGTATCCTGCAACTTTACTGAATTCATTGATGAGCTCTAGTCATTTTCTGGTGGCACCTTTAGGATTTTCTATGTATAGTATCATGTCATCTGCAAACAGTGACAACTTTACTTCTTCCTTTCCAATTTGGATTTCTTTTATTTCCTTTTTTTCCCTGATCGCTTGTCTAGGACTTCCGAAATTATGTTGAATAAAAGTGGCGAGAGTGGGCATCCTTGTCTTGTTACTGATCTTACAGGGAATGCTTTCAGCTTTTTATCATTGAGTATGATGTTAGCTGTGGGTTTGGATGTGTGTTCTGTATCAGCCCTCTGTCCACATTGTAGATTCCAGGCTGGAATAGCACAAGACGAGAGGCTCTACAACCAGTTCAGGGCAGTTAAGGTCATCTAGGTAAGAAAATTACGAGGGCTGGAACTAGGGAGGTGTTTGGGGAGTGGGATAAGTATACAAATTGGAGAGAGATTAAAGGAGGCCAAATTGATGGGACTTGATGAATTAAGGGATATATAGAGGAGAGAAAGGGAACAGTCAGGAAAGACTCCCATTTCTAATTAGGGCAGATGAGTGGATGCTGAAACAGTCACAAAGGAGACAGAAGGAGAGAGAAGTGGGTTTGGGGGAAAACTAAGTTCATATTTCTATGTGTTGAGCCTGAGGTCTCTGTGGAACATCCTGGAGAAGATGTACAGTTGGCGGTTGATATTCAATGCTGAGGACATGGCAAGCTCTCAATAAATATTTATTGAATGAAAGAACTAAAGGAAAGTAAGTATGTAGGGAGAGAGGGAAGGAAAAGAAGAGAAGGTCTGCAGCTGGGGAGACTGATCTAGGCTTGAGATTTAAAATTTATTCACCTACAGATGGCACTTAAAGCTCTGGACACAGGTGAGATCGTGCAAGGAGAGTATAGATCGAGTAAGGAGAGACGAAGGTTGAAGACAGAAACCCAGAGCACAGACAGTTGAAGGATAGGCAAAGAATGAGTTCTTCAAAGCGAACAAAAAGGGTAGCCAGAGAGGTAGGAAGAAAACCAGGAGAAGAAAGCATTATCTCCAAGAACTGATGGAGCAAGTTTCCTCTTGAGGAGAACGGAGTCAAGAGGAAAAGGAAGACATCTCACATTTTTGTAAACACCTGCTTTATGCCAGCAACTTTATTTAACCCTTGCCATTTAATTATCCCTCCAATCCTAAGAAGTATGAATTATCCCTATTTTATGGATGAGAAAGTTAGGGTGCGAAGATGTTATGGGGGTAAGGTGAAAGGATTAGGCTCGGCATGATGGAAAAGTGCCTGCTCTTCTGAGGCAAGTAAGAAGAGGGCAGAGGAAAAAGCATGAAGGTGGAGGGAAAATCACAGGTGTTCATGTTTGAGGACCTATTTCCTTTGTGCCCTCTTTCACTGCTCTACCTCACACACCCAGGATTCCAGGAGGGTAGTCACAAAGTGGGAGCTGCCCCAAAGGTGGAGACATTCCCATCTTGTGCCACCTGTACCCGGTACAGACTCTAAAGACCAGCAGCTAGGGGTGGTTTCATTCCAGCTTCCTCTTGGGCTTTGTACATCCATCAGCATTTTAAAAATATTCTACAACTTCATCCACCTATTCTATTCTATATATATATATATATATATATTTTTTTTTTTTTTTTTGAGTACTGGCTTTGTGCAAGGAACCATATTGGAAAGAAATACAAAGTTGAGTAAGAGTGCATTCTCTTACAGCATTCGTCCTAGTGAGGGACAGGGGGCCATGGATTGATGATCCCATTAATTAGGGTTGGTTTTGCTACAAGTGACAGGAAACTCAAACTAACAGTGGATTTGGCAAGATAGTTTTTTAAAAAAATAAATTTATTTATTTTCAGCTGCACTGGTTCTTTGTTGCTGTGTGCGGGCTTTCTCTAGTTGCAGTGGGCGGGGGCTACTCTTCATTGCGGTGCGCGGGCTTCTCACTGCGGTGGCTTCTCATTGCAGAGCACGGGCTGTAGGCGTGCGGGCTTCAGTAGTTGTGGCACGTGGGCTTCGTTGCTCTGCGGCATGTGGGATCTTCCTGGACCAGGGCTCGAATCCGTGTACCCTGCACTGGCAGGCGGATTCCTAACCACTGCGCCACCAGGGAAGTCCAAGATAGAGGTTTCTTTCTCATGTCAAAGTCCAGGGAATGGCAGCTGCTTGATGATGAGACCCAGGCTCCTTATTCTTCCATCTTCAAAATGCAGGTTCCACCTCATGGTCCAAGATGATTGCTCCTGCCCCTGCCATCAGGTCAGCATACTAGTTAGTGGGGAGAAGATAAAGGGACAGAGCCCCATTCCAAGCTCACCCTTCTTTGAAGGACACCTCCCAGAAGTTGCACATACCACATTCACTCACATCCCATGGAAAGGTGGGAATCTTAGCTTTTTTTTTTTCCCCAAGGTGGACACAGTCCCAGCTAAAAACCATGTGTTCTCTAACTGTAAAAGAAAGGGGAAAAAAGGCAGTTTCTGCTGTTGATGCTGAAATAGGTATGCAGATAGCTATAGTGCAAGGCTAAAATGAAAGTGTGACAGTTATTCATACTAGCTCTGTGACATGAGGCAGGTTACTTAATCTTTCTGTGCCTCGGTTTCTTCATTCATAAAACGATGAGGTTAATAGTAGCACCTACCTCCTAGGTTTACCTAAAGGTAACCTAAATTGTTACATATGTATATATGTTTCATATGTACATACATACATAATGGTTACATAAAGTAAGTTGTATTTGTAAGTCCTTAGAACAGTGCCTGGCACTTAAGTGCTATATAGCGTTTATTAAAAACAAAGTAAAAATAAGCACAGTCAAATGGAAATTTCAAGAATCTGCATATCGGTGGGGAAAAGTCTGAAAAAATATTTTATGAAGAAATGTAGAGTGTCAGCTCAGTGATGCCTGGGATGGTCTCATTCCTTCCCTGGGCACCGCCAGAACCTGGCACATTGCCTTGCACAGAGTAGATGCTCAAACTACTGGTTTCTGAATGGGCTTGAAAGGTCAGTAGTATTTTGTTAGGTGAGTTGGAGGCAAGGAAAATATTTTAGGTGGAGTTACCCATATGAACAAAGATAAAAGGTGAAAACTCACTGTATCCAGCACAGTAGCTGGCATGCACAGCACTTGGTATATGTTGACTGACCACTCAATATCAACTAGTTTGGTTTGGCTGAAATCTATCTGTTGGGTCTAGGCAGAAAGACACATCACTTTAGAGAATTTAATATGGGGAATTGTCACACAGGTGATGAAAGTGTAGGCAACCCAGATATTGCAATAGTAGGAAACCTCTATCACCCCTAGTGCCAGGGGGACAATGAGAGGAGATGGTGTTCCCAGAACCCAGAATCCTGGGGTATCCAGTGGTGGGAAGTTGCCTGGTGGGAGGTGGGAGATGGCAGAGCTGCAACCCAACCCAAGGCAGAGGGAGAGAAATACCCTTCTTGCTTCTGCTGCCCTTGTCTTAGGTCAATGTCTCACTGCAAAGTCATTTTTGGCACCTGGGAAGTGTCATTTCCTGTAGTCCAGAGCAGAGCAGTGAGAGAAATAGGCAGATGACCAGCACAAATGAAGTTTGGAGCATGAGCGGGGGAGTGATGAATATAAACCCCTGGTGGTGTCATTTTAGTCTTGAATGTCAGATCTTGAATGTCGGGGTTTCCTCATGTTTTGTTAGGCAGAGGTAGGCCACAGAAGGTAAAAAAGCATAACGGCATCATTAAAACTGTTTTAGGAAGGCTTCCCCAATGGGGAAGATGGAGAACAGGGAATAGTAGCTTCCCTTTGAGTACCTGTCACGTGCCAGGCACGGTGCTAAGCACTTATTCATCACAGAAAGATGATGTATCTGGTTCTGGATATGTTGAGTTTGAGATGACTTCACGATACATGGATGGGCATATCACATATAACAGGAACTGTGCATCTGGAGCAGGGGTGTAGAAGTGTAAGGATGGAGACTTTGGAGCCTTCTGCGGAGAAGCGAGAGCAATGCGGGAGAGGGAGGACAAGACATTCAAGTTAGACAGTATAGAGGAAGAAGATAAGAGGGTAGGCATTAGGGGGGACCAACGAGCAGTGGGCAGAGTAAGAAAACCAGTGAAGGGAAAAAGAATAGAGGGATAGGAGAAGCAGAAAGTTCATCTTCCCGCAGGGGCAAAGGGAAGCTGGAGCTTCAAGAAGGAAAGGTCAGGAGTGTCAAATAACATTTCCTGGCCAGAAGAGATGAAGACAGAGGGAAAAGCTATTGAATATAGCAGCTGGATGCATGGAGGAATCGTTTCTCTAGACAGGTGAGGTCACAGAAGGAAAAGTGGGCGTTTCCTTGGCTGGGAGTGGCAGGTGAGAGTATCAGAAAAAGAAAGAAGAAAGAACAAGACTAGTGGCACATACAAAGAAATGTCTGACCAACGGATCCAGATTGATTAGGGAGGAAAATGTATCCTAATGGGGGTGGAGGATTGGGAGAATGAGAGGGGCTGAAATACTTGAGATCATGAGTTTACAGTCTTCGAAGGTGGGGCCCAGGCATCAGTACTTTTGGAGCCACCTCGAATAATTCCAAAGTGCATTCAAGGTTGGGTTAAAGGGAACTGGAAGGAAGGCTAACAGGATTAACAGACTGGGGTAGTCAGAGTTCAGTATCTTGACCAGTTTCAAGTAAGTCCATGATGGTGACTGACTGAGGTGGAGTGGAATTGAGGGTAACTGGAATTGATGAGATTGAGCTTGAAGGAAATGCAGGCTCATCTTGATTCAAATGCCTTTGGCTAAATCAGGATAATGATTTTCACTAAATGAAAAACCAAGAGTCAACCCTAAAGGACTACAGTCAGGTAAAATATGTGAAAAGCGTTTAAGTTGTGATTCATCCAGCAGTCACCAAAGCACAGGTAAGAGGCACTGAGCCAGTTGTTTTGTATCTTTTCATCTCACTTTATTTGACATCCACTCCCCTCCTGGCAGGTGAGGGCAGCTGAGAGTTGAAGGTGGGTAAAGTGGCAGATTTGGCTAGAAGGGCAGATGTTACAGATAAATCGGCCAAGGTTTTGATGAGCTTCACATTACAGAATTAAGCCATGACCTGTTATCATTGTCTCACAGCCAGCCATTCTGGTGTGTGTACGTACACATATATAAAAATGGGAAAAAATAGGTCTTCCTGATAATACCAAGATATAGAAAAATTTTATTAACTACAATGTGTACCTTGTTTGTGTTCTCTTTAGTACATTACTCCTGTGAACTTCCCTGGGTTATGGGGGTGGAGTAGATGTAGGAGGGAGGGGCTGAACAAAACTTCACATAAATGTTTTTTCATATAGATGACTGCGTGCACATATTTCTTTCCTACCATTTAAAAAGGTTGAGGAACACCGCTCAAAGTCATTTATAGTATTCCTCACTGCATATGAGAGCTAAAACTCATATGGTAATTGGACTAAATCTAACCATAGTTTTCATATCCATATTTTATTTTTCTTCCCTTAATGAACAAAACCTAAGAACTTCAGTACATTGCATGGGGTTTGAGGTCAGGATTTTGGTGCCTGAAACCTACCAGTTCCTGCTTTGCAATTCTGCCAAGGAGGTTGTAATCATAAGGAAGATGAGCCAATGGAAAAGAGAGTATACCACTCATGTAATAGCTTTAGAGCAACCCTGACTGCAGGATTTCTCAGGTAAGCCGAGATTGAATAACATGTTCCTATCAGCCCCTGCCATTCACAGAGAAAGCCTGGCTCTAGAAGGCCCCAAGTCTAATTTCCCACCTCGTTTGGAAGAGAGGATGAGAGGCGTGCCCTCTAATAGGGCAAAAGTGACTGACTGCAGATCGTTTCTGACCTGTTAATACAGCAACTTTGTTCATTTGTAAAACTACAGCCCAGTGAGTATCCTGGGCTCACTTCAATCTGGTTAGCAATTCCTCTTCCCTCAGGAGGGGTGACTAGGAAGGAGGCAGGTGGGGAAGAGCGGACTTCCTAAACACTATGCAGTGCCAAAGTGTGTGGGTCATGTTTTGGCTTTATAGCAATTTCTATGCTATACTACCATTAAACTGAAGATAAATTTCAATTGTCATCATGCTTTTAAAAGAAAATGTCACAAGGTGTCAGGCATGTCAGGGAATGTCTTAGGCCTTCCAGATCTGTTCAGCAGCCAGCTGAATACCACTGAGCGACCGCATTCGATACCATGTAGAGCAAAAATCACCTAGCCAAGCCCTGACCCACTGAATCATGAGATACAATAAAACAGTGGTTGTTCTGAATCACTGAGTCTTGGGGCAATTCTATGCAGTGATAATTGGAATGAACATACATCATCCACCACCCATCACCTGAAACTAAAATAGTTTTGCCTTTTTCACAGTTGGTGTTCAGTATTTATTGATAACCATTTCCCTTTCAGAACCTCCTCCACTGTTATCTAAATTCACATTTCATAGTTTGAGACATTCCAGTTCTTTGATAAAACACTGATCTGCTTAAGACATTTAACTGCAGGCCATGCTACTGACCCTGCTTCTGGGAAGCTATTAGAAACTGAAAGCATTCATTCTTCACTTAAGTTGTGTAACAATGAGACCTGAATTTTGCATTCTAGTCAGATGCTTGGGGAGTTCGTAAATCATTTTGTTTCAATCCTAACTGAATGCTTTCAGTAAAATGTTGTAGGTAGTTATTCTGAACAGTAGTTGTCATTGCTTGAGGGATTGAACTGAATGAGCATCTGCACATATTCCAGAAGTGGTACTGAAATTTTTTTCATGTGATGTTTTCTTATAATTTGCTATTTCTAAGAGTGGGACTCCTTGAATTTATCCCAGTTGGTCAAAGTTTCATTAAACGTTTCTATACAGCCTTTCTTCCTTTTAAAACCCTGCCATTTATCCTCTGGACAGCCAAGCATGGCCTGTAGTCTGACATCCTTGTTATGAGACCCGTGCGACATTTCTTCAGGTCTTAAAAATAGGTATAATGGTGTTTCTCTAAAGCAGCTGTTTTTTGTTTTTGTTTTTGTTTTTTGCGGTACGCGGGCCTCTCACTGTTGTGGCCTCTCCCGTTGTAGAGCACAGGCTCCGGACGCGCAGGCTCAGCGGCCATGGCTCACGGGCCCAGCCGCTCTGCGGCATGTGGGATCTTCCCGGACCGGGGCACGAACCCGTGTCCCCTGCATCGGCAGGCGGACTCTCAACCACTGTGCCACCAGGGAAGCCCTTGTTTTTATATTATGGCAGAACACTGAACGCAGAGCTGATTTTTGTGTTAGATGCCAGGAGGCTCAGAGCCTGCCTTCATCAACTGTTAGTTTTCTAACTTCTTCCATCTTCATTTTCCTTTCCCTAATTTCCTCACTTTAGAAAACAAAACAAAACAAAAACTAGCTTTGGGGCTTCCCTGGTGGCACAGTGGTTGAAAGTCTGCCTGCCGATGCAGGGGACACGGGTTTGTGCCCCAGTTCGGGAAGATCCCACATGCCGCGGAGCGGCTGGGCCCGTGAGCCATGGCCGCTGAGCCTGCGCGTCCGGAGCCTGTGCTCCGCAACGGGAGAGGCCACAACAGTGAGAGGCCCGCATACGGCAAAAACAAACAAACAAACAAACAAACAAAAAAAACAAAAAACTAGCTTTGTAGGCTTTTTTTAAAAAAAATAAGCTGTCTTAAAAGCATTTCAGAAATCTTTCAAGACCTTAAGGTATTCTGAAGGCCCTCCTTTCATTAGCACACTACATCAGCACTTTGTACACTTTATAATGCTTTTCAGTTGAGAAGTCAATGTATTTCTGATAGTCATTAAGCCTTAAAATAGTTCCAGTAAGTGAAGTGAGTTTAGTGACAGAAGCCAGTCACTAAAGCTTTTTCTCAACAGTTGCTTTGCTTAAAAAAAACAAGAGAAATACATATATTATTCAAGTATAGATTTTTGTAGACGGCCGGGAGCACTAAGAGACTTCCTTCTGACCTTTACCTAGTTATATTTTGATACTCAGTTTTGAAGATTTAAAATAAATTTGTAAAGATCACATTTGAGATGAAGCTACTATGCATCTTACCAGTTTTAATTCCTTAAAGTAAATGTTAATAGAGATCACTTTAAATGACTTTTAGCTGAAGCATTTGTTTATTTCACTGAATAAGGTATTTTACATTTGTTGATAACTCTCTACTTTGTTCCAAGTTACTTATGTGGCTTACAAAAATACATATAAAATAAAAAAAAAGAATCAATGGAGACAAAAAAAGAGCATGTTAAAATGTAACTATAATACAGTTGACCCTTGAACAACACAGGCTTGAACTGGGCAGGTCCACTATACATAGATTTTTTTCAATAAATCCATACTGAAGTATTGATACTACATGATCTGAAAGCAGTTGATTCTCAGACGCAGAACTGTGGATACAGAGGCCCTACTGTTAAGGTTTCTTACTTTCAGCTGCATGGGGTTCAGTGCCCCTAACTCCCGTGTTGTTCAAGAGTCAACTGTACTCAAAACACGTACTGTGAGCACCTCTAAGGTGGGTTAGTGAGAGCTGAACTTGGCGCTTAGGTTCAGTTCTCGTTCCTCATCACTGCTTTCCAATCCAGAGAGCTCTAATGCTGCTCTGTGTGGGAAGGATTAGAGTTCTCCAATCTTGCTTTCCCTGTAAAATGCACTATAATGTACCAAATATCTGTCATAACTGCAGTTTTGAAGGATCAAATAATTCAACCTATTCTAGCATTCACTAGTCAGAAACCAGCATGAAAGTTATGAATAGATAAAAAGTTGACACACACCTTGAGCCTAAGAAAAAACTGCGTAAGTCCTCAATTGCACCGAGAAACACCATACAAAAGGATTGACAGCTTTGACTGTTCTTATAGCATAGTAGCATGAGCTGAAGAAACGTTCTACTAACAATGTCTCCTTCTGCAAGAATGTGTAAAGGGTAAATTATTTCTTGTTTTTATATTTAATTCCCTCATAGCAGGTCCTTATTTTACCCAGAAGGCAAAACTTAATATTCTTGGAATAAAAGTTTTTCTATAAAAGAGAACAGATAGAGATGTTTCACTAACTCCACCTATGAATGTCATTGTGAGTTTTATTACTAGGCTGCTTATGATCCCAAGCAGTAAACACAAAATAGAAGATTTCTTTTTTTTTTTTTTTTTTCTGTACACGGGCCTCTCACTGTTGTGGCCTCTCCCGTTGCAGAGCGCAGGCTCCGGACGCGCAGGCTCAGCGGCCATGGCTCACGGGCACAGCCGCTCCACGGCATGTGGGATCTTCCCAGACTGGGGCACGAACCTGTTACCCCTGCATCGGCAGGCGGACTCTCAACCACTGTGCCACCAGGGAAGCCCTAGATTTCTTATTTACTGAAATCCCAAGAAAGCAGTATGCTACAAAATAGACGTCCCGTGAATAATGACATAAAGGAAGCAATAACCCACCAAGAAGCATTAACAGAAATGGCCAACACTCCTTGGGTGTCGTGAGTTGCTTTGGCCAGGATGCATATTTCTGCCACTGGAAATGAGATAGGCTGGGCCACTTTACCTCGTAGCCAAACTAAAATTATATTAATACTATTTCACTGGAACACAACATTGAATCTGGATAGAATCTATCTTTCCTCCTGTTTCAGTTGCTAAAGAAGGAGAATAGCTCTCTTGCTTCTACCTTTAACCCAAACTTTCCAAGTAGTCCATCTTTTAAGTCCTTTTTATAGCTTCATTTAGTTCTTTGGTCATATACTAACATACACATGCTCCAAGAACACTTTTAACATTTCTTTGGTTTCAACTGTGGCTGTTATACTGGCAACAAGATCTCTGTATCCCAGCTTCACCAATTTTCTGGACTTGAATGTGCAACTGACAAAAGGGCACGATCTCTCCCCTACACACACATCTCTACATAATAATTACAATATTGCTCACATATGTTTGATCATATTACTTTAAAATTTTTGAATGTTAGCAAACTTTATATTTTAAATTTTCTTTAAATAACCAAACGTTGAAAACTTTACAAAAATGTTAAATGACTGAGGTTATTTTCCTTTTTTTCCTCCTCAAAGGGTCTAAGCATGAATGGATCCTTTGTAGACACCCCTATTTTTATCCCAAGGGGCATGTGATTAATCCTCTCTAAAATCAACTTTTTCCAAAGAGAAATCCCTATATATAAATAGGGCCAGGCTATGTTAATTTATGTGATGCTTGTGTTAGTTTTCAAAATATCTTTAGTAATAAATAAAGGGGAGATGTAAAATTTTGTGATTTGCTTGGTGAACCTTAATTGCGAAACTTCTTCTTCTTTCGAAACTTCTTTCCTGCTGCATTTGCTGCCTTTTCAGCCATAATCTCTGAGTACTTCCTTCGGTTATATCTAAAAAGAAAAACCAAACCTTTAAGTTCTAAAGTATGACACACCAAACTTAGAAGTTAATGTAACCTTTTGGTGGGGAGAGGGGGGGCGGTGGCAGGGAGGCACTTCTAAATTTCATGGGTTTTTTTTTTGTGTTTTTTTTTTGCATTTTCACTATCTATTCATCACATCTGCACTAAGTTCCACCATGTGTAAGAAGCCATACTAGGTGCTGGGGACAGAGCAGTGAACCAGCCAGCCATAGTAGTCCCTACCCTTAGAGCTTGCAGTCTAGTAAGAAAAAAATGGCAACGGTAGAGGAAGACTTTTGAAAACTTTCAGCCACTAGAGACCCATGCTGTAATTTCTGAGATTGCCATCATGAAGATTACAAAATATAGGTCAATTTTAAGTAAGCAAAGACTCAATCACCTTGTACCACACACCTCTGTGGGGAAGGAAACAGACAGGCTTGAGAGATAGGAAAACGGGAGGGACTCTGACAGTTTGAACATGGAACTGAAGGGAGAAGAGGTATCAGGACTTGCCTTAATGGATGGAGGGTGATGCCGTTTGGTCATGAGATACAGAACACTGGGAGAGGACCAGAATGTACAGGGAGGATGAGGTCAGTAGACCCCAAGTTAGCTCTTAGAGGGGCCTGTGAGATACCCATTAGATATTCCTGAGGCAGTAGCTGGTTATGGGCTCTGGACTCAGGAGAGATCTAGACTAGACATACACATTTGAAAGTCAACAGTATATAGATTATTACAACTCTGTGGGGATGAGATTTCCAAGGAGAGAGAAGTGAGAAAAGAGCATTGCTGTTTCTAAAAATTTCACCATAAACCAGACTCATTAAATAGTTTACATAACACTCAAGTTAAACTTGTTTTCCATGTCTATATATTACACCAGCTTAAAAAACCTAGATAAACATTTTCACTTTTGCTATTAAACGAATCTAGAAGTTCGGCAGAGGTTTCTATGAGGTATGCTTTTAAATCTATACTATACACATACCTACTTCAAGGACATTTAAACATACTCAAATTGCCCCCATCTCAGGAAAAAAAAAAAAATCCAACTCCATCCACTAGCTGTGACTCTCTCGTCTTGCTCACAACCAAACTTCTTCAAAGATTTCTCTTATTTCTTCAACTCACTCTCAAGTACCTTCCAGTCTGCTTTCCTCCATCACTCCCCTGAAATCTCCTTTTGCCAAGGTTACTGTGACCTCCATGTACTAAATCCAAAGTTTTTAGTTCTTACCTCAACTGAGCTCTCAGCAGCACTTATTACTGTTAGCCACTCCCTCCAGCTTATACCTGCCTGTAAAGTTCTCTTTCCTTGACATCCCCCTTATTTATTTGTTTGTTTGTTTGGCTGCATTGGGTCTACGTTGCTGCGCGCGGGCTTTCTCTAGTTGTGGCGAGCGGGGGCTGCTCTTTGTTGTGGTGCGTGGGCTTCAGTAGTTGTGCCATGTGGGCTCAGTAGTTGTGGTGCACAGGCTTAGTTGCTCCCCGGCATGTGGGATCTTCCCAGACCAGGGATCGAACCCGTGTCCCCTGCACTGGCAGGCGGATTCTTAAGCACTGCGCCACCAGGGAAGTCCCTTTCCTTGACTTCTATGACACTGTGCTCTCCTGGTTTTCTTCATGCCTCCCTGGCTATTCTTTCCCAGTCTCCTTTGTGGGCTCATTCTCTTCTAGTCAGCCAAATACTTTCATGCTTCCCTCTAAAGCAGTCGTTCTAAATTGGGAATGCTTATGCCCCACAGGGGCCACCTGAAACTGCTTGAAGACATTTTTGAGTGTCATGAATTGCGGGGGAGGGGAGTACACTACTGGCATCTAGTGGATAGACACCACGGAGGCTGTTAAAGATCCTACAATGTACAGGACAGTCCCCCCTAATAATTATTCCATCCAAAAAATATAATAGTGCTGCTGTTGAGAAACTCTGTGCTAAAGCATTTAAAAATTTTCTTGAATTTAAAGTTTATGCATATTCTAAGGGAAAGCACACATATTATAAAGTGAAACATAAATTCCTTTACCTTCTGAACTCAGAATCGGCCAGCAGTTCCTCCACAATAGTTCTCTTCCTTTGTTTCCTGGGAACTCGTGAATGGTAGAAGTCAGCTGGATTGTCAACAATGGTTCCAATCTATGAATGATTGATTGAAATAAGTCATGCAATACCTGAAGGCCAAGTATCTTTCATATCTCAGGGTAGCTCTAACAAAGTATATTTACAGAAAGTAATGGAAAACACAGCTTACAATTTACCAATATTAAAATTAGTTTTGCCTTTTCTTAAAGAAAAAGAATCACTTATTCAATCTGCACTGGGTCCTACTAATGACATTTCTTCATTAGAGTTTACAGTAAAACCAAAATTCCTTTTATGTAAGTGCTAGACGTAAATTCTTGATGAATAGTCTAAATAGAGGAGGAAAAGTGGGACAGATAGTCTTTTGTTTTAGTTTTCCAATTTAATGAAACTGACACATACATTCTACTATATACCTATTTGATCTCCTAGGTTATCATAATTGCTGCCAATGTAGAACCTTCTTACTGACCACTCTGCATCTGTTCATATGTTCAACCAAGTAAAATTTACAATGTCTACTATGTGCCAGGCACTGTGCTAGGTGTTAGGGAAACAAAGACAAAGAATATCTGGTCCCTGCCAGTGAGGGGGCCAGAGTCTTTTTTTAAAAATTTATTTATTTAATTTAAAAATAATTTTTAAAATTTATTTATTTATTTTTTGGCTGCATTGGGTCTTCGTTGCTGCTTGTGGGCTTTCTCTAGTTGTGGCGAGCGGGGACTACTCTTCATTGCAGCGCACAGGCTTCTCACTGCAGTGGCTTCTCTTCTTGCAGAGCACAGGCTCTAGGTGCGCAGGCTTCAGCAGTTGTGACTCGCGGGCTCTACAGCACAGGCTCAGTAGTTGTGGCGCACGGGCTGAGTTGCTCCGTGGCATGTGGGATCTTCCCAGCCCAGGGCTTAAACCCATGTCCCCTGCACTGGCAGGCAGATTCTTAACCACTGCACCACCAGGGAAGCCCCCAGAGTCTCAAGGAAGATCCAAAGGTATGCAACTAAAAAATTAAAGCATAACCTAATATTATGCTGAACAAAACACTCTAGATGCTCTGAAAACTAAATGGCGAATTCTATCGAATGGAGATAAAGAAGGTTTTACAAAGGATGACATTTTAGCTTGGATTTGTATGGGTAAAATTTCACCAAGCAAACATGGCAGAGCCCAACACTTGTAAAGTCAGAATGACTAGACCAGTCTGTGCATATCCTGAGAAGACTGAGCAGCTGAGTGTGTTGGAGCTTAAGAGGAGACTATGTGACCAAAAAAGGGGTGGTGAGCTAGTTTGGGTGCACATGGTGAAGGGCTACATTAAAGGGTAAAGACTCTATCCTATAGGTTATAAGAATCACTGAAGGTACCATTGAATATCTTGATTATCGTTGAGCAGAGGTGTGTCATAAAACAGACTGCTATTTTTTAAAGGAAAGATGACTGCCTACAACAGAGGATGGACCAAAAGGGAGAGCAGACCTGGAGGCAAAGGACTATTACAGTAATCCATGAGTGACATGAAAGGTAGCCAAGAAGAACGAAATGAACTTGAGAGCTACCAGAGGGTGAATCAATTGGACTTTCATCTGAAAATACTTTGGAAACCAACTTTTAACTTGTTTTCAGAATAAAGAACCTTGAAAAAAAAAAGAGTTTGGTGTACATGAGTCCCTCTTTCCTGCCCCATCCTGCAAGGCGTCTTGCTCTTAGGCTAATAATACTCATATGTGGTACACCTATCTTGTAAGTTTCATAATTTTTAGAGAAGAAATTATGAAAAGCTAGTTACCGTTTGGAAACCTAGTTACCGTCTGGAACACCGTCTTTCTATATGGAAAGCCATTACAAGCTGGTGGCTGTCTGAATTGGGTTCTGGCCACTATTATACGGCCCGAGCAGATGTGCTCTGTAAATATTCATTTAAGAGTAAACAAATCACTATAGTGCTTTCCAAACTAAAATCCTCAGAACATTACTACCATTATTCTGTTTGCTTCATACCTGGAAGTACTTGGGGAAGCCATCTCTATCATTTTTCTTGTAAAACCTTTTTGGGTCCATGCTAGCTCTCATCTTCAGTGCTTTGAGATCATTTTTCAGTTCATCTGTCAGTTCTGGAGCTTTCATACCAAACCAGCCATCACCTGCTGTTTTTTGTCGCTCTTGCTGAAATTCAAATTTCAGAAACAATTAGAAAATTCTAATTTTAATATGCAGTGTATAAACTATACCTCACTCCCCCTAAAATTATAAAGAAAATTTCATGAAAAACAAATAAGGTTACTTTACAGGAGTGTATATATTAGTCTCCAGATTCACCTTTCATAAAATGATTAGATCACAAAAAGCAATTTCTCTGATAAATTAGGCACAGCACTGTCAGTTTCTTAAATGAGGGCTCCTTAAAATTTACTTTGTATCTTAGTAAGAACTGCTGACTTGGGAGAGTAACCCACAGCTTCAATTTTTATTGTCTAGAATACCCTACACAAGATGTAATGTATAAAAAACATTTCTACTTCTGGAGCTCTTATGTAAACATTAACACTTTTACTGAGTTGTCTCAGAAAGTTACTCACTCCAGCAAGTCCAGAAACTTCTATTATTTCTAAAATTCAAAAACTTTCTATTTTTTTTGAAAACTCCTAGCAAGTTATTTGCTTAATTTCATTTTTTGTTCATTCACACAACAAATACTGGAGTGTTTACCATGTGCCAGGGTGCTCTGGTCATATTAGTGACATTACTGGAGCACCATCCTCAAATTTCCTCTTAAGCTCTCTCAATAATTTCTTTATCCTTATTAGTTGAAATGGAAGTAGTCCCCTGTGTTTTATTAAAGAAAATACCTTCTATGCTTTCGTTTGGCAGACTAAATAGGCCAGTGTTTTTAATGGTTACATTCAGTTCCCTACAAAAGCCCACAACAGAGCTCCCAGCCTTCTGTGAACAGTACCTATAAGCCAAAAGGTGTGGTGTGGACAGTGACCTCATATGCTGGCTGCCACTGTTTTTAAGGATGGTAAAAAAGAGCTTTCACTTTGTGAAAATCTATATGAAACGTTGTTTATGGAACCATATTTTACGGGCTCTTAGATATCTGTAACAATTTTCTTTGGAAACGTATATACTTTAATTGTACAGCCATGTTAGATAAACTGAATATATACAGTCAAACACATTAAACATTCTAAATAATGAGTCACTGTACTCACTCTGCGTTTTTTCTGAAGTTTATACTTTGATTCACTATATGGTGGGACACAGTAGTTTTTTTCAAAATCAGGAGTAATGACGGCTTTCTGCAAAAGCTGCAAAAATATTAAACTGGTTTTAAAATGTCAGAATGTCATTATTGTTTCAACATTATTGCCTTATAAAGGAAACATCTCCCACACTGAAGACTACTCCAGATATATTTACCTTTATGGACAAACATACTACTGCAAAGTTGCTCCTGTCCTTAAATTTGTAAATTGTATCAAAATAAAAATGCTTTAGGAGACAAACTGAAGGGTTTAGGGAATCTATAAAATCAATATTCATCTCAAATTTCTTTTTCTAACCTGAATCTGCACACACCAGATATACATTAATGTATCCACTTGCATTTCATTGGTTTGCAACCAGCCACCTGCACCAACCAACTGGAAACGAAAGACAATAGGAACAATGCCGTAGAGTTCTTGAACTCCCTGGAAAAAAACCTGACTAGGCTTTAATAAGTTCTTCGATGTTGGTAAAAAAGCTTTCTGTGATCTGAGGAGACCAGCTAGACTACTGATAAGAAACAGCAGTATAGATTTTGATTAAACAACATATGCTTTTTATGGTATACCAATGAAATTATGCCATCAAACAAATCTGCTTTTTGCAACCCAACAATATATCAAAGATGCTCTTTCAATGTCAATTCATACAAAGATCAACTTCATTCTTTTTAACAGCTGTTGTGCATAATTTTTCTTCTTGATATTTAGTTTAATAAGTCTCCATTACACTTTTTTCCATGAAACATTGTAAACATCATCTCTGCACACTTGTGATTATTTCTGTAAAACGATTCCAAAATGTGTCATTTAAATTTTGATAGGTACTACTAAATTGCCTTGCATCCAAGTAGTATAAACTCCTACCAAGAGTTAATCAGTACCATTTTCTTTACATAGCCAACACAGGAGATTATCCTTTTGTGTTTTGTCAGTGGTACTTCATGAATGTTTCCATTTGCTGTTGATCAACTTTTTGTGTATTTATTATCTATGTATTGTAATATAAGTCTTCTTCTGTGGAATGCCTGTATTTTGGGGGGGTTATTTTTCATTTTTATACAGGGTTGTGTTCTTATTAATTTGTAGAAATGTATTTTGTATCTTGGTATTAACCTGTAGTCTTTTACTTGTCTTTAAGGTGTTTTTATTTGCGTAAGTTTTAAAATTTTAAGTAGTCAGATCTGTTAATCTTTTCCTAAATGTCTTCTGCATTTCTTGTTACGTGCCTAGGGTGATTAAATACTGTCTTAATACTGTGTATGTGACTAAAAGGAACCTCAGGGTAATTAGTCATTTCCCCAGTACAAGAACTAAAGACAGCTGCTCCTTAGCCCTCAAAACAGTTCAAAGGAATACAGCAAATATTAATTTGGTCAATAGCATTTGAAATTATCAATTTAGAAGTCAATTATCAATTCAGAAATCCTCAATTCAGGTTCAGGACTAGAAGTTGCTGGGTAGCACAGTAGCAGTCTAGACTTTCCTATCAGTCAGAGAAGAGAGCATGACATTTATTTAATAGATTATTAAGAGCTGGTTGTGTGTCAAGTACTATAGTAAGGTTTAGATTGGTTCTCAACTGAGAGCAACTGACAATATCTGAAGACATTTTGAGGTGGGAGGGTGGTGCACTGGTAGAGATGGATGTTACTGGCACCTATGGGGTAGCGGCCAGGGATGCTGCTAAAAATATCCTACAAGGCACAGGACATTTTCCCACAACAAAGAATTATCCAGCCCAGAAATAAAAGACAGTAAAATAACAATGAATACCACATGATCAATAATCACTTAGATCTATACTGGGTGTTGCAGAAGCAGAGAGGAGGTAGGGGGAAGGACTAGGGTCAAAGAATGCTTCTTAAAGGTTGTGATTTATAATCTCTGCAATGGCCTGGGAAGGACCAGGGTGTGTTCAGGGAACTATAGTAATTTTCTTTCTTTCTTTCTTTTTTTTTTTTTTACATCTTTATTGGAGTATAATTGCTTTACAATGGTGTGTTAGTTTCTGCTTTATAAAAAAGTGAATCAGTTATACATATACATATGTTCCCATATCTCTTCCCTCTTGCGTCTCCCTCCCTCCCACCCTCCCTATCCCACCCCTCTAGGTTGGTCACAAAGCACCGAGCTGATCTCCCTGTTCTAGCGGCTGCTTCCCACTAGCTATCTATTTTACATTTGGTAGTGTATATATGTCCATGCCTCTCTCTCGCTTTGTCACAGCTTACCCTTCCCCCTCCCCATACCCTCAAGTCAATAGTAATTTTCAATGGTAAGAACACAGCAGGTGGACAGTCAGAGCTAGAGGAACAGAGGCACCTTGTATGCTCTGAGGAACCACTACAGGACTTAAACAGAATATCATGGTCAGATTTGTATTTTTAGAAAAAGAAATCTAGCAAGACCCTGGAGGATGGCTTGAAGAAGAGTAAGGAGGCCACTACAATAGTCTAGATGAAAAACACAACAGATGTCACTAGTCAGTGACAGTGGGGTGGAAAGGAGGGGGCAGAGTAGAAAGTATATAAGAAGCACCGTCCCATAGGCTTAGTTGTTGAGTGCAAAAGGGAAACAGATTTTCCCTTGCAAAAGGAGGAACTGGTTTAGGTAGGGAAGAGAAGGGCAATTAGTGAAGTCAAGTGCCCGAGCACATCTGAATGAACAAACAACAGGCACCTGGATTTAAAGACCTGGGTAGGCTGCAAGGCTAGAAAATATTGATACTAAAGATTTGGAAGTCATTCAAGGTGACAGCTGAAACTGAGGGTTTGGATGAGGTTACCTAACCTGTAATTCCTTTCTGAAAATATATGTACAATTTTATGTCTATGCGCACATGTGCTTTTTTTCCTGGTGGGGTTAGTGGGCACTCACAGCTTTCAGATTTTCAACACAGTCCAAGGCAGTTAAGAACTAAAAGTATAGCAAGGAAAGAAAAAACACAACCCTTGGGATCATAACTGGTGATTGCAAGAAGAGTAACACTGATCCTATGTCACTTTAGTTTTCAAGCCTCATCTTTTATAGCTGGGACTTTATAATAAAAAAGAAGAAATGATTGTCCTGGAAAGAGGGAAAACAGAAGCACAGTAGGCTAACGTGGTTGCACTGTAGGAAAATTAGTCTCTTACCAAAGACTAATCATTTCTAGAAGTGACTGGTTAGTTCTATGAAAACCAATGGGATGCTTTGTGCAACTTACCTCATTTTTCTTTTTCTCCTTGATCTGTGTTAGTCTTCTCTTGTTCAACTGTAGCTTGTCTGCATTGACATTAATATACAAACCACCCAACTGCTTAATACTCAGACCAGGATCTATGCTGCTGCTAGTCAACTTCAGACTGAAAGAGAAATGATCACTTTTAAGTGATTAAGAAATGATCTTTTTTAGATCATTTAGTAATTCAAAATGGAAACAATTGAGACTGTATTTTTATTTAGAAGAAAACTATGGGATGAATAATGAATTAAGCCTTTTGGAAGCACATCAAAATTTATTCCCTAGTTTTTCTTAGAAGAGGATTAAGGCCATATTACATGACAACAGACTTCATAAAGGGATTTTATAAAGAAAGAATTACAGAAAGGAGGAGGAAATACATCTGGCAATTTGCTCAACTTCATGTATAGGTAGCGAGTTAATATACATCCACATACTTCCATCTCCAAAGCCAATGAGAAAGACAGGGTCTTCTACTCCGAACTTCTAAGTTATCCAAATTTGGAAGGTTTTTCTGGGTAATTTAAGGGCATTTAGTAGTGCCTCTAAATCAGTGAGTTTTAAACAACGAGCATTCGTACTTTCCACTGGAGTTTTAAAAAAAATATAACTGTCAAACCCTGGATCCACCAAATCAGAATCTTCTGCAGTTGGCTTGGGCTCCTGCTATATTTATGTAATAAAAATTTCTACTTTATATTACTGAAGAGTCCTTTTTATAAACAAGTACACTTGGACTTACAGTCAGTTTCTTTCCTAATTATTCATATAAACTGAGCAGTTGAAAGTTCTGATAATCAACCTCTACTGGAAAGTGAAATCATTCAATTGTAGTGCCTTGGCAGTGATTCTCAACCCTGAGTGTACATTACAATTATCCTGGGGAGGAGGTGTGGCTTTTAAAAAATAAGTACACCTGAGACTAGCCTCAGCGACTTCACTGGTTTAGAGTGAAGACTAGGCATCTGTTAATGGATAGTTCCTTACCAAGGATACCTGTATTTCCAGTGAATACACTGCCACCAAGGGCCTGTGCCTAGGAAAAACAAATTTGAAAAACAACAACAAAAAAAGAAACTAAAGAAATAGCCCCCAAAGAGTGCTTTTCAATGGGTGGTAGATGGGATTATAGGTTATTGTTTTTCTCAGGTTTCCTCTATTTTTCAATTTCTCTACAATCAACATGTAGAAAAAACCAAGTTACCTCCCTTCCCTTTTATACGTTGCTCTTATAATCATGCAAGAAAACCTTAACAGATGATTTTTTTTTTTTTTTTTTTTTTTTGCGGTACACGGGCCTCTCCCGTTGTGGATGGAGCACAGGCTCCGGACGCGCAGGCTCAGCGGCCATGGCTCACGGGCCCAGCCACTCCACGGCATGTGGGATCCTCCCGGACCGGGGCACGAACCCATGTCCCCTGCACCGGCAGGCGGACTCTCAACCACTGCGCCACCAGGGAGGCCCCAGATGATTTTTAATATACCACCAAACGGAGTACTTTTAGCTCTCATTGGTGGGAAAAATATGACTAACAAAGATACTCACATCAACAAGGGAAATGCTGGATAAAAAAGCTCTTCCATAAAGGACCCAAAGTAATATTTTTTTCAATTTCTATGACAAATATTTTTATGGTAACTTAGCCACTTCAAACATGTATCAAAAACTTAAAGATAAAACTTACAGTTTAGATTTTGTGCTATTTAGTAAGTTGTCTTCATCACTAAACTCATTATCTTTACTTCTGTCACTGTCTGATGGTTCTTCTTCACTTTCTTCCTCCTCCTCCTTTTCTTCCTCAGTGGCAACCTCACTTGCCTTGTCTTCTTCATCCAAGTAAAAATTTTCATCAGCATTCAATCGAGGAGTTGTGTCAATTACAAACAATGCATTGCCACGTGATGTATTTTCTGAGTCTCCATTTAATGACTCTTTTTGACCACTATTTTCAACAAAACACACAGTGTCCTCTTCATTCTCACTGTTTTCAGACTGCTGGCTTTCATCACTGCTGAGAACTAATAAAACAGAATCATCTTTATCCTGAGATGTGCTGGGCTCAAGTTCACACAGTTTGGTATCACACTGAAAATCTACATCCCTTTCTTTGCTCATGTCTTCGCCAACAACTATAACTGTGCACTCTTCTTCTTCATCACTATCACCACCATCACTAAGTTCTGTCCAGTCACTTGTTTTTATGCTGCTGTTTCTCTCTTCATTCCATCTGTCCACTTCCACAACTGCAAATGTCTGAGCTAACGATTTCATTACAGCCTCACAGTTCAGGTTTGAGGATACTGAGGTGGTTTTGCTACTTTCGGGGGTTGAATGCCTTTGCGAAAGTGACTGCTGAAGACTAGTGTCCTGAAGTTCAGAAAGACTCTTCAACTGAGAATTTTTCTCATTAATTTCTTTTCCCACATCTATTATTCCTTTGGCTTCTTCATCTAAGCTCTTACAATTCTGCTTTGTTATTTCTTTGAGAGGTGAAACGTCATCTTGTTTTTCCTGTCTTATATTAAAACTTTCGCTTTTTTGCGCTATTAGTTTTTTTCCTGAATTTCCAAAGAAGGAGTCATTATCAGGGTCATCATAAGTTTCATTATTAGAGATATCTGGCTTATTTATCTGAGAAAGCGATCTTGCTAGTAAACGAGAAGAAGTTCGTCTGGTATCTGAACCCTCTAAATTCACAGGTGTATTTATGATTTGCTTTTCATTTCCTGGTACAATCTTAGTATCATTCTCCTCAGTTTGTGCCTGTAATTTCCTTTGCATACTCCTTGTTGTTCTCCTAGTTGCAATTCCAGAAAATGAAGAAATGTCTGAGCACGATGACTCAGCATCAGAATTAGCTTCCACATGGGATTCTTGGTTTGGATCGGTTCGGGATTTAGCCTTACTTCTCCTGGTTCTTGTTGCTATTTCTGTGGGATGCACAATTCTAGAATTACCTGAAATATGTGATTCTGCTTCAGAGACTTCTTCTTCAGTATGAGACTCACTTACTCGAGTTATTTTCAGCTTTTTCCTTACACTGGAAACTGGGGTGCCTGCAACTAAGATCTGCCTTCTCCTAGTTACTCTTAAAATGGGTTCCTGGGCCTCAGACACAGAACAGTTTGACTCTGCTTCAGAGATCTCTCCATCAGTAGAAGGTTTGTTCACTCCTGGTAATGAACCTGTAGTTCCGCTCTTCCTCTTCCTGGTTTTAGGAGCTGGACTTTGTTCCCTAGTGGTCTGTGATTCATCAATACTTGGGTCATCAGATGGAGATTCCTTCCGGCCTTTTGGATGTGCCTGAATTCTTGCCGCAGCAGAATTCTATAAGCCAGTGAAAATACATTGTGATTTAGGTAGGGCTGGGGCAAGAGCAAAGTGAATGAGACACTCCCCTCAGAAGCAAATTTTAAGAGGGCACTAAAAAACTAAGTAAACAAGATTAATGCAAAACAATAACAACAACCATCACCACCCACAATTTAAAAAAAAAATCAATACTTAAATACTGGATCTGACTCTGCATTTGCAGGCCCTGCCTCACTAGCGTCACCTAAGTCCTGGATCTGACTTTAGGGAACAAAACAAATAATTGAAAAAGAAAATTTTCTCCACTCAAAGTCACATATACTAGGTGGACCTACATTCCAACATACATATAGGAAAAGACGAAAGATAGAATCGGTCGCTGTGCTTACGTTTTCATACCTAAGCGAATTAATGCTCCCTTCCCTTCATCGCAACATCAGAGGCAGCGGACGACTAACGCCACTGAATTACTAGCTGGCGTCACCACAGCCCTCCCCACGCCAGAAGGAGGTGCTGTCGGGGCACAGCCAGTCTTCCCACGTGAAAAAGGTGCCTTCTCCATCCAATCCGGCTAATGAGGCTCACACTTGGTGGCCGAAATTAATCCTCCTTAGCACGGTGTTAGCAGTCAGATTAAAAGGCCTGAGCTGTGCATCTGCATTACGGAGCTGAACTACAGCAAAATAAGTTACCTAATCTCTCTATTCCCTGCCACGCATTATATTAAAAGACCCTAGTGAGGTCTGAAGAGGAAGCTACAGGCTTAGCACGGAGCCTGGCACACAGCTGCGCGCTGCCAGTTCCGGCTTTTCTACCGCTCCTCCCCAGGCTCCGCGGGACCCCAGCGCCACCCACCTCCCTGAGCACCGTTCTGCGAAGCAGCGAGAAGAATGAGGGAGCACTGATATCTCCTACCTTCTGCTGGGAGCTTTCAACTGACGTGGCTTGGATCCCGGCCCGAGGCCGCGCAGACCTTGTAACCACCATCTTCCAGGATTGCAGCCGCCGCGGCGCCCCGTCCGCGCTCCGGAAGTGCGTCAGAGAAGCGCCACACTCGCGTTTTCCCGCGAGAATCCCGGAACTCGAGAACTCGTACCGCCTCCGCCCCTCCGACCTAGGCCAAGGGTGTCTCACCCCGGGAGCCGGAAGGAGAGGGATATTAACGTTCACGACAGTGCGGTAGAAGACAGAGCAGCCTTGTGTAGGGAGAGACCTTCCCGGCGTGGCCTAGGGCCCTCGTCCCCGTTACACACGAACGAATTGGAAAATAGCATCATCTGTGGGAATGTAAATGATACAGCCACTATGGAGAACAGTATGGAGTTTCCTTAAAAAACTAAAAATAGAATTACCATATGACCGAGCAATCCCACTACTAAGCATATACCCAGAGAAAACCATAATTCAAAAAGACACATGCACCCCAATGTTCATTGCAGCACTATTTACAATAGCCAGGTCATGGAAGCAACCTAAATGCCCATGGACAGACTAATGGATAAGGAAGATGTGGAACATATATACAATGGAATATTACTCAGCCATAGAAAGGAACGAAATTGGGTCATTTGTTGAGATGTGGATGGATCTAGAGGCTGTCATACAGAGTGAAGTAAGTCAGAAAGAGAAAAATATTGTACATTAATGCACATGTGGAACCTAGAAAAATGGTACAGATGAACCGGTTTGCAGGGCAGAAATTGATACACAGATGTAGAGAACAAACGTATGGACATCACCGGGGTAAAGTAGTGGGGGGTGGGGGGTGGGGAGTGGTGGTGGTGTGATGAATCGGGTGATTGGGATTGACATGTATACACTGATGTGTATAAAATGACTAATAAGGACCTGTTGTATAAAAAAATTCAAAAAAAAGAAAATTGCATCATCTGCTCTACTACGTCCATCCTCTCATTTGTTCAGCAGAGGTCTTAATGCAGCCATGGGTATGGCCGAAGGAGACGTTTGCATTATTTATAATGCCTTTTAAAAAATCATATACTCTTGTATTACTTGTGAAGTTAAATATAAATAAAATAAAATTTAAAGACGTGGTTCAGGTAAAAGATGTATATGTTAAATGCCCAGGAATTCGGAGGCTAGTTAGGAAGCTATATAATTTAAAGGTGCAATGGTGAGTAGGAATTGGGAATAAGCAGAATAGAAGAAATGTTAAATTGTAAAGGAGAGAGAATTTAAAAAAAAGTTTTTTTGCAGTGAAAGGAAGAGAATGACTAGAATCGAGACACTTTGATTTTTCTTTTAGGATAAAGGGTGGAGAGCTAGGATATGTTTGAGGGTAATGGAAAGGGATTGAGGAAGTAAGTAAACAGTTGTTGGAGATGAGAATGAGCGCCTCATCAAATCTCCCTTACTTTAGAACAGAAAACCAATTTTTTTTCTTAAAGTCACAAAGTACAGAATTTTCAGTGGGCACACTGCCATTCAGCTAAATAGCTCCTTTCATAGTATCTCTTGCAGCCAGATACAGCTAGGTTTGGACTGATTACGGATCAATTAAGTGTTGTGTAGTTCTCTAGGGACATCTTAAAAGAGAGGAGGTCCTCCTTGCCTTCTTTAACTTCATTTCACTCTGTGGAAAGTTGGTTCCCTGGTTTTCAAGCAGCAATCTTGTGCCACGAAGATGAGGGCCATGCTTTTAAGGATGGCAGAGCAATAGCAAAGAAAAAAATTGAGTTTCTGACAAGTTGTGGAACTGCTGTATCAGTTCTAAATAGCCTAATTTTAGAGCTGTTTCACCTGAGAAAAACACCTCTTTTTAAACCAGTTATTTGGGGGTTTTCTGTGTTTTGCAGCAAGCCTAATTCCAACTAAAGAACGGAATTAAAAAATGGAGATGGAGGAGTTAGCCACAAAAGAATGCTCCTTCCTTTGAGGCAAGAGGGAAGAGTTGATAATTGAAGCAGACAGGAGACTATAAATGCAGGGAAATTAAAGTGGGGAGAAGAGGAGGGGATTTGAAGTAAATAACAATCTCTATAAGAAGAAGGTGATTCATCTGCTCAGAAGAATGAAAAAAGTTTAGATTGACTGTCATGGGGAATGTGGTAAGGAGCAAAAAGAAGTTTTAGTAGGGCCAAGTAGCAATGAGAGTAGGTAAGAGAAAGAACAGAAGATGGGTTAAATTTGAAGAGGAGGTGGAGCGGTGTAGAGGAAGGAAGATGAAGCAACTGGAGGTGGGTAGTGGAGATCAAAGCAGCAGAGGACAACAGCATCAATCATAGTAATAGTAGAGCACCTACTGTATGCTGGGTACTAAGTGCTTTACATGCATTAACTCATTTAATATATATGACAACTTTAACATGAGCAAATGCATGAAAACAGAAATTAAGATCACAGGAGTGGGTGTAGAAAATTGGGAGAGTATTAGAACACCAGTGTGTACTGTTCACTTACAAGCATGGCCCCTTTAAGATGAAACAAACCAAAAAACCACTCCCAAATATTTACAATCTAAAAAGTTCAAGAAACAAACATTAAACACTAAGATTAAAATGTTAGTACATATTCATAATATAAGAAGACTGAGCTGGTCTGCTGATCAGGGGCAAAACTGCAAAGTATTGTTTTTGTTTTATGCGAGCTTACCAGGTCTGCCATGTTTCCCTATCTCTACCTTCTTTACCTGCTCTCTTCTTTACCCAAAGTGGATTTGGGGAAAATACAGTATAAAAACACAGTAATTATTACACAGGCCCAAAGGGAAACTCTCCCATGATTGTCTATATTTTACTAACTAAAACTGTTAAATTACAGGATTGAATCTCTCTCTGGAATTTTAGGCATTAACCAAAAGATGAGTGTTTTAGTGCATAAGCCTTCTAAAAGTACATTTTGCATTATTACATACAAAACATTACTTTTAAATTAAGTTTGACGGGTAAGATGGTCTCCAATGATCCTATCCTCTGGTCTTCATACCCTTGAGTCTGGGCTAGACCTAGTGACTTATAATGAAAAGAATGTAACAAAAGTGATGGGTGTCACTTTCAAGATTAGGTTACAAAAAAAGCTGGCTTCCATCTTGCGATTTCTCACTTGTTCATTCTGTGCTTGTTATGAGCTGCCCTACGGGGAGGGCCATGTGGCAAGGAAGTGAGGGAGGCCTCTGGCTTACAGCCAGAGAGGAACTGAGTCCAGCCAACAACCTCATGAGCGAGCCTGGAAGCAGGCCAACCTCAATCAAGCGCACAGGAGAGACTGGAGTCCCAGATGACCCCGACTGCAACATTTTGAGAAGCCTTGAGGTAACCAAATGCAGCAACAGATAATACAGTCAGTATTAATTTTGTCTGTTCTAAAAATTTCATGTAAAGGAAATCATGTATTTTCATGTCTAGCTTCTTTCACTCACTGTATTTCTGAGACTCATCCATGTTACTTTGTATACCAGTAGTTATTTTTTATTGCTGATTATACTTCAATTATCCATTCAACTGTTGATAAACATGTGGGTTGTTTCCAGTTTTCAGCTATTATGAAGAAAGTGCTATAAACATTCATATATGGCTATTTCAGATATATGATTTCTCTTGAGTAAATACCTAGAAGTGGAATTGCTGGGTCACATGGTACATGTACATTTAATTTTGTAAGAAATCCCAAGTGATTGTATTGATACCATTTTACAGTCCCAACAGCACTATGAGAGTTGCTTCCTCCACATCCTTGCTGCCACTTGGTACTGTCAGTTTTTAAAAATTTTAGCTATTTTAGTGATATTTCATTGTGGTTTTAATTGGCATTTCCCTGATGACTAATGATGTTGAACATGTTGTATATTCTTATTGACTATTCGTGTCTTCTTTGGAGAAAAATATGTTCTAACATTTTGCCTACTTTTTATTGGATTGTCTTAAGCTGTAAGAGTTCTTTACACATTCCAGATACAATATTCTTATCAGATATATGATTTTCAAATATGTTATCCTATTTTATGGGTTGCCTTTTGACTTTCTCGATGGTGTTTCTGAAGTTTTAAAAAAAATTTATTTTATTGAAGTATAGTTGATTTACAGTGTATTAATTTCTACTGCACAGCAAAGTGATTCAGTTATATATATAAATATATATATACATCCTTTTTCACATTCTTTTCCATTATGGTTTATCTTGATGGTGTTTTTGAAGTGCAATTTAAAAAATTTGATTATGTCCAATTTATTTTTCATGAGAAATATTTATTACAAGTATTTCATCCCAGTCTGTGGCTCACATTTTCACATTTTCAAAATACACTGTTTTCTTAAGTATATTTTGAAGAACAGAAGATTTTAATTTTGATTAAATCTGGCTATTGATATTTTCCTTTATGATTACTTTTTTGGTGTTATCAGAAAACTCTGAAGCCAGTTTTCATTTTCTTTCTTTATTCTAATTACATACACATAAAAATGAATAGAACACTTCAAATGAAAAAAACGTAACCAGAGGGAAAAACAGATTATTTCTAGGGAAGAAAATCCAGGTTTTCATTAGCAAGAGTATAAATGCTGGAAATCAATAGAATGTTATCTCCAAAATGCTGAGGGCAAGTGTTTGGAAACTTAGAATTCTATAATGTCAAATGATGATTTAAGACTGTTAATATAATAAAGACATTTTCAGGGCTTCCCTGGTGGCGCAATGGTTAAGAGTCCGCCTGCCGATGCAGGGGACACGGGTTCGTGCCCCGGTCTGGGAGGATCCCACATGCCACGGAGCGGCTGGGCCCGTGAGCCATGGCCGCTGAGCCTGCGCGTCCAGAGCCTGTGCTCTGCAACGGGAGAGGCCACAACAGTGAGAGGCCCGCATACCGCAAAAAAAAAAAAAAAGACATTTTCAGACAAACAAGACTTAGGAGGTTTACTGCCCAAAGACCTTCAGTGAAAGAATTACTAAGGATATACTTAAGAAAAAAGTAAAAGTAAATGGAGTAAGGGGCAAGAATCAACAGTGAGCAAAGAACAGAGGAAATAGAGCCGAGTCCAAATAAATAATGCTTATTGTAAAACATGAACCTTCTTAAAATAATGGACCAAAACACAGATAGAAATCTTGTATGACATTTTATACATTTATTCATTGCTGAGGGATACATATTAAGGTTTGTTTGACTTTTCTGGTAGTGAAACTACATAAGCTATATCCTAATATATTTAGGGGATTGGGGCAAGTTTCTGTCTCTCTTTTATAAAATGTAACTTTTCAAACCTTACCTACTCTTGTCTCACTAGAAGCCATTCCTTTCTATCTGGTAAGAACAAGCTCTTGAAGAAAGTGTTTTCACAGGATTTAGAAGTTTACATATAAACTGTTCATTATTCAATATCAGTGTATTTACAAACCAGGCATACCCCCACCCCATCTTATGATCCTACTCTGAGGCTAGTTCCTGCAGGGGAGCCTTTCTCGTCCTTATCCTGCTTCCCAGCAGTCCCACTCCTTCCACATGACCCCACTCCCTTTTCACTGCTTCTGTCATTAACAGATGCAGCCCTTTATTGCTCTTGTTCATGTACAGATCCCTCTCGCCCCCAAAATATACTGATCTGCTCCTTGAAGATAGGGCTGTTTTCATTTCTGTTTCTGTCTGCCAACACCTTGCACACTGCCTGGCACATAGCAGGAATTCAATACATCTTTGTTGAATGAATGGCTTGGTATTTAATTATTTTTCATAATTTATTTTCAAACCATACTCAGTTTGAGTTTAAATAGTTCAAAACCAATATAATGTTCCAAGATGCTTACAACTATTAAAACAACTCAGTTAAAAAATATACAACTCACAATTTAAATTCATAAATAGGTAAAATTAAAAACTTATAATCATTTAATAATGCTTTACATTTTGCCTTCATTTTAGAGTACACTACTAAAGACACATAAAAGTAGAATTATCCAATTAAAACATTTTCCCCATCTAAGTATATTTCTAACTCTGAAAACTATTAAAAAAATTAATTATGGTACATATTTAAAAAAAATAAAACTGACATATCCTGCCACCAACTTTATGGGAAAGTGGCAGGTACAAGTTCTGGTATGTTAGGAACTTTGAAAAAAATAGATTTGGAATCATAAGTTGGTATATTTGAGTATGAAAACACAAATGGACTAAATTCTCATTAAAACTTCAAATTTCTCTAAATGTACATTTGGCAGAAAGATGAATTGTCAGCCAATATACTATATATATATATACACACAATATATATATCAACTGCTTACATCCCCAAATATTGAATCTGGGTGGAAAAGTTAGAAAGAAAATCTGCTCTAAAAAGAAACATAATTAAGACTTAGATCTTTATCACTGAAAATCAAGATCCTATTTCAGTTACTACTTGGCTCTGGTAGGGAAGTCTGAATCATTCATTCAAAATAAAATAACTTCATTTTCTATTTCACACAGCTGTCTAAAATGATCTTTCCCATGAATGGAAAAATTATGAGCTATTATTTGTGATTCAAATTCTAGCACTGGCTATTCCTAAATTAATTCTCTATTATCATACTGGCACAATGTGGTCTTCATAATGTACACCGTGTGAACATATTTTGTGAGACACCTTGGTCCTTTTGTTGACTACAGTTTCTTAAGACGAGAATTCAAAACAGACTCATCACAGAAAACATTCCAAGTTACAGTACATTGTGTTAAAGTAAGGCTCCAGTGTATTTTGGACATGTAATAACAAGCTGCCGCTTCTTGTCATATTTACTGGAAAAAAAACTTATACCTTGGGTCACTGGATACACATCTCCCCAGAAAACATACCTGTTATATACACTATTGTTAACTTAGCTTTCAGCTTTAAGCAATTATTTGGTAGTATTATCACTCTATTTTATGGCTTTTTAAACATTAAGTCCCTAAATACTTGAAAAGCATTCACTATATTCTGATAGTTCACCAAAAAAAGAAGTGAATATCAGCTTAGATAAAGCCTTTAAAAAAATCAGTTTTTTAAAGAAAAGATTTTTCAATAACAGAAATTAAAGGTATAGAAGCGAAACAACAAAAAATTCATTAAAAAAAGCCACACATGATCCCCTTCACAAAATGAATCTATAATTTTGCTACTTTGTCAAGAGTTGGGGAAAAAACACACAAAAAGCTCCTGATGAAGTCTGGATATATTAGCAACATACGTTTTTTTCTATTTTCAGAATGACCTTTCAAACAATCCATTTTTGTAAGTCCAGGGTTTTAAAAAATAATAAATGTGATATTAAAGTGCCCTCTTAAAATATCTTGGCCAATTCACTGGATAGGCTTAAATTAAAATGAGCATTTGTTTAAAGACTTACATGAAAAAATGTTGTACATTTCCAAATTAAAAAGTTAACTATATCCATTTAATAACATTACATACAATATAAAGGCTATACATAAGGCTTTAGGAAGCTCAAAGTCTAAAGTTTTAGCAAGTAAATCAGCTGATTTCACATTGCAATTCTAATGATCAAATTATCCAACTAGTAAACCACAAAATCTTACTTAGAACAGGAAAAGAGTCTTATTTATTTATTTATCAATTTTTAGTGTATTTATTTTGAATATGGAACCACAGATCTTTTCCCTAAGTTGAAAAAACTTGGGCAAAATTAGTTTTATACATTAGTTACATATATGTGTGTGTGTATGTTATGTATGTGTGTGTATATATATATAATTATCTTAGTTTTATAAACCATGTATTAAAATACATGGTTTAAAAGTATTAATTGAGATATAAGAGATTTTAAAAGAATTTTTCAAACTATTTGGGTTACAGATACAAATTTATAGAATTACAAAGACCTATAGTATATACCAAAGAGGTCACAACTTATTTGTTTGCTATTTTCTGGTTCTTAAACTAATGAGGAATTATACTAAATGATCTACAGTCTCTTTTAGCTTTAAAGTTTGGGTTATATTGTTTTGATTTTAAACAGTTAAGACCATGTCTCAAAGTTATCTAAATAGACAACATGATCCTGAATTAAAGATTTTTTTCACCCCTTTTTTGGCTTTTAGTCCCCTGTAGTCGGTTACTAGTGGGGAACAAATATTGCATATTTTACTCAACTGATTCTTAATCCCTGTGCTCCCTCCTCTCTCCAGAACCCACAGTGCCCAGCACATGGTAAGCACTCAGTACTTATTGAATGTTTTTGAATGAGTAGCAAAATATTAAGGACAGATTGTGAATTTAAAAGAATCTGGAGGTAACAACAGTTGCTTTTATAAAACCCCCAAACAATAATTTCAAAGCTCCTAGTCTCCTTTACATATTTACTTTGGTTTGTCTTTGTAATAACAGCAAGAGCAAATATGGCACAAGAATACAGGTTAAATCATTACAGGTAAACTGCAAGCAAGGACAAATAAAAAAATTTAAGCTTCCATTCACATATTGAAGAAAGGACTTTTATTTACACTACTAGTAGATCCCAGCTATTCCAGTTACTCTGAGATATAATCATCTTATCAATGACAGGAAAAATATCTTCCAGTATTTGTTTTAACAACTGTAATTAAATTGCTTAGTTATACTGTACAGAAAGAAGCAATTAATGAATTTTTTAGAAATAAAAAATATGTATATATATTACCCTGATGCCTAGGCCAAAATATATCTAACCACAAATTTTCTTGATTTCTACTGTCATAAAAATAAAGGAAAAATATATTGCAAGTATCTTCATTATAGACAATTTCACTTAGAAAACAATAGTTTAATGAAAACAATATAGTGGTTCATGTGAGTGAACTGATATGGAAGCAAGAGAAGTATTCAAACTTGACAGATAACATATTGTAAAATATAACTAAAGAATATCTGCCTCAATGACACATTTACAGGCAGTAATTAGATTTTTATACATCTCAATTTTATCTTATATTCAAGGAAAATACAGGTCAGTAGGCTATGATCCTAAATCGTAGTTAAAAACCCCTTCTTTTAGCTTGTAAGATGTAGCCTTTTGATTTGATAATTCCTCTACTTTTAACAATGACTGAATATCGCAGTAGCCACAGTGGCACCCACTCATGTGCTTGAATGTCAGGGATGCTTTCCTGAAGTGCTTCTTGGAAACTTGCTTCAGAAAGCAGTTCTTAAAACAAACAAACAACAAACAAAAACCCAAACTGTTAAACTTGAAAACAAAAGCACTTTACTATGTAGGTAAGCATTTAAATACAACAAAAGAAACACCTCAAAACTGAATATAAATTATATTTATCCTTAATGTGTGCTATGAATCTGAACCAGAATATCAGAAAGACCCAGACAGTTCTTTAGAAAGTATCTATACTTGTAACCCAGCCAGTTTAATTCATAATTTCTGGTGAGTGGAGCCTGGATATTGGTATTTTTTGAAGATCTCTAGGTGATTCTAATGTACAGCCAGGGACAATACAGGAAAGTACAAAGAAGGAGAAAAAGTTACCCATAATCCTATCAACCAAAGATGGACCATTTCCATTGCCATGTATTTCCATCCAACTATTTTTCTGTATATATTTATGTATATATGTATGTATCTAGCCATATCTTAAAAACTAGAAATCATACTGTAGTTATAGCTTAATTTGCTTATTTTTTTCACTTATATTATGGATATTTTCCCATGAAATTAAATATTCTGTGAAAGCATTTTTAATAATTCTCCCAATATTATATTTTATAGATATAATTTATACATTTTCTTATTGTTGGTCAAAAAATTAGGGTTTTTCCTAATATTTTGGTAATAAAACTAATACTTAATGAACATCCTTAAAATGCATGCCTGGCTATGGAACGACAAGGTCAAAGTACATTTTCTGAAGGCTTGATACATAGTATATTGCCAGCTGCTTTCCACAAAGACTGTACTTTACACTTAATAGATAATATTGGAGTGCCCATCTTACCATATCCTCACTAGCACCAGCCATCATTTAAAACATCTTTCCCAGTGGTTATCTTTTAATCAGCATCTCCTTGATGAAATTATTATTTTCTAATTCCATATTTATACCTAAGCCCTCTACCATTACTCTGATCTGCCACTCCCCTCCTCACTTCCTCTTCTCCAGCCACACTGGCCTCACAGCTGTATCCTGAAATCCTCAAACATATTCCCACCTTGGGGTCTTTGAATCAGCCACTCCCTCTTCCCTGAGCACTCTTCTTCCAGATACACACATGGCTCTCTCCCTTCTTGCAGGTCTCTGATTAATGTACCCTAGCAGAGAGGCCTCCCCAACCATCCTATATAAAACAACAACCCCTAACCTGGGCACTCTTTCCTCCCTCAGCCAACTTTTCTCCATAGCATACACCACCATTTATCACATTCAACATTCATCTTAATTTGTGTCTCATCCCATCAGAATATAATTTCCATGAGGGTTGAGATTTTTGACTTGGTGCTATATTTCTAGTACTTAGAACAATGCCTGGCACATAGTAGGTGCTCAAATGTCTTTTGAATGAATCAGTCAATATGGAAAGATTCCACTGGGGTCAGAACCAACCCTATAGATAAGGATTAGGTGACCATCTATACAATATGATTTGGGAATGCCAAAGAACATGCCCTAAAATGAACTGCCGTGATATCTGAATAACATCAATAGTAAACTCTCAGTAAATATTAGCTACTGTCATGTGCCAGCCACTTTTCAGAGTACTTTATTAACTCTTTTAATCCACATGTTAACCCAAGAGATAGGTAATATTATTTCCCTTCACAGGGGGAAACTGACAGAGAGATTAGATAACTTGCCCAAGGTCACACAGCTAGTAAATGGTAGTTTTAATAAATGAAATGCAAATAGCTCTTGGAAAAGTAACATTAACGTGGATTTGTTTACCAGATTGTCTAACCCTGAGGGAATGCGGAATAACAGAGATCAGATTTAATGGGAATGGTGAGAGGAGGAAGGCAAATAAAAACGGGAAAGTTCCAAAGTCAGAATCACCTACTTCACAATTTTACCCTGACTGTAGTTAAACTATTACCACAACTTCTAGGACAAAGAATAATGGAAAATAAACCTTTCTGAAGAAAAAGGGTAATTTTAGAACAGAGGAAGGCCTTTAGGTGACTTATAAACAAGATTCTATTTTAGATGACAAGCAGAGTTAAATGTTTTACAACTTGATCGCTTAAAAAATAAATCTGACACAAAGTCAGAGAACTATGCTATTCATTAGCTACATACTTTTAATTCAACTATGTTAACTCTTTAGAATCAGTAAACATGACAAAACTTTTAAAAGAATTGCTTCATTACAGATCAAACTGTCTGAAGATCGTCTATAGTATATGCAGGATCAGACTATAAATTCTAATTAAAGGGTTTAGAATTAAAATTAAAAAGACATCCAAATGTCAAATTACGCCAGTAAAACAAAAACATTCTTCCCCCCAAATGATTAAATCTCTCTTTTCATATATATGTGCAATATATTTTTCCATAACAATGATGTATTAGCACATAATCCACATGTCCACATTTAGATAATGTGGAAATAAAGTACTAGACACCTTAGTCCTTTCCTATTTCCTTTCCTACTGGAAAAAGGATAGAGTGTTTTTCAGGTGGAGGTGGAAGGGGGTACAGGACCACCCATCAGCTGTTGGTAACAATTACAGTTGGAAGAGTCCCCAGGAGTAAACAGAAAAATGATGTATTATTTGCCAACGTATAGAAAGTTAAAATTTCAATGGTTTGTATTTTAGAACAAATCAGCACAGCAATTCTTTGTTAGATTTTCACTAAAATGACCTTTTTAAAGAAAATGAATCTAATTACTCATGTGTGAAAGCTCTGCTGGAGGGGAAAAGTCCCTATGTCCTATTCTGGTACGATTTAAATGGAAACTGATAAGAAAGTACAGTTTCAGTCTGAATTACTACAATACTAATGTTTTAAGTCAGAGAGACAGTACAGTATGGTGGGGAAAAGGCTCCAAATTCAGCCAGTACCTAGATCTAAGTTCAAACTTTGCCCTATGCCAGCTGGGTGACCTTGGGTAGTTTCTTAAACTCTAAGGCTCTATTTCTTCATCCATAAAGTGTCTAGTTTCAGTTGCTGTAAGGATTACAGATAATCTCTCTGTGACATTTAGCATGATGCCTAGCATTTGAGAAAGAATATCAAAACTCCTCCTCCACTTCCTACAAAACAGTAAAAAAAAGAGGCTGAGGCAGACTGCTGATAAGGTATAAAGTCTTAAGAGGTTATCCATAAGCATCCTAAAAATAAATTGAATCAAACCACCTATATAATGCCATCTTTTTAGAAATGAAAGTAAAAACTGAATGTTTTTCTCCAGGAATCACCTATAAAATATAATTGCTTCCAATTTTTATTAAACTAGAACTTCTACAAAAATGTCATGGAAATTTAAAACTTTCACAAGATATCTCTCACTTAACTATACCAAAAATATTGTTTCATAGAGCCTGTATATTTAGTAAGTAAAATATGCTTAGTATACTTACCTCTGCTCCCTGAGAAACTGTAAAAAAACGAAAATGGAGCAGACAGCTAATAAAGTGTAAAATATTATCTTCCCAGCTTTCCAAGTTATCTTGTAAAATGTTGACAAAAATTATTCTACAAAAGGCAGACAAGCCATTCTCATTAATCAAATGTTTCTGATTAACATCAAGCATATGTCTTGATAGTAATGATTAATAAAATACCTAATCAAATACCTATCCTAAGATGCTTAAGTTTCAAATTGAATTTTATCTGCTTCTTTTTCCAGATATTTATCTTTTAATTAAGTGGCCCTTTGGTGCAATCTTTGCTACACTAGACAATATTATATGTAACACTATTTAGAATATCTTACAAGATCTTTTCTGTGTAGCTTTATATTTATAAACCTCAGCAGACTGGATGTTCAGGAAATGACCCCTTCACTTCTTTTCCCATTGGTACAAAGACAAAATTAAAGCTTTCTGAAACTAAAATAAAGGCATATATGTTTTGAACTAACTATTAAGAATAGCTCTAGGTGACAGCATTGTACCTTTATCACTGTACACAATTAAAAATTAAATTTTGACAAGTAGCTTCTTTTAAGATAAAAGCTCATGATCAATCTCTATAAATAAAAATCTCAGTCTTACCTTTTGGATCATTATGAGTCAAGAGCTGTATGTCAAACTGTTTAGCAAAAGCAGTCAAATCGGGTGGCATCACACAGCAGGAGGCAAGATTAACTTGGTTACTATTTGGTTTTACCTAGAAGTGGAAAAAAAAAATGACATCTCCACTAAATTAAGTACTACAAAAAGTAGAAAGTAATAAAAGGATTCAATTTTAGAACATATGAAATATCACATTCTACAGTACTTAAAGTTTATAAAATACTTTTACATGTATATATTTATTAATGTATGCTGTTCTGACTCATTGGTAACAGAGGAAGGAAAAATAGCTCTACAAGTGGGAAAAAGCCAACATATTACTACACTATTAAAAAAGTCTCATGCTTGAACCTGCCATCTAATACATCTGCCTTGGAAACTAACATGATTCTAAGTGGTATGGTTCCACCTGCAAAGGAAATATGTCTTAAAGATAGAGGATCAAATACAAATGATAAGTATGTTTAATGTTGAAGTATACAATATGGTTATTAATCAGACATTTGAAAAAGAGAAGAATCAGGTAATTTCTAATAGATGCTCTAGTTAATTTATAGATACATTTCAGATCATCTAAGTCTCTCCAACAGGATCTTAGCCACATTCTGGCTATCACCAAGCCAAAGGGACAAAGGGCAACTTTTCTCTAGGGTCTTCCTGCCCATAAGAAAATGAAAAGGCTGGGGATAAATGAAAAGGAATAAAGAAAAATACAGAGAGTAAACTACTTGTAAGCAACTTCCCTAATCATTTTATAGGTTATTAGGCTAGAAGGTGGCAGTGATTGATTTATGACTCCTACTCCACATCAAGTTCTGTGAACAGAAGGTCTTATATATCTTTAAGTAACGGAGCAAAATATTTGTTATATATGATATTCTCTCACTTAGGAAATTAAAACCATGGACTAATAAAACCTAAAGGAAAACATAGTATTTTTATCACATAATTAAAACTGAAGGAAAGAGCCTTAATTCATTTGGCTATGAATGCTTCAACACACACTTTCTAGTGTTATTGTCAAAGCCTGCTCCAAAACTCCCATATTTGGAACAGTCACCCCACAGTGGTGTCCACTATGTGCATGATGTTTAATGGGATGCAGCAAAGACTGTGAAAGACAGGCTCCTCCTGGACTGCTCGTGATCTAGACATCTTTTACCTGTGCCCACTGATACAGCTGTTCCAACTGGGTTTTGTCCAGATCAGAGGTACCTATAGCAACAATCTTTTTGCTGTGGACTAAGTTTTGTAATTCTTCCCAGTAGGGCTGCAAATGCTCCAAGGAAAGATTAATTCCATCTTCAATAGGAGGTGAAGCTATGATCACAGAATCCAGCTGTGCAACTCCAAGGACTGAACAGGCTGATGTGAAGGAAAACACAAAGAGGATAAATGTTTGTTACATAATAAAAACAAGTTGCTTCTAATGTCCTTTAAGTACCCCACTAAATTCTGTCCATATAGTTCACTAGTATTCTACATAACAGATTATTTCATTAGGTTTCATAATTTACCTGTCATTTAGAACATTTCCATCTTTTAAAAAGTATAAAGTGCCCATTCATCTACTTGGTCTATGTGGCAGACATGTGGGTTTCTTTGACCTGCCTCATTCCTGGGGAAACTCACAACTACTACAGGTTCCTCTTTCTGAGGAACAGGCCTCCTTGTTTCCTAGGCCCCAGGACTTTTTGGTAGCTTCTGACCTAATAGTCTATAATTGGTAGGCATAGCAAAGAATAAGCTTGAGACTCTGAGAGACTGAATTTATGGTCTTAACCTATATATTAATCTATGTTTACAGATGTAGATAATCTCTTAATTTTTATAAAAATAATTTTAAGAGTTTATTTTTAATGATTATTGTTCACTCCACAGTTATATTAAAGAGCTATTTAGTTAACTGTTCAATGTATATAAATACTGGAAGAATATTTTAAAATATAAAACACTGAATAACTATAATGCCATAGTAACCTAACCAAGTGCTGAAAATAGATAAAAATGCTTGTTTCTGTTGTTGTTATTCTTTTGATATTTCACCTGTAGTACTAAAAGAGTTAAGAATACGATTAAGGAGAATTTCTATCTCTAAACGTATAGTTAACATTTAATTATGTTACATCTTTTACATTCCTTTTATATATCAAAATATGACTTTACATAAGTTGATGTGATTCTATAGAAGCCTTAACAAATTAGGCTAGAACTTTAAAAGATAAAATTGCGATGAGCTCATGTTCTTTTTTACCTGGACCTGAACACAAGATATAACTAATATACCTACACTAATTTAAAGTCCGCATGAAAATAAAGTTGAAAGTTTGCTTACCCATGTCAACTGCATTTCTAGTTGATGATGAAGAGTTTGATCCTACAATGAACAGTTTTGCTGGGTGACAAAGGAAACAAAACAGATTACTATATTTGAGTAACATTCTACTACTACTAGTAATACTGCTAAAATACTAAGATGACAGATAATCCTGAATGAATTTTTGCCTCTCCTAGTTGCATTGTTTTATAGTTTTCATTTTAAGACCTAAAAGTATATTTCCACTGGAATTTTAAAATTATATGCTAGTTGCCAACAATAATCTGATTGTCAAAACAAAAAAGCAAATATTAATTTCCCCTTTATTAGAAGGCAGGGCAGATAAATATAGAAACTTATTCAAAATGTATATTTTTATGAATTAAACATTAATGGAGCATATTATTTTCTCCAATAAACTAAAGTCTATATAAAGCCTAAATTAGAATTGCTTATAATGAGAAGAAAATTGAAAGAAAAACCCCCAAACAGACAAACACTCCACAATCCTACCTTCCTAATATTGAATACAATCATTTTCATTTTTAGACGACATTACCTTCAAGTTCTTGGTCATGCAAAGCAGAGTATATATTTTCTACTTCCACATACTTGGTTTACCCTTATGTAACAAATATTTTTACATCTCTATGCAGTATTATCTTAATTTTTAAAAAAAAACATAACAGTAATATATTCACTCTAGAAATGAGGAAAACCTATAGGAGTAGGGGAAAAAAACAGACAAACAAACAAAAACTCTACCAATAGTCTCATCACCGAAAGCAATTACTGTTTAGATTTTTATGTACTCTGGATTTTTCTTTTCTTTCTTCTTTTTTTTTTTTTGGCCGCATGGCTTTCGGATCTTAGTTTGCCAACCAGGGATTGAACCCGGACCCTCAGCAGTAAAAGCACAGAGTCGCCAGGGAATTCCCTGTACTCTGTATTTTTAATGAATAATTTTACACACTCATTTTTAATGGTGAACATTATTCTGTAACTTTGATAGGGTATAATTTACTGAATGATTTCCTACTTCTTGGACTTTTAGATTAGTTCCAGTTTTTTGTTGCTGAAATAAACATCTATGCTAACTTTTTTTTCAACTTTATGCCTGAAGCATTTCCCAAGGACAAACCGTCAGAAATGTGATTATGAGTCAAAGAATATGATCTGTTTTTTGTGAGTCATGTTCTATTTTATTTACCTCCTATTTTATAAAAGATTTGTATCAGTTTACCAGAGCACTAAAAGTTAGGAGCCGCTCTCCTAACAATATAGGATGCTATTAAACAAAACAAAACAATATATATATATATATATATTTGCTAATTTGATAGGTACAAAATATACCTGCCCATAACCACATTAACTGGCATTTCTTTGCTTACCAGGAAAGTTGAGTAGTTTTTCATATTTATGAAATTGAGGCTTTGGCTTGATTTCAACTCAGCTTTATATGTATATATTTACTTTATGTAAACTCACTGTTCAAAAATCTAAATTTACTCAATAAATAGGTGGAGTAATAGGAAAGCAAAGAGGAGAATCAGAAAGGGGAATGGAGAGAAAACAGGGTTAATGAAACACCCTTATGTAAAGTGCCTGGCATTCAACATATACAACAAATTTTCCTTGTACAACATTTCTTACATTTGTCACTTCCTTTCTACTGCTAGACAATCTTCCTAAAACATTGCTTTCCTCATGTTACTTCTCTATTTAAAAGTCATCACAACTTCCTTACCAGGTGAGAGTCAATCTTCACCACTTTGCTCCAGCCTTAGCTCCTGTAATTATACTCTGTGAACACCCTCCCCATCACTATCCATCTGGCCATGAATTTGTGCCATTTGAAATGGTCTCCTCTCTCCGAAAGATGAGGCATTTTTAGGTAGGTGAAGAGAGGAAAGCTCTTGATACTTATCAAAAACCTCAAGCCTTCCAGGAACTGAGGACAACTTGTAAGAGCTCCAAGATGGATCTACACCATGATGAACTGCAATCAACCACAGAGAAATGTTGCTCTGATGTCCTTTCCAACACAAATAATAATGTGAAATTAACAGAAAGAAATGGGTTTTGTAGTCAGGCATACCTGGATGGATTCCTGGTTCAACCACTTACTTGCTGTATAATAACTTTCCTTTTTTTTGTGTGTGTGGTATGCGGGCCTCTCACTGTTGTGGCCTCTCCGGTTGCGGAGCACAGGCTCCAGACGCGCAGGCCCAGCGGCCATGGCTCACGGGCCCAGCCACTCCATGGCACGTGGGATCTTCCCGGACCGGGGCACGAACCCATGTCCCCTGCATCAGCAGGCGGACTCTCAACCACTGCGCCACCAGGGAAGCCCAACTTTCAAGTTATTTAATGTCACTTGTGCAATGGGGATAATAAACCTACCCTGCAGAATTGTTTTGAAAATTATATGAAGAAATATAACCATAAAAGTGTCAAGTACAGTGCCTGGTATAAAGCAAGATTCAACAAATGGTAGTTATTATTATTAGAGTCAAAAGACAATGCCCTATCTCATCTTACCTGTTCATGCTAATAAGAGTAATAATAAAATAACAACAACCACAACACAACCACAAATGGTAATAAATAACAGCTACCTGGCACTTACTTTTGCCAAGCACCATGCTAAGTGCTTCTTTTGTTATTTCATCTAACTTACATAGAAGCCTGTGAAACAGGTGTATCCCCATTTTATAGATGAGGAAACTGAGCTCAGAGAGGTTAAATCATTTGTTAGCCCCAGATTATATCAGTCAGTAATCCACACATCCAGGAATTTCAGTTTAGTTAAGCTCAAGCATTTAATGACTATGTTACGCTGACTATAGGCTGAGGACAAGAACATCTTAATTCCTTGAGCTTAGCACTATCTCTGGAAAGTAGGAGTCATTTCACCTTTGTTGAATGGATAGAGTATGTATTTGATTTCTCTTCATGCAACTCGTTGCCAAGACTTCTTTCTCTGCTCCCAGGCAACCTCAGCCATTGCTCAGCAGTATCACACCAGGAAGGGAGGGCTTATGCTGGCTTTAGGTGGGCAATGCTCTTAAGTCTTCCCTTTATTCTTTCCATTTCCTACACCTTACTCTTCCTACTGCTCTGATGTCCTACAAATAAATTAATGAGAACATCATGAAGAGGTGAAGTTCTATTCTGACTCCATTGAAGTAGCCAATAGTGACCTCCTATAACTCCCTTTTTAAAGCTGACTTTAAAATTATGTTATAAAAAATCTCTATATTTCCCACACTTAGTGATTGAGTTACTCATTACCAGAAGTAAGGAAAGGTTTAGTCCCATGCCTGACAAAACCTCACTGTCATCCACTGTATAACAAAATGAACTGTAAAGGCTAGACTTTACCAGAAACTTTCATTTCTTCTCTTTCATCGGGATTTATCTTTTCTACTGCATGAGATACAGTACATTCCAAGACATCTGGAAACTCCTATAAGAAACACATTATATTTACAATAAATATAAAATTAATGTTTCTGATTAGCTATATATTTTCTACTGTCCATAACACTCTTTAGAAGCAGAGAACCCATAAAACAATAGAGTTCTTTACCTGAGGCCTAGATGGGCTTCATAACATTTGTAAAGCCCTGAAAAAAGTTAAAGTGCTGTGTGTGTGTGTGTCCATTTTCTGGGAAAAAGTGTCTCATTTTGATGAGATACTCAGAGGGATGTCTGATCAAAAACAAACGAATAAACAAACAAGCAGATTGGGCAGTATGTGAGGAGTTAGAACCACTAACACAGTAAGCGCTTTTACTCAGAAAAGAAACCAATGAAAAGTAAATAATATTTTCCTTCTGGATACTGACATGTTAAAACACTTCCTATATATCAATCACAAACATTTTAAGCCAAAATGTATTTTTTTCTGAATGCAATGGAAAGAAAGTAAAGGCGATTCCAATGCATAAAAATGAGTAGTTAATGAGTGAAATGATAAACTATTAGTACACATAAATCAGAAACACACTAACTCACATTTACAAGATTAAAACAAAGTAAACGGTGAGGATTTTCCCATGATTCTTGAGCATATTACAATGCCTGGCACATATTACCTGTTTACAAGTCATGCACAGAATGAATGGTCACTTCAGAAAAACAGAGACAGATAGAAGACATTAATTAATGTCTGCCTAGCAGCCACAGTTACAAACTTGCAGTATGCTCAAGGAAACAATTATTTTCAGCATATGTCCTCTTCCATACTTTTTAAGTTGTCTATGTAATCTGTTACAAGCCTTTGGCTAAGTTGGATTCCGAAGAGTGGTTTACAGACAGGTGTTTTGTATATTAACATTTATGATAATGGCCATATACTGACATTCAATGAAACACAGTTCTTTACTGTTTCATAAGAAACTGATGTTTAAAAAATTATTTTTAGTGGCTATATTTTGGGTTATAGTCTATCAAAGCAATCTACTAACCCAAATTGTTTGATAGTCATTCCTCAACTAGACCAAATATAAACTAGAACAAAACGCATTTTGAGAAAACTGTGGTGGGACTCTTAGTAGCTTGTCTAGTTGAAGAGTTGACTAGAGTCAGATTTTCTCTTTCATGCTTAAGCCTACTGGGTCAGACTCACACCTCAGCAAATCAACCACAATAAGTTTCATGCTAATTGCCTGTTTGACTTCCCTATCAAACCTGAGGAAGTTAATTTCCTGCTTATTACATGATTTCTTCATTCACAGTTCACTCACCCTGACCAAATCTGTGCTAATTTGGGAACTCCACTCATTCAAGGTCTTCCGGATACAATCTTGAAGCTGCAAAAGAAATGCATTTTGAAACTGTTAATCATACGCTACACTTTTCTGTACTTCTACAATAAGACTGCATTAGTCTGTTTAGGAAAAGGAACATATCAGTAGGAAATACCATACAAAAATTTTAATTCTATAAGGTTTTTGCTTCCTTTAACAAAGATTGATTTAGACCCGTTTTTATCCTACTCTTAATTCTCAAATGTTCTTGACCTAAAGCAGTAACCTAATTATTTAAAAGGTATTTTTGTATTAATGAAAATTTAAGTAAACTTTTGAGATGTAAAAGCATTCATAAAGAAACAAAAAAATTTTTCAAGAATAAGGTTTATAAATGGAGGAACTTCAAGCCCAGGCAACCTGACTAGAATTAACATTAACCACTATGCTATATTCCTCAAAGGCAAACAAATGATTCTCTAAGTGTGGCCAAAGGAATTCCTACATTAGACTCACCTGTGGTGTTTATTAAACGTTCAAATTCCTGAGCTGCATCCTAGACCTCCTGAATCACTTTCTAAGGGCAGCAGAACTTTCATCTTAACAAGCATCCAAGTAATCAAAATGTACTCTAAAGTCTAGAAACCACTATATCCGTATCTTGCAGAAGTCAACTTGCATAAAGTCAGTCCTTAAGTCATTTCCTAACAGTTAGGTAGACCTCCGATCTGTCTTCAATGTTTTCTTATATAAACAAATAATTTTATTATGCTAACATTATAGTATTTTGTTAATTCATTGAAGTGTCTACTTATCGTTTATCTCTTATGACAGCGTATTTCCAACTTATTTAATAGTGGTCCAAAATAATAAGACATACACTAACACAGTGAGTAAGGACCTACGTACATATAACAACAAAAATTCATAAAGCAATATTTATGCTTACTACATGCCAGATACTCTGAGGGCTTCTATTATGAGTTAGGAAAAAAATACGCTTCTCCATGACTCACTGAACTGATAACACAAATGGGCCAACACTAGCAGTTTGAAATCACTGCCTTATAAATACCAAGGGCACAGTGCTTTGCATTCTGTGGACAATCAATGAAAAAATAAATGAGTAACGAGAAGTACAGCCCTGAATTGCAAAAGCACTTTCCTAATACCCACAACAGAGATTAAACTTCTGAACTCACTATCTGATCTATGATTGCTTATGATAAAAACTGACACAAGCACTTTATTGCTTATATCTCAGTACAGATAATTACAATGGACAACTGGTTTATCAATTTAAGAGCTCAGAGTCACCTATTTAAGATTAATAGTCTAGGGCTTCCCTGGTGGCACAGTGGTTGAGAGTCCGCCTGCCGATGCAGGGGACACGGGTCCGTGCCCTGGTCCGGGAGGATCCCACATGCCGCGCAGCGGCTGGGCCCGTGAGCCATGGCCACTGAGCCTGCGCGTCCGGAGCCTGTGCTCCGCAACGTGAGGGGCCACAACAGTGAGAGGCCCGTGTACACACACACAAAAATAAAAGATTTATCGTCTACAACAGCAATTCATGTGCTAGCCACAATAACCCTCATGAATCCAATTTACAGGGTCTATATCTTTATGAAAGGTATACTTGTAATCAAATTTAAGTCAGTAGATAAAAATAAGTTGATAATCATTCTAGACAGAATTACAAGTCAATATTCTTTGAAAAATTAATAAAAATTGAGGCAGCAGGACCAACTAGAAGTTAAGAATTCTATCAGGTGCTATGGCTCAAATCATGGGAGAATTTTTAGAAATTTTCCTCTGGAATGATGGTTAATTTGCATAAGGCTTTTCTGATGAATTTCTCAATTCATGAAGGTAAGTATATTTTCAGAGTGTTTGCTCCCTTCTGTCAGGACAAATCATGGAACAGCCCAATGTTATAATACTATGATAAATTCATTGACTATATCACAAACCTAGTAATTTTTAATCTTTTATATGTTATCTATATTGACTGAATATTAACCTTGTACTTTTTTGTTCTCTGCTCTCTTCATTCATATTATACACACATCTCATAGTATCATGGAAGATGAGTGTCATGATAATTTAGTGTATCATTAGATCTGGGGTTGTATAAGAGTTTAAAAAATGCTACATGATCAAATACCCTAACAACAAATAACTGGTCAAAATCGTCCTATAATGGCCCATTTTAAAAACAAGATTTGATTTCATAAAATTCTAGTGGAACAAAAAATCTGGGCAGAGATCATAGAATAATTAAAAACAAAAACAAAAACCAAACAGTAGACTAGAAAAGACCTTTTAGGAAATTTAATGATCTCTCTCTACCCAATGTGCAAATTTTCTCAGTAATGAGTGATTTATTCAGTTTCTTTATTCAATGAGGTTAAACTGTTTCAAGTAGTGTATCCCAATTTAGAGCTCTGGTTGCTACAAAGCTCTTCTTTCCATAGAAACAAAACATGCTTCTCTACTATAATCAAGCTGTCATGTTTTCTCTACATATGCTATCAAATCTTCAAGTTTTCTCAAACGTTTTAAAGTCTCTTTAGTTTTGGGTCCCTCTTACGCAGCACCCAAAGTAATACACACAAATCACAATTCATCTTTTGAACGATGTTTCTTAAACTGTGGTGTGTGACTCATCACTGCATTAAGAAATCAAGTTTGTAAAAATTAAAGTAAGAGAAAAAATCAGAATACACAGTATATAGTAAGGGTTAAAATCTTTTCATGAAACTCGTGTGTTTGTGTGTGTGTGTGTGTAAACCATGAATTGGACTGCCAAGGCAAAATGCATTTTTTTTTTTTTTTTACTGGGTTGGCAGTCAAACTGAAAACGGCTACTTTAGCATGTGTTGAGTGAGATAAGAGAAAATTTCACCCAATATTATTTACGTGCAAAATGCTGTATTGAACCATCAGCCCTGGAGAAATTAAAGGTCTAGTATAAAACACAGAAGTATTTATCTTTGGGAGAGAATAGCACAAGTGAGGGTGGTTTAAAAAAAACAAGAGAGACAAACTGAGCTGCATCCTGGACACAGAATATGGTATGGATTCTGATTCCTACTAAAGTTACAATCAAGAGCACTGACAGAGGCGGCACTGGGTGTGAAGATGCACCTGCCGAATTTTTAAAGACGCTGTGCCCCCAACAGTAGGTTCGGATGCCACATCGCGCCGACAGCCGACCCAGCCTCCTCCGGCGGGCGGAGCCCAGGTGCGCGCCTCTTCCGCGACCACTGCGCGCCCGGAGCCCGACCACCCGGCCTCACCTCCCGGCGCCTCCCCGCCTCTCGGAGCCGCCCGGTCCGGCCCGCGCGGCCTAGCCCGGGAGCCCTGCGCCTCCGCCGGCACGCACGCCACCCTCACCTCCTCGCTGTGCGTGGACGGGCACTTCTTCCGCAGGCGGCCCCAGTTCAGCAGGTTCCCCGTCTGCAGGTGCAGGGTGCTGGCCCGCGCCAGGAGCGCCCCGGCCGCGCGGCTGTCGGTGCCCATGGAAGCAGCCGACGGACCTGGCCCGGCGGCGACGGGGCAGCAGGCGGGGAAGGAGGCCCCCCGTAGGACGCGGCGCCCGAGGCCGGAGAGCAGAGCGCGAGGCTGTTCGCCCCGCGCGGCGGGACCCCGGCCTGCGCTCGGGCCCGAGGGAGGCCGGGAGGCGGCAGGGCGGCGGCGGAGCGGCGGCCCGGGAAGGACGCGCTGGTGGCTGCGGCTCCTGCTACTGCGGCCGCCGCGGGAGAGTTGACTCCCAGCTGAAGAGTCGTTTCCTGGAAGACAATGACTAAGCAGAAATCGCGGCGGAGAAAGTGCTTCGTAACTGTTACCCGTCCCGCGGCAGGGCGGGCGGGGCGCACCCACCAGGCTGCGGGGGCGCCGGCCCGCGGGTGATTAGCCCTCGGCCTGCGGCCGGCGTGGCGCCAGGCGGAGGGCTGGCGCAGTGCGGAGAGAGAGCAGAGAGCTGGGGGCGCGCGGGGCGGGGCGGGGCCGGCGGCCTGGGGCCCGGCGCTTGGCAGGGCTCCCCCTGTCGGTCAGAGGGCGGCGCGCCACCTTCACCTAATACCTCAGACTGCGCTTGAGGTCTCACCTCCCAGCCGACCGGCAGTCACGCTGGTTATACCCCTAGACATCTCTTTAAAAAGAGAAATTAGGGGCTTCCTTGGTGGCGCAGTGGTTAAGAATCCGCTTGCCAATGTAAGAATCCACGGGTTCGATCCCTGTTCAGGGAAGATGCCACATGCCACATACCGTGGAGCCACTAAGCAGGGCGCCACAGCCACTGAGTCTGCGTTCTAGAGCCCCCGAACCACAACTACTGAAGCCCGCGCGCCTAGAGCCCGTGCTCCGCAACGAAGTAGTAGACCCTGCTCACCACAACTAGAGAAAGGCCGCGCGCAGCAATGAAGACCCAACGCAGCCAAAAATAAAGAAATTTAATTAAAAAAAAGAGAAATTACTGAGGCATTGACATACTAGCCGGTTTCAGTTCTCAGAAACGAGACTTAATGTACAAGGGCTCTTTTCTCCTTCAACTTTGCTTTGCTACCCACTTATTGGTTCATTTCCTTTCTCAAGGGCTTTCCCCCAAAGTGCTCATTTTTCTTCAAGTCCATTAATTAAAGGTCTATTGATTCACACTATTTGCTGGCCAGTGTGTGAAGTCAAAGAATAAGACAATCTCTGCCCTTGAGAAGCTTAAACTCCAGTTACAGATACAAGGCCTAAGCATATGAAACAGTGAGTAATAATATAAGACTATCGTAGTTTCCACATGAGTTCAGATTAAAGAGAACGCTTAAACTGGTGAGATCAGGGAAGATATGACCCATTCCCTTACAGGTGGTTGTGATTCTTTACTCCTATTAAATTTCATATGTAGTAGACTTGGTATGAACCTCAAATTTAACATTTATTGAGCATTCCTCAACAAATTTTTGCTTTTGTTGAGAGTAATCGGATATACTAAAAAGCAAAATGCTATTAAAAAGAGATGAATTGCAGTTAGTAAGAATTAGAGGAGGGGTGTAAGAGGTTAGGAATTGAGCCTGATCTTGAGTAAATATTGGTAGGCTGAATGAAGGTAAGAATTCATTGAAGATAAGGGTAATCCCAGAAGCAGGAACAAACATGGGCTATTTTAATTAATGTAAACATTTGATTCTTATGCTGCATTTCCTGTGGCATCATTTCTTGACTTTTTTCATATTCTCTAGTACCATGCAAATAATACTTGAATAAAGCTTAGAGGTTATACCTCCTAATCTATTGAACTTATCTCCTTGCTGGCGATTTATATAGCACACTGGTCACTGACATAAACCCGTATGGCTTTCAAATCAGATTTTGCCAGGTACTGGTTATTTTAACTTAGACAAGTCACTTAGTTTCTGTGTTTCACTTTCTCCCAGTCTCGGCAGATGACAGTTTAAACTACATGACATTGCTGATAATTGACTATTTTTGATCTACAGAAATGTCTAGTTCCCATGGTTCCACCTAATACAATATCTACTACATTAGGTAGGTGTGAAGAACTAATGAGAGAACTTATGAAAGCCCTTAGTACAGTACTTGGCTCATAGTAAATGTTCAGTAGGTGAGAGCGCTTAGAACTAACGCCTCCGGTCTTTCCAGCTTACAATCCAGTTCTCACAACACTGGCAAATTCATGATGTAATTCAGAGCAGCATCACGTCATGTTTTTAAAATTTACATTTTTAGGGGAATTCCCTGGCGGTCCACTGGTTAGGACTCTTGCTTTCACTGTGGGAGGGCCCAGTTTCCATCCCTGGTGGAGGAACTGAGATCCCAAAAGCTGCAGGGCACTGCCAAAAAAAAAAAATTTACATGTGTGAACTCCTTTACTCTTTACTTTACTCTCCTTTACTCTTCACAGCAACTCAGATAGGTAATTTGTTGAAAATCTCAGGTAGTACTGAGTGTTGGGGCCTCAATCAAAACCTAGATCCTCCATCTTCAAACTCCTTACCTTTCCATACTACAATTTATGCTACATAAAGTGTAGTTATTGAGGTAATTTTAATTCTTGAATGTGTATGTGCATGGTTTATATGCTTTTTGTGCTTGTACAGCTTTATTTTACAATATATTATACTTAATGAAACCCTTGCCATGACATCATAGTGCAGTCACTTTATGATAATTATCTATTACTTATCAGATTGTGGATTATAGGCTGTATCCAAAGGAGTGATCTATTTGTTCATGTAGACAGTATTCCTGATAGTACAAATCAAGTGCCTGGCATGTGGTACATGCTCAATAAATATTTGTTGAATGAATAAATGAATGAATGAGTGCTATTTCTGATGATTTGTTTCAGAGCTGGGATGAGTGTCCACATATTGGTTATTCTCTGAGGTCACAATCATCCAGATAAATCATCCTCATTCTGCCACTGCTAAACTATTACTGTAGCAGCTGGAACCTAAGGGAAAGAAAGGGCCCAAAGCAATCCCCTCTTTCCCATTCTCCAACCCTGGCCTCACTTCCCCCTCATCCATAACGCTGCTGGGGAGTCTAGGCAAAGGAGGGGAAAACAGTCCTTTCTAAGAGAGCAGGCAGGTGGGCGATTTCTGGGTTATGGGTTATGCCTGATAGAAAAAGGGAAGTAGAATGAGTCATTCACAGGCCTTATAATGCACAGGACCATAACATCCCTGGAAAATAAATGGCATAAATTGATTTATTCAATCATTCAGGAAATCTTATTGAATATCTAATGTGTCATCTAAGAACTTTTCTAAGGGATTTGGACTGGCTCTTCAAGATAGAGATGTTCCTTAATTTTAGTACATAAGATGTATAAAATAAAACTTTAAAATGATTTCAAATAAAATTTAAGGCTATGAAGAAAATGAAAGGATATTGTGATGGAGTGTATGGGAGATTGACAATCTTTATAACAATGCCTATAATCTGTTCATTTCTATGCCCAGGCATTGTGCACTTGAATTGTACCATTATAGCTTCAACTGTTACGTTTTTCCATTACTGGGAAGAGGAGAGCTAGGGTCAAGTTACTTCTACCAAGGAGAGTGAGCAGATGTTTAATGAGGCTGTGTAGAGTTATTTTTCAGAAGGTCAGAAGGCAGCACTTTCCTGAGAGTCTCTCTGGTTTTCAGGTAGGCCTCGCTCACCTTCACAAAGCAGGTTGGACCCATTCTCCTGATACCAGACAACTTGGCAAGAATTCTGGGCAGCAGGCTCCTGAAATTCCAGTATTTCACTGTGAGTAGGGCACAGCACTCACAGACCACCCTGGTAAAATGACCAACTATCTTCTGGAAAATCCAGACATGATGTTATCTAAAAATAAGGATTAAATGAAATTCTGGTCTTTGGAGTCATTCAGAACTAAGTTTGGTTTCCTTTCCTATCTCTTTCTTTCAAGGCATGGACTCTGGAGCCAGACTGCCTGGGTTGGAATCTCAGTTCTACCACTTAGCAGCTATTTGACCTTGGCCAAGTAACTTAACATTCTGTATCTTGGTTTCTTCATCTGTAAAATGGGTACAATTTAAGTACCTTGCTCATGGCAGTGTTTTGAGAATTAAATAAGTCAAAGCCAATAAAGCTCTAGAATAGTGCCTGAAACATATTCAATAAATGTTAGTTATATATGTGTTTAACATAAATGTGAATACACTATTATTTTATGCAATTTATTTTAAATTTAATTATATATACATGTATATAATTTATTGAATAATTATATATACACATATATATGTATGTAGGTCAGTACATAGATTTCTACTTCATCTATATTTTAAAAACCTTGTATTCTATTATATGAATGAATATACTATAATTTATTTATTCTCAGTATTGATGCCCAGGTAGGTTGTTTTCAGGTTTTTACTAGAATAAACAAGGTGGCCATAAGCATCCTTAGTACTTGCCTCTTTATACATGGGGGAATATTTTTCTTGCATAGATAACTAAGTGTTGTATTGCTGTCCTGAAGGGTATGCTTATTTTCTTCTTTAACAGCTACTGCTGAACCAATTTACACTCAAATCTAAATTGCATAAGACTACTCATTTCCTCCCATAATTTCCAACACTGGATATTATCAGTCTTTTCAATATTTGCTAATCTGATGGGTAATAAATGGTATCTCATTATTCCTTGATTACTAGTAAGATATTTGTTGTTTTATGATATATTGTGATCATACTCTATATAATTTTGTATGCTTTTAAAATTAATATTGTATCATAAGCATTTTCCCTGTGTTATTATACTGAATTATTTTCTAGTCTCTGTTAACACTCAGATAAGAATGTTGCTAATTTTGTTTTTTTTTTTTGGTCTTAGAACATGTTTAATCAAGGCAGCTCTCACATATCCATTGACAGTATATAACCTCTTGAGACAAACAAGCTTTTAACAAGAGGTGATGTAGACAGTTAAAAAAATCCACAAGCCAAGTTTCTTCTCTCTTGGTTCCTGTTTCTGTAGCAATTCCAATGGAGCATGTTAGATAACATTGCATACCTCTTCATAAAGCACTGGAGGCTGCTGCCATCCAATTACTGAGTTGGTGGTTTGCCAGTGGGACACAGACCACAGTGCCTCGCAGCTAAAGGAATTCAGTGCTATGTTATTTGATAATGTGCTTTGTGGTGAAAATCTTAAATTGCCACGTAATCCCCAAATTCATCCTGGGGTGCCTTCCTGTATGACATAGCCTGCAAGCGCAACACTGTAATTAATTCTCAGAATCCCTTGCAAGCTCTAATTCTAGGTACACATTATATTACATAAATTCCATGTACTAGTTTTGGATTTCAAAGGTGGAAGTGCGACAGAGGGCATCTTCCTGCATTGTCAGCTGTTGAATTTTGCTGCAGCCATGGTCTGATGTCCTATACCCAGCTTTGCTGGGGTCAGGATGTCAGGGAGGCAGTTAGAGCCACTTTCTGATCCCTGGATCACAGTGATGACGATTCCATGGCAACCTCCTGATTGCTCATCCTTCTTATTGTGGCTCAGGAGCAGCTAGCTCTCCTGGAGAGACAGCTGAGCAGTGTCACTGTGTCATTCCTAGAGACCCGGTCCAGAGCTTGTTTGTCCAACCTTCAATTTTGTAAGCACCTAACTTCCTGAATTAAATATCTTCTGCTTAAATAGTGGTTTCTGTTTATTGCAATTGAACCCTGACTGATACCATTTCTGTTCTTATAATCAAATTTAAATTGTGTTACTACTATGAAAAAAATGTACTACTACGTTGAAAATGTAATACAAATTTTTTTCTCATCTCTGGCAAACAAATATCACTTTATAATTTCTAAGTGTACATTGATTACAAGTGTTTACACATTTGGGCAAAGCACTAACTTTAGTTTGCAATTATACCCACAAAACCACACCCATAAGTATGATACACATATTTTAAAATTATTATATGAATATATAATAGCTGAGTTCTAGAAAGATTAAAAATAGGGAAAAACTCAATTCTGATGTGCATTTTTGAGGGTTATATTCATTGATAGATAGATGAATGACAGATGATACTAGCCAGAGAAGCATGTACTAGAATAGTTGGGAGAGCAGGAACATTACATCAGACAACCTTAGTTCAAACCTTGGCTCCAACACTTGCCAGAAGCATGTGTTTGGGTAAGTCTTTTATTTCCTTGAAGCCTCGGTTTTCTCATCTATAAAATGCGGGTAATCCTAGCACCCAACTCATACAGTTGCTATGTAAATGAGAGAAATATATATAAAATTCTGAGCATAATGTCTAGCCTCAATAAATGTTAGCTATCGTGGAAATAAACTACTTTTTTTTTGCATGATTTACTTAGAAAATACAAGACTATTAGGACAAGGAGTCTAAGAGTTTCTGGCAAAGAAACTGTACTTATTCGTTTCTAGTTTTAGTTATTTCTATTTATTATTTCATATGCTCTATGGTATGTTGGCCCCCTTCTTCAAAGAGTCATCCAAAATCCCTGAGGAAATACTGGATGATGAAAGAAATTACCTTTAAATGTCTTTGAAACTTGTTAATACTTGCTAATTCTGTACAAGTTATATTTAAAATCTGACTAGCATTGAGCCCATTTTGGGCTTTCGTTAAATCATGGCTTGTTGGTTTGGGGACTGGTGGACGTTAGCAGCAAGTCTAAGCATCAGTGCGCAGTGGAATGTGGAAACCTAGATTCTGCCTTAGCTGTTCCTGATGATGCCTCCATCCCAAGATGAGCATGTCTGCCATGAAATGACAAATTACCATTGGGAAACTGCAGGGGTTGGAGAAAACCCTGGGCTGCTGGGGAATCAGGACCCCAGGGAGCAGGGGAGCAGGGGCAGGGGCTCAGGCCGTCAGCAGTGGAGAGGACTTGAGTAAACTGTGAACTTTCTCTGGGGTCACAGCCTCATTTGTGAAGTGAAGGAATTGACCTGGACAATGCTGTTGCCCAACAACTGGCCCATTGGCCAAAAAGAACTTTTCTGAATAACTGGCAACTGGGAAAGCAAAGTTTTAAATGCTTATTATCATAAGGGTTGAAATTCAGAGATAAAATAAGGAACTGTATTATAATACTTAGAGATATAATGAGAAATTTGTCCATATTAGAAGAGACTGAGTTGAGATATTCATATTCATATTATACTATTTGGGGTTGTCAGATACAATTGTATAGTAGGAATCAAAGACTGGCAGCTGTGTACAGCCAGGCGGATTATCTTGGTTTGCGGGATGGGGGCTGGAAATCTGCCCTTTTAAACAAGTCTTCCAGGGATCTCTAGAGTCACTGCAATTTGAGAACCATTGGTCTTGTATATGTATTTTCTTTGACAGAGACAATTCAATTTGTTAAGAAATCCTAAATTATTTTGCCCAGAATTTCTCTTTAAAGAATATTTTTTCATCAAAAAGAATATATTTTTTATTATAAAAAGAATGTAATTTTATTGCAGAACATTTGTAATATGCAGAAAAGTAGAAAGAAGGAAACTCATTTATACTACTCAAACATATCTACTTTGTTTTCTCAAATACATATTTTTTACATGACTCTTACTCATACTGTCTCAGCTGTGTATCTTCCTTTATTTTCCAACTGAACATCATAGCAAACATTCCTCCATGTTATTGAAACTATCTTAAAGCACCATTAACATTTTTAAACTTGCATTTATCTTATGACAAAATTCATACCTATTTATTATAGAAAGATTAAACACACAAAGAAAAAAGAGAATAAAATCCATAACCTACCATCCAAAAATCACATTGTACTATGATGTATCACTGTCTCGACTTTTTTGCATATTTATATAGATTTATTTTTAAAACAAAACATGATCATACTGTTTGAATTGTTCTATAATCTATTTCTATTTACTATATTGTAAATATTTTTATGTTAACAAATAATGCATAACATAAAATTTACTATATAAATTCCTGACAACACTGGTTAGTAGCATTTCTTTTATTATCTCCAATTTAAAAATAGTCTCAAATACTGCTTTTCTCATGTAATTCTATGTCCTGTGAACATCCCTATTATTGGGCTTAGGACTATTTCTAGTTCTTTGCTATTACAAACTACTTTATATTGAATATTCTTGTGACTCATTGTTAGGCTGTCACCCTGGTAAGTCTGTAGAATAGTTTTCTAAAAGTAAGATTGCAGATCATATGAACACATATTATAAATGTTGTCAAATCACCATCTAAAAGGTGATACCAATTTACAGTCTTAAGAACAAAGTACTGAAGGGCCTGCTTCTAATCATTATCACCAACACCAGATGTTGTCAATTTGTAATTACCAATCTGATAGGCCACAAATGATATATATATATTTTTAATTTGCATTTTCCATATTTATAATGCTGCACTTTCTTTCACATGCTAATTGGTCATTTGTCCATGTTTTCCCAGTAGCCTGTTGATACCTGCTATCTCAGACCATGTGGGCTGCTATAGTTAGTTACCACAGACTGGGTGGCTTATAAACAGCATAAATTTATTTCTCACAGTTCTGGAAGCTGGGAAGTCCAAGATGAAGGTGCCAGCAGATTTATTGTCTGGTGAGGATCTGCTTCCTAGTTGTAGACACTCTCTTCTCCCTGCGTTCTAACATGGCAGAGGGGCAAGAGAGCTCTCTGGGGTCTCTTTTATAAAGGCAGAGCCCTCATGACCTAATTACTGCCCCAAAGCCCCACCTCCTAATACCAACACACTGGGGATTAGATTTCATCATATGAATTTGGGGGGGGGCACAATCATTCAGTCTATGGCACTTTCCATCATCAAATATTGATTACCCTCACTCCCACTAGCAGTGGAGTCCATTTACACAACCGATTAAGGTTAGGCTTTGCCATGTGACTTGCTAATAAAGTGTTGGCAGAAGATATGTGACTAAGGGTCTAAAATGTGCTTGGGTAGTGGGGAGTGTTTGTTGGTCTTTTGCCATCGCTGCAAGAAGAACATGCCCTGGCCAGCCTGCTGCTGGAAGCATGAGAAACACATGCAACAGGCCTGGACCCCACCTGTACTGAGCCCAATGCTCAAAAGACCTTAGTTGACCTGCCTGTCATAAGTGAGAATAAGTATTATTTTACACCATTGAATTCTGGGCCTCTTTATTATTTATTATTTTTTGTGGCAATAGCTGAGACATCACCCTAGCCACTTTTCCATTGTTTTATTTTCTTACTGATTTGTAAGAACTATGGACATAATTACTTTGTTAGTATGATGTCACATATAATTTCCCCTTTTGGAGTTTTCTTTTTAGTTTTGGTTACTGTGTTTATTGACTTACTGAAGCTTTTTATTTATTTATTTTTTAATAGACAAATTTGGCATTCTTTTCCTTTGTGGCCTCAGCCTTTGGTATTATGCTTAGAAAGGGCTTTCAAGATAACATAAATATCTCCCTCTGTTTTCTTCTAGTACTTTTATTGCTCTGGTTTTTACACTAAATCTTTATTCCATTTGTAATTTATTTTGATAAAGGATATGAAATAGGTATCATCTAATTCATACACATACTTGGGTCTGGTTTTTTAAAATTGAGACAGAATTGAAACTATATTAGTTTCATTTTGTACAACAAAATGATTCAATATTTGTATATATTTTGAAATGATCATTACAAGTCTAAGTCTGGTTAACATCTGTCACCATACGTAGTTATAAATTTTTTGCAATGAGGACTTTTAAGATCTACTCTTTTAGCAACTTTCAAATATCCAATACAGTATTATTAACTATAGTCACCATGCTGTACATTACATCTGCATGACTTATTTATTCTTTAACTGGAAACTTGTATCTTTTAACCTCCTCCCCCCATTTCACTCACTCCCCACCCCCTGCCTCTGGCAACATGCTCTGTCTGTGAGCATGGGTTTTGTTTTGTTTTGTTCTTTTCAGATTCCACATATAATTAGATCATATGGTATTTGCCGTTCTTTGTCTACCTTATTTCACTTACATAATACCCTTGAGGTCCATTCATGTTGTCACAATGCCGTAATTTCATTCTTTTTTTTTAATGACCCAAAAATATTCCATTGTATATACCACATTTTCTTTATCTATTCATCCATTGATGGACACTTAGGTTGCTTTCATATCTTGGGTATGGTGAATAATGTTGCAATGAGCAGAGGGGTGCATATATCTTTTTGAGTTAGTGTTTTTGTTTTCTTTGGATAAATACCCAGGAGTGGAAATGCTAGATCATATGGTAGTTCTGTTTATAATTTTTTGAGGAAACTTCATACTGTCTTCCATAGTGGCTGCACCAATTACATTCTCACTAACAGTACACAAGTATTCCCTTTTTTCACATCCTCACCAACACTTGTTATTTCTAGTCTTTTTGATAATAGTCATTCTAACAGGTGGGAGGTGATATCTCATTGTGGTTTTGATTTACATTTCCCTGTTGATTAGTGATGTTCAGTATCTTTTCATGTGCCTGTTGGCCATCTGTGTGTCTCCTCTGGAAAAATGTCTATTCAGATCTTCTGCCCATTTTATTTATTTATTTTTTCCCCCCAGGCAGGAATTAACACTTTATTTATTATTGTTTTTTAAACATCTTTTTTGGAGTATAATTGGTTTACAATGGTGTGTTAGTTTCTGCTGTATAACAAAGTGAATCAGCTATACACATACATATATCTCCATATCTCCTCCCTCTTGCATCTCCCTCCCACCCTCCCTATCCCACCCCTCTAGGTGGTCACAAAGCACCGAGCTGATCTCCCTGTGCTATGTGGCTGCTTCCCACTAGCTATCTATTTTACATTTGGTAGTGTATATGTGTCCATGCCACTCTCTCACTTTGTCCCAGCTTACCCTTCCCCCTCTCCGTGTCCCCAAGTCCATTCTCTACGTCTGTGTCTTTATTCCTGTCCTGCCCCTAGGTTCTTCAGAACCATTTTTTTTTTTTTTTAGATTCCGTATATATGTGTTAGCATACGGTATTTGTTTTTCTCTTTTTGATTTACTTCACTTTGTATGGCAGTCTCTAGGTCCATCCACCTCACTACAAATAACACTACAAATAATTTTGTTTCTTTTTATGGCTGAGTAATATTCCATTGTATATATGTGCCACATCTTCTTTATCCATTCATCTGTCGATGGACACTTAGGTTGCTTCCATGTCCTGGCTATTGTAAATAGAGCTGCAATGAACATTGTGGTACATGACTCTTTTTGAATTATGGTTTTCTCAGGGTATATGCCCAATAATGGGATTGCTGGGTCGTATGGTAGTTTTATTTTTAGTTTTTTAAGGAACCTCCATACTGTTCTCCATAGTGGCTGTATCAATTTACATACACCGGTCAGAATGGCCATCATCAAGAAATCTACAAACATAAATGCTGGAGAGGGTATGGAGAAAAGGGAAACCTCTTGCACTTCTGTCCATTTTAAATTGGATTTTTTGCTATTTTGTTATTTTTTGTTGAGTTCTTTATATATTTTGGATATCAACCCCTTATTAGATATATGATTTGCAAATATTTTCTCCCATTCAGCAGGCTGCCTTCATTTTATTGGTGCTTTCCTTTGCTGTGAAGATTTTTAGTTTGATGTAGTCCCAGTTGTTGATTTTTTTCTCTTGTTGCCTTTGCTGTTGGACTCAGATCCAAAAACTCATCTCTAAGACGGGTATCAATAAGCTTACTCCCTATGTTTTCTTCTAGGAGTTTTATGGTTTCAGGTCTTACTTTCAAGTCTTTAAACCATTTTGAGTTAATGTTTGTGTATGGTGTAAGAGAGTGGTCCCATTTCATTGTTTTACAGGTGACTGTCCAGCTTTCCCAAGACCATTTATTGAAGACTGTCCTTTCCCCTTTATATATTCTTGGCTCCTTTGTTGTAAATTAACTGATCATTTATGTGTGGGTTTATTTCTGGACTCTCTGCTCTATGCCATTGGTCTATGGGTCTGGTTTTATGCCAGTACCATAGTGTTTTGATTACTATGACTGGGTCTCATTTTATGCCACTACCAACGTGTCTTGATTACTATAGACTGGGTCTGGTTCTAGTCTTTCAATCCTCTCCATTGATTTGTAGTCTATCTAGTAGCACATCATCATGCTTTTAAATTTTATTTTATTTATTTTAATCTCATGATGTAATTTACATTGATGAGACTATGCTAGCCCACCCAGTTGAGGATGCAAACGTAGATGTGAAAAGTTGAAAGTAAAGGATGGAACTGGTAGTCACAAAGTTTAGGAGAGGGGTTACTTCTGAGAGTGACGGTGGGGTTGTGAATCGGGATGTGCACACAGCTGGCTTCTGGGGTGCTGCCACATTTTATCTCCTGACCTGGAGGAGATTACACAGGGATTCACCTTATAATAATTCTTTAAGCTGCACCAATACGTGTTACTTACTTTTTCTATAAAGATGATAAGTCTCAAAATTTATGAGTGTTTTTAGAAGTTCTTACTGTACTCAGAGTACCTTTCAAGCATGTGTGTAGAGAGGATTTAAAAAATATCCAGGGGTGGGGGCTTGCCTGGTGGCGCAGTGGTTGAGAGTCCGCCTGCCGATGCAGGGGACACGGGTTCATGCCCCGGTCCGGGAAGATCCCACATGCCGCGGAGCGGCTAGGCCCGTGAGCCATGGCCGCTGGGCCTGCGCGTCCGGAGCCTGTGCTCCGCAACGGGAGAGGCCACAACAGTGAGAGGCCCGCGAACCGCAAAAAGAAAAAAAAAAAGAAGCCAGGGGTGGGGTGGATCCTTATGCTTGGAAAGTTTAGATGTATCATTGAGATAAACATTATTTTGGCATAGTTCACAGTTCCTAGGAGCAGAAGGTCTGTGAGGATGTTTGTCCCAAGCCTCCTCTCCCATAACACGTTCAGACTTTCAGGTCAGGCCCACAGATGTCCCTCTTTCCTACTCTTCCCAGGGCCCACATTCCTGTTGAGGTCGGCCCTGCTGTGTGCCTGGCTCCTTCCACCTGTCTGCCGAGCCTCAGTAGCTCTCGTGATCCGTCCTGACCATGTTGACTACCAACTGAAATGCTGTGAATCTTGCCAACTGTTAAGCAGTGAAGTTATCGTCACCCAGTGCTCCTCACACACAGCTTCTGTTCCAGTAAGTCCCCTTATCAACCACTTCCAGGGACTCTCACTGCTCTTAGGACAAAGTCCAATTCTCTACAGACCAGTGCTTCTGGTTCCAGTCCGCCTTTTCCCTCACACCTTTGACTTCCTAGTCACGCCCTAGGCTGAAGGCAGCTGGACATTGTGCTTTTCCTCATCTGGGCCACATTTTCCAGCCTCCATGACTTTGTTCTTCCATCACAACATCCCAAGGTTGCTTCAAGGCCTACCTCACACACTCTCTTCCTCACACAGCCACCCTCCCCTCTGTCCTGATCTGCTCCCCTCGTGCCCTCATGGTGCTCTCCCCTGGGTTATGATCGGTTAGCTGTCTGCCTGGTTATCCCCTACTCCCACCTCTCTGATGCCCCATGTCCTTTTCTGTTCAGAGTCCCTTCCGGGATCGCCCATGACCTCCATGATAAAGTCCAACTGGGGTTAGGGTCCTCAGACCCCCTCCAATCCTGCTTAGGTCACTCCCATGTGTGGACCCTCTGCGCCAATGAGAATTGTCTCTTCTCTAGTCTTGAAACACTTGGTGGTACCCATGTCACACCTTCAGTCCATTCTCTCCCTCCATCCTAGCTGCCCTCTCCTTTATTTGCTTGTCCAAACCCGGCTCATCCTTTAACACTGAGTTTAGATGGCACTTCTCTCCATGAAATGTTTCTTCATTCCTCTGGTTAAACTTCTATTTCTTACCTCTGAACTTATGTGACACTTCATTTCTATTGACATTTGTTCCATCTGTCCTTACATTCTCATTTTGGTACTTGCTTATCTAGACAATTAATTATCAGCTCCTGGAGCTGATGTTCTATTTCTTAGGCTTTTTCTGTTTTTAATATCTCCCATAGTTTTGAGTGCTGTGTCTCAGTATTGTAAGTTACTTGGTGAAGACATATTGATTGAATGCTAACCATGTACCTAATTCAATTCTGAGTAACTACAGGGTTCCCTGGCTTGGGAACTGTACATTTACCTTCTTCATACTTTTCTTTTCTTGCTTGCAAAATGGCGATAGTTTTATTCCATAAAAGAATGGATGGGACAAAGCTAAATTGGACATATGTTGTATTTTTCAGTGTTGTGTATTTTTTTTTTTTTTTTTTTGCGGTACGTGGGCCTCTCACCGCCGTGGCCTCTCCCATTGCGGAGCACAGGCTCCAGACACGCAGGCCCAACGGCCATGGCTCACGGGCCCAGCCACTCCACGTCACGCGGGATCCTCCCGGACCGGGGCACGAACCCGCGTCCCCCGCAACGGCAGGCAGACTCCCAACCACTGCGCCACCAGGGAAGCCCAGTGTTGTGTATTTTTATTATTACTTAAAATAAATTTGCTTCCTAATTCAGATGTAACAGAGGAAGCCAGTTTCTCTGGGGTGTGGCTGCACTCCCCAGCTAACTTGTGGTAAAAGCTGATAGGGTTTGGATTCTACTAGATAGCTTAGGAAACACCCAACACAAAAGTTCAGTAAATTCTACTTATTAAAAGCCCTCAGAGTAGAAGGCTAAAACAAGCTCTGCTGCACATAGGGGAAATAGGTGATGCTTTTTCCTTTAGAAGTTAAAGCTGAGGCATGAACCCAGCCTGTGCTGTAGCGCACCATCAGACCCCTACACCCATCTCCCCGCTGGACATCTCCACTTGGAGGACCCACCAGCACCTTGAACTCTTGACAGCTGAAGCTGGCTCTTTATTTCCCTTCTGAAGATCTTCTTTAACTCCTGTGGTGGCACCACCCTCCAGCAGTTCTCGGGAACCAGGCGAGCCAGGGGAGCCCTGCTGTCCTTTTCAATGCTCCCGTTCCTTATGCTGACTTTCCTTCTGAAAATCACCATTGTCTTCCATTCCTACTCTTAGTCCCCTAGTTCAACCGTGCAGAAGCCTCTTCATGCTTGAATTTCCACAGTGCCACCTCGATGATCTTTCTAGACTGCAAATGATCATCTTTGCCACTGTTTGAAACCTGTTTCTGTTTTCTCTGAACCAGATGCCTCTCCTCACCTGTCCACCTGCAGACAAACTCATCCTTGGAAAGCCGGCATGGGTGTCTTTTCTGCTGGGCCATCTTTGGTTCTCCCAGTGAATCGATCTCTTCTCTTCCCTTCCCTCTACTTGTGTAGTTACCCCACAGGTCCACAACTGCAGTCTCTCTCTAGTTAGGGTTTCCAGTCTGTTTTCTCTACTAGACCATGAGCACCTGGAATGACAGAGTGACTTACTCGTTTTTGTACTGCTGTAGCCAGCGGGCTTCCCAGCACCTGACAGCAGATGCTTTAACATCTGTTGACTTGACCGTGCAAATAAATCATCGCAGGCTGGTGATCCAGGAGAAAGATGGGATATGCTGTCTTCTCATTTAAGTAGGCACCCTGTGACCCCCAAACAGCTAGTAGCCACTACATGACTTTGCTCTGCTCTGTCCCTCTGTGCACTGGACAGGGAAATACTTCTCCTCTTGTGCTCCATCTCCTTCCCATCCGCCACCCTCTGCATTAGGAAGCATATTTTCCCTACCCTCTGCATGGTGCAATGGAAGGGTCACTGAATTTGGATTAAGCAGACCTAAAGACTCATCCTGGTGCTTCTGTGTGACCTTGGACAAGTCAAGTATTTTTTTTCTCAGCCTCAAGTCTTCCTTCTGCACAATGGCAGGGCCAGTGTAGTTAGACCACAATGAGTGGTTTTAGAAGTGCTCAGGGGTAGGGGCCAACAGCTGGAATTGGGGCCTGGATCCCACCTTCAAGCACAGAGGCTCCATCTTGGTGTGTTTTTATTTGTTCATACCTTTTGGTAATATTTAGTTTGAACAAAATGTTCCTCAGTCAAAACCTGTTTGAAAATCCCTGACTTAGATGAATTTTAAAATCCCTTTGCTCCTTGTATTATCTTAGGCACCATACTTCCTCATTTACTAATAAGAAAAAGGCTGTACTGGTCTTCTGAAAAGGATTATTATTGTCCAGGAAGATTTCTTTTAGTTTTCTTAAAGTTGAAAACTAATCACAGGTCCAGCTGGTTCTCTGAACTGACTTGACTTGTACAGCCCTGGCTTGTTTATATTTTTATTGTCTTTCCAACCTTTGTTCTCAGTTCATGCTGAGATTTGCTAGTTGACTATAAGACACAACTCTGTGGTGAGGTCACCTTGGAGATTAGCTTTCTGCTCTAAGAGATCAGAGGCAGGCCCAAACTTGCCTTCCTGTGAGTTGGGTGGAAAAGAACCATTGGGCATTGGCAGAATTCATTTTAACATCTGCCGTTATTAAAAAAACACTTGTTAAAAAAGTTGAGAGGCAAACTAAAATTCAATACATTAAAGTATAAAAGAAAAAAAGGCATTTGCTGGATACCTGCCTTGTGGAAAGTGTGTTGGAGGCAAGGTGAGGAGTAAAAACAAAGGCTGTACTATGTCTTCTCTTGGGAGCCTATAGACCAGAAATCATTCAAGAAAGTATTCAATTAACCTAAAATTTTGAGGGTCATAAATGTTTGTTTCCTATTGAAAATAAAAAGGGAACTTGTGAGCCCTTGTGACCTTGTTGGTATAACCTTCAAAAATGCCTTGAGTTTAGACTTGCTCTTTGAGATTTGAACCCAAATTCCCTGCGGTTGGTACATTAATGGTTCAACGGATAGAAAGCATGTTACAAACTCTGTAGTAATGGTTACTCAGTGACTGACTTACTGTGTGCATTATCTTTTAAAATGAAGCAAACTCACCACAGAAAGCATGGACTTTTGCCTCCACATCTCTCCACGTGCTGTCACTCAATCTGGAACACTCTTCTCCCTGTCCTCATATCCCCTTACTATGATTAACTGATGCTTTAAGTCCCTGTTTAAAGGGTGGTATCTTTCGGGAAGCCCTCCTGAGTCTGGATTTACGGACCTCTCTTGTGTCCTCTGAAGACATCTTGTACTTAGCCTTGATATAGAGAGCACTTGTATTTTATTGTAGCAGTCTGTTTCATTATCATTATAGTCTGTAATACTAACTTATATGTAGGACTTACTGGGTACTAACCATAAACACATTTAACAATATGTGAATTCACTTAATCCTCTCATTGCTATAAGGTGGGTACTGTTATCATCACCATTGTATACACCGGGAAACTAAGACACACAGGGGCTAAGTGACTTGCCCAGGGCTACATAGCTAGCATGTAGCAGAGCTGAGATTCCAATCCAGGCAGTGCAGCTCCAGAGCCTATACTCCTAAGCATGATGCCAGGACAGTCTTGCTTTCAGGTGTATCCCAGGGCCCAGCAATTTGCTTGGCATGTAGAAGGTATTAAGGCCTACTTGTTGGAAGAGTGGATGAAGCATGACCCTCACCTCCAGGCACTTCCTGCATGGTGGCCTGGTCACAGAGAACTATAACATAGGGTCAGGGCAGAGATTTCAGGAAAGGTATAGACCCAGGGCTGAGGGCCTGATGAGGAGGGAGAGACTCATGCTGTCTGGGAGTTGGGGGCTGACCATGTGGGCTCAACATTCTCCCACAGGGAGCCAGGTCTCCACCAGGCATTGACTGCCCTTTCTAGTTGTATCAGAACAACCTGGAATGTGTTTTGTTCTGAATCTTGAACTAGTCACCCAGATGACCTCAATTTTAAGAGAAATATTATGTATTTGATTTGTAGAAATCTATTAAAAACAAAAAATATTTTCTCTCCATGTTAAACAGCAAAAAAATTAAACTTGCAGGAACCATCTGCACAGTGGAATTTCCAAAGCACAAAGAAAAAGCAATTTTCATTTTAAAAGGATTCTGAGCCTAAAGAACTTGTGTGGAGGGGGCTATTGTGACCCTTCGCTGTTCACAGAGCCCTAGGCCCTCGGAGGGAACAGGACGTCAGCAGAGGCTGGCTTAGGGAAGGCGTGGAAGGATGCGTCCCTCTCTGCCTGCAGCTCTCTCATCCTGAGTGCTAGCTGCTAAAATTAACAGGGGTTTTAACAGCACTCATTTGTACATGTTCTCGTAGGTTTTAATTAGAGATTAGATACATTACAGCAGGGATGTGAGGAAATTTGGCTTTAACAAAGGCTGTGTTTGGTCTTGCCCCTGCTTCCTGAGGATGCCAGACCCCTTCCCAGCATGTGGGTGCCCGACCTCTTCCCCTTCCCCGGGACCCCTCCAAATCCTTCCCCCTTTCCATTGAGGCTTCCCAAGTAACTCCATGGCTCACTAATCTGCCAATTTTGGGAAATCCTACATTTGCTGTTGGTAGTAAATGGTAAAGCCAGTATTATATGATACCTTCCCACATCAGGATATGGGGCTTAAGACCCGCTGCTGCCAGTTTTTTGAGCCACTTAACCTCTCCGAGCCTTTACACTAATAACAGTTCCTGTAGTACGGGGTTATTATGAGGATTAACCGAAGAGATATGGTGCCAGGCACATACCACCCCATCATGGCCCAATCCTGTACAATAGGACCCGAGAAGCCTTCCTTTGTCTCTGGGTCCTCTCTGGTCCTGGTGGTGTCCCAGAAGTGACCTGTGGGTGGAGATGGTCTTCTCACTCACCACATACAGCAGACACAGGAACAGGGAAGTTGAACAAGGACTGAAGCTACTAATCTAGTGTCTAAGTCCCTCCTACAGGGAAGGATCCCTTCTGGGCTACAGAATAAAATGTGCTAGAGCAGCTTAATCACTGGCTTATTTATTAATCAACTCAGGGAGAATTTGGCTGAGGAAGCTAACTTACGTTTGGGGCATTAGTCTTTATTAACCCTATTGCCTGTCTCATCTTGATCCTTTGGTTTGGTTTTGTTAAAAAAGAAACTGAAGCCAACCCAAACAGAACAAAAAGGTTTATTGCCCCAGAGCTGGCAGAGGTACCTGGACACCCACCTCTCAGTTCCAGGTGCCACCCATTATCACACACCCTGAAAGTGCTCCCAACTTCCTGGTACTTATTCCTCTACAAAGCAGGCCGCAGGGATCTTTCAGGAGATTAAAAAGTAACCACTCCGAAGGTCTCACTATAAGTAAAGCCAAAGCTCACTGGGGTAGAGGCACTGTGGCCTCGAAGTCAGTAACTTGAATCTGGGCATCCTGATCTCAGGGCTGCTCTGCCTGGGCAGAAAGGGACAGCAGATCTGAGCTGTGGGGATTCCTGGGGTTTGGGTCTGCCGCTGGGGTCAGGAACAGGCTAGTCTTTGCCTGGGGATTTTCACTTTTACAGTTCTCTGTTGTTTAATCTAAAGTAGCTGGAACTATGGGGCAGTGAGTGGGGTGGCATGAAAAGGCCTGACTTCCGGGCTATGGGTTCAGGATTTGATTCTCATCATGACTCATGGGGAAATCCTTTTAAAAACACAAGCCCCACTGCTCCTTCCAGATACTTCCAGGCTGTTAACAGTTGCTCACATTTGCTAAGCAACTAGACAGGTCCTGTGCTGTGTGTTTGACAGATGTCGTTTCATTCAACCCTCATAACAACCCTGCAAGGTAAGCCTTCGAGGTGGGCATTCTGTCCCCATCCTGCAGATTCGAAACCAAGCTGGCCCAATGTCAAATCATTAGAAAGAGGCAGAATTGACACCTGAATCCAGGTCTGACTGATGCCCAAGCCTGTGCATTTCACAGAATAGAGGAAAAATATCAACAAACTCTCTCCTGTTCCCCAGCTCAGTGAAGTCCGTGGCAATAGACGTGTTCCCCTCTACCTTGTAACATGGTCAGTAGCCTCCCAACGCCAGCACCTTGGTAAGGGGGTGCGGATTTGCCTCCAGAGTTGCCGCAGGGAGGGAGGCTCAGGCTGGTGACAGAGCCCAGCACTACGGGGCCAGTGATTGCTTGGTCTTGGAGAAATAAGGTCCGAATAAAACCTGTACCCTGGGAAATGGGGCGGGAGGAGGCCTGTATCCTTCCCCTCAAAGGAAAGGTGCCAGTCCGGTCTAGGTTTGCTTGTTTGTAAAAAGCACCAACTGCAAGGGCCTTGGTGAGGTTCTTGCCCTGTGACCCAGACTGAATGTCTGCTGTGAGGAGAGCTTGTACAAGGCAGGAGGATTTGAACTGGGCTGTATCCAGGGCTGAGGTCAATGTTGGGTGGAGCCCAGTGGATGTGCTTTTCAGATTGGTCCGCTCTTCTCCTACCTCCCCACAGGGCTTAGGGAGCATCTGACCCAGCCTTTACTCCACAGGCCTCAGGGCAGACAGGCCTGAGAGGTGAAGGGATTTGCCCACAATCACAGAGGTTTGGGGTAGAGTCCCAGTTAGAATTCCAGTCCCCTGTGCTTTCCTCTGCCCTGCCAGGCTTTGTGACTCCTACTTGTTCCTGGTAAACTGACACACTGAGAACTCTTTGTGGGAGGTTTGCAGTCCCAGTTATGTCTGTGATCATTTAACTCTCTTTTTGTGTTGAAGTTTCTCTTCCAGGAAGAGACACTTTAGTAAGTGCAGTTATTTCCTGGACTTTTGCCACCATCCTTCCCTCAGGAGCCGTGAGGAGCTTACAGGTGAGTCAGTCAACATGCAGGGGTGCCTCACGTGAGGATGCCTGAAGGGTGAGCCCAGGCCAGCAGGATTTCCTGTTCAGAAAATATTTATGGAGCCTCATACCCAGAACTGGAGGCCATTGTGATAATACTCTCACCTTGCCAGACAAAAAGCGGCCAGTTAGCTGGGGGCTGCGGACATGTAGTCAGGCAACCACTCTACAGAGTGGTGATGTTTCAGAGCATGACCCAGGGTGTCCGGGAGTAGAACTGATGGTGTCTCGCCCAGTGAGGGCTCAGGGAGGACTCTCTGCAGGGGATAACAATGCAGCTGGGAATGAAAGAGTGAGGGAAGGGGCAGGGGAGGGGTTCCAGGTTAGAAAGAGGAGACCGTGTGGGGACCATACCTGGTTCAGTGCCAGGAACACAAGCTGGAAGAGGAGATAGATGAGGCTGGAGAGGAAAGCAGGGGCCAGGCCTTGTGAATCACGATGAAGACGCTGGATATTTTCATGAGGGCAGCAGATTGTGAGACCTCAGTTCCATCTCTCACTTGCAACCTAGCATGTGTGAGAGAGAAACTCTTTGAACCCTGAGTTGACTGCCCACAAAAGGATGTGTTCTTCTAAGAGATCTCAAGGCAGAACAAGTCAGCGCCTCTAAGCCAGGGATAATCACTAGCCCTGACACTCCACGCTGGCCACCAAACCAGCTTTTGCCCTTGGACGTGGTTTAGTTCCAGACACTGAGGCCAGGGTAGCTCTCGTGCATCCCACTGCTCTGTGCTTTATTCCTGTCACAGGTCACAACATACACTAGATGACTAATTGTGGGCTCAAACTGTCACCAGCCACGCTGCAGAGCAGAGCTCCATCCTTGAAAGCCAAATGCCATATTCTGGGTATTTTTTGTTTTTGTTTTTCTCAATGGGGCTATCTTTTTGTATGTTACTATTATGAAAGTAATATATGTTCCTTATAAAAAACTAAACATCCTGGAAATGTATACAATAGAAGGTGGGATTTCCTCCCTCCTCTCATAATCCCATTTCCCCAAGAAAACCATTATCCCGCCAGACTTTAAAAGATATGCATGTATATGTATGCCCAGACATTTTCTGCTGCAATATCCCAAGTAAAACAAGGCTCTCAGGCCCCTCAAAATGTCCTCCAGTTCTTTCTAGAAGTCACCAAAAGGGTGCCTCAACTGTGTCGGTAAACCTGTCTGTTGGTTGTGTCTCCATATGGCAACCTCTCCATTTCCCCTTTTCCCTGCTTCTTGTGTGTCTGCTGCTCACGGAAGCTTGGAGAAGTTAACAGAAGCCAAACACCAAAGTCCATGCCATGGGTGCTGTCTCCAAAGTTTCCAATTCTTCTTTTTTTTTTAACTTTGCCCAGCCTTTTGAGGCCTGTTTATTGACATGCACAGACCTATACCCGCGGGGCCTGGAACTTCTCCTCAGCACCACTGCCAGGCCCATCAGGAACTTATCCCACTCCATCTGTATCTCCACTGTGAACTTGCCAGGCAACAAGATTGGACACTGGACAGCAGTGGGAAGTTGGTGGGGTCCAAGCGTAGCCCGCGCGCAGGTTGTCCACATGCCGCACGGTCACGCCCACCACCTCCAGCATGCGTGGTACGTGGCTCAGCAAATGCACCTTGTCAGGGTGGCTGCCCAGGGCCTTGAAGTAAGCCTTGGTGCGGGGGTACAGCATGAGGAGCCTGCGGGAGCCGGGGCGAGTGGGGAGGGCAGTCCCTCCAGCGCCTGCACCTCAAAGTTACCAATTCTTGTTCGGCAGAGTTGGGATGTTGAGTTTCAGGCAGAGCTGGGGAAAGGGCCACCCGCTTACTGTGTGCCAACCACCCTTTGTCACTGGGGGCCCCAAGGCTGCTCTGCTTAGCTCCTCAGTCTCGAGATATCTCTACCGAATGGTCCCATCAGCTTCTCTGCTAAAGCCTCTTGCAGGTGCCTCAAATTCAGTCTGGGGGTCAAGTGGAAGGGGAGATGCTCTTCTCTCTCATTGCTCTTTTTCATTTTTTCTGCCTCTGCCCACCCTCACAAACAAAAGTCTCTTCCCGGATGTGGGAACAGATGTATATGTATGACTGATTCACTTTGTTATAAAGCAGAAACTAATAATAATAATAAAAAAAGTCTCTTCCCTCCTGTCCTTTATTTTCAAAGAGTTTATATTAACGTGTAGAAGCTCTGTATACATTATCACTATTAACCTTCTTATTGATTTATATTGAAATATTTGTATCAGTTTATATTTAGCATTGTTAGTCTTGTTCTTTGTTCTTAAGAAGTTTCCAAATTTATTTAATTAAATCCATCTAATGTTTCCTTTGTTACCTCTGTGTTTTCTGTTCTGCTTATAAAGGACTCTTCTGCCCCAAGATTACAATAATATTCTTTTGTAGTAACGTAGGAATTGTATATTTAAGTTCAACTGTCTGGAATTTGTTTTTGTGAATGTCATGTGTTGAGTGGAATTTCTTTAAAATTCCCCATAGATTTGGGTGTAGAGGCTAAAAGCTAAGAGAAGAGATGGAGGGAGCAACTCAGCTGTCTCTTGGATGCCCTGTGCGGGGGAAGCTTGTTTGCTGAAAACACAGAGGACTGTGTTCTTGGCCAGCTTGGAGTTCCATCTGCTTCCTGCTGAGAATGACTCTCAAACCCGGTGTCTTTAGAGCCAGTCTTTCCCGTGTGATTTTTTTTTTTTTTTGCGGTACGCGGGCCTCTCACTGTTCTGGCCTCTCCCATTGCAGAGCACAGGCTCTGGACGTGCAGGCTCAGTGGCCATGGCTCACGGGCCCAGCCGCTCCGCGGCATGTGGGATCTTCCCGGACCGGGGCATGAACCCGCGTCCCCTGCATCGGCAGGTGGACTCTCAACCACTGTGCCACCAGGGAAGCCCTCCCGTGTGATTTTAATCCAGGCTTCAGAGGTTGAGAGGAATATGTTCAGGGCTGCATTTTGTTGCATGTGAGGGCAAACTGAAGAATCACTGTGGACCATGAGGACTGAGTTTCAGAGAGGGCCAGGACTCTCCTGTCCACAAGGCCTGGCTCCATGCTGGTGGGGTGGGCAAAAAACCATAAGTTCTTGAATTGTTCTAAGACCCATGGCATCAAGTGGCATCCCTGTTACCTCCTGGTTAACTTCATTAATGATGGGGCCTCAGTGCCTGGCATGTGCTGGGACCTCAGAATATTTATTTGTTGAATTGTTAGAAATCCATTAGGAAGGAATGGGGATTCCCAAGAAGATGATGGTCAAAACAGGAGAAATTTAATGGCAGTCCTATGTAAGATGACATCCATCCATTTACTCATTCAGCAAATATTAGGTGAATGCCTCCTATGTGCCAGGCACTTTTCCAGGAGAATAAGTGTGTTATTTTTCCAACAACAACCAATTCTCTGCTTCTCCAACACCAACTGGGTATTCAACAGTTCACTTCAATTCTGACATTAACTGCTTAGAATTATCATATACTCCATAGGTTAAGAGCTCAGTTCCACAAGACTGCCCAACTTCAGATGCCAGCCAAAAATGGGGCCCCCAGGGTAACCACACTTCTGCCTGGCTGACTACAAAACTGAGGTTTCTGTGACCACCCTCCTTCCCCTCAGATCTGATAATTTGCTAGAGTGACACACATAACTCAGGAATTTACACTGATGATCATGGATTAAGGATAAAAATGTACAGCCAGATGAAGAGGTACATAAGAGGAGATCCAGAAGGGCTTCAAGTGCAGGAAATTCTGTCCTGGTGGAGTCATGGTGCACCATGCTCCAGGCATGTGGTTTTGTTCAACGAACTGGAAGCTCCCTGGACCTGTTGTTTAGGGTTTTTATGTGGGGTTTCATTACACAGGCACAATTGATTAAATCATTGACCATTGTGACTGAATTCAAATTTCAGCCCTTCTCCCCTCCTGGAGGTTGAGAGTGAGGCTGAAAATTCCAACACTCCCATCACATGGTTGGTTTCTCTGGCCACTGGCCTCCATCCTGAAGCTATCTAGGGCCTCACCACTAGTCACCTCGTCAGCATTATTCAACTGTGGTTGGAAAGAAGTTTGTTATGAATACAAAAGACACTCCTATCACTAGAAAATTCCAAGGGTTTAGGAGCTCCGTCTCAGGAACCAGGGGCAAAGTCCAGATATATATGTACCACAATAAGATATCTGCCCTTGTGGGGCTTACAGTCTGGTGGGAGAATATACACAATAAGTTATATGATATGTTGGAAGGTGACAAATACTATGGGAAAAAAGGCAGAGCAGAGTAAGGAGGGTTTGGAGTGCAGGTAGGTAGGGTTGGCAAATGTGTTACAATTTTAAAAATGTTTCAGGTGAGAACTCATTTAGTTTTAGACAGAAACCCAAGTACTGTGGTTGGTGCAGAATAGAATCATTAAAAGAAGGGACATGGAGGGCGCAATAAGAAATAAAGCATATGGTTGAAACGAATTGCTTTGATTCATTATTCCTTCTAATAATGAGTTGTGTTCAATTTTGTGTGGTCAGCATCAGACAAGGGTAATGTCAGCACTAACTCTGAATCAGGTTCCCAGCTAATTTGAGGCAGGCTTAAAATAAAGTATTGACCAAAAACCTAGCACAATAATGTGACATTGTAGTCATGTGGTCTGCTAGGTGATCCGAGGACAGATAGAGCACTAGATAGGTGTGGAAGAAGCCCCCTTGGAAATGGGGTCCGTGAGGCCAGCACTGAACCTAGAATTGGCAAATTTATCTTTTCTTCCCTCGTTACAGAGCTGGATGTTGACATTCTTGAGACGTTGTACTCATTTGTTTCTGTAGGAAGAAGCTTCAAACAAACCCTGGGGTCCATCAAAACATGCACATTCCTCAGAGAGCTGTGTTAAAGTCTTATTGAAGTGACTGTTACACGAACCAGCAAGAGAGACTTAGAACTGAGGGTAGGTTTAGAAGACGTTTGGTCATCTACTTCAACGCCTCATTTTATAGATGCAGGAATTGCCCAAAGACACTGCAGAGAATTAATGGGTATCAGGTCTCCTGACTTCTTATATGGTGTTTTCCCCATCATATTGGTCTATCCATATTAGAATTTTATGCTTAGAGTTTGGAGTTAACCATAATTTTTATGGATAAATATGAAGAGTGACTAAGAACTCTGCTCCTCATAGGGGTGAGTCTGGCAGCCATGTTTCTACCAGGTAACCCTGCTCCATAACTAACTGGATTAGTTGGAACCATTCACTTCTCCTCCCGAGAATTTGGCCTGAGTCCTGAAGTTGGGAACTGAGTCATGAAACCTGCCTCAGCTGTCAAAGGAAGGTCTTTAAATTCCCTACAAGCTGTCTTGCCCTAGTTCTTGGATTTCATCCTTCCAATAAAACCCTTGTTTTACTGATGCTAACTCAGATTGGTTTCTGTTATTTGCAACCAAAAAAGTCTTAGCCAAGAATCTTAGAAGCTGAGGCCTAAGCACATCATTTATTTTCAGATATGAATTTTAGATTTAGAAGTCATGGTTCTTTTTTTGTTTGTTTGTTTTGTTTTGGTTTTTTGTGATACGCGGGCCTCTCACTGTTGTGGCCTCTCCCGTCGCGGAGCACAGGCTCCGGACGCACAGGCTCAGTGGCCATGGCTCACGGGCCCAGCCGCTCCGCGGCATGTGGGATCCTCCCAGACCGGGGCACGAACCCGTGTTCCCTGCATCGGCAGGTGGACTCTCAACCACTGCGCCACCAGGGAAGCCCAAGGTTCTTTAATATAGGTTACTACGACATTACCATTTTGGTTATGATGTTAAATTATCAGGGCATGTATTAAGACTTAGTCTACTTGGAACTGTGAAGAGACTGAGCAATCACTGTGAGGGGTTTGTCTTCCAAAAAACTTATTTTCTTTTGTGTTCCGTTAAGAGTCTTGACTTGTATATTAATAATACTTATATGAGACAGTGTGGGAAAATGCTTGAGTTGAGTGTTCCAGAGGACAAACTCATTTCAAAAGCAATCTCAGTTTCTTCATCTGTAAAGTAGCCATAATAATACCTTCATCATTATGTGAAGAAGAGTAAATTCTATTGAATGAAATAAAATAACATGGGTGTTTAGAGCGGCAGACTTTGGTTCAGATCCTACACTGCCTCTCACTAGCTGTATGAGTTTGGCAGATCATTCAACCTCCCAGAGCTTGAGTGGCCTCATCTAAAAAGCAGGGATAAGAATAAATACTTCACAGGACTATTTTGAAAGCTTTTCCCTTGTAATGGGAACTTGACAATTGCTAATGTTCCTCCCAAACCTATTATGTCCTTTCACGCTTCTCTGTTTGCCATGGGTGGGTTACAGAGCCATAGACTTTGCCAGATGATTGTTACAGCTTGGGTAATTGGAGGTTATGAACTAAGATGACAATTTGAGAATGGGAAGGACTCAGCCCAACCCATCTGAAGTACAGTCTCTGAGAGGGACCCGGCAGGTGCACACAAAGCCTTTTGTATGGCTGTTAAGATGAAGGGCAGACCAGCTGTGTGTGTGCGTTTGTGTGTGTGTGTGTGTAAATATTGGTCTCCTGAAACTCGTATTTGTCATATGGTGTCTGAAAACTCTGTGCATTTCTGAGTAGTGTCTCTGAGCTGAGGGCACTTGGGAGGGGTGGAAGCGTGGCAGTGGGGTCCCTGATTTTGATTCCTGCTTTAATGGCACTGTATAAATATGCTGGGGTCATCCTAAGCCAGTAGGCCACACAGGACCAATAGGTAGAGTTTTTGTTGTAATCTTTTTTTTAAAAAAAATACATTTATTTATTTATTTTTGGCCGCGTTGGGTCTTCATTGCTGTGTGCAGGCTTTCTCTAGTTGCAGTGAGCAGGGGCTACTCTTCACTGTGGTGCACAGGCTTCTCATTGCAGTGGCTTCTCTTGTTGCAGAGCATGGGCTCTAGGCATGTGGGCTTCAGTACTTGTGGCACGCAGGCTCAGTAGTTGTGGCGCACGGGCTTAGTTGCTCAGCGGCATGCGGGATCTTCCCAGACCAGGGATCGAACCTGTGTCCCCCGCAATGGCAGGTGGATTCTTAACCACTGAACCACCAGGGAAGCCCTACTGTAATCTTTGTTTACATCAGAGGGAAATCCTTGACTATAAGACAGAGAAACAGCTGTGTCTTCTGGGCAAGGCAGCAAACCAAGGTATCGTGAGTATGGTGTGGTGGAAAGAATATGGGGACTGTGGCAGACAGATCTGGGTGAATCCCAACTCCACTACTTACCAGTTATATTATCTTGAATCTCTGAGTGCCAGGTTAAGCCTCTTAAAGTTGGGATAATAATATCTAGAATTAAATGACATAAAATGAATGTCATGTATGTGGAAGTGCCTGACATGTATGTCCTTACTTTTAACAAAATAGCTATAAAATGACACAAACATATCATTTTGAAGGCTACTTAAAAGTCTGTATTAATTAAAATAAACCAATTACTACATCTTAAAGTTCTCTTGAGATTTTAGTTATCTTTATCCCAGGTCAAAATGCATAGTGACAGGGCCAACCAGCTGGGCCAGTTCCAGACCCCTGTGCCCAGACATCACAGGCAGTGGAGAGACACTTATCATTGGATTGTCCTGACCTCTTGGCCTCTGTACCAAGACATATGGGTACTTGGCTTGGTCTCACTAGCGCCAACCACTCAATTCCTCATGTCAATGAATTGTAATGATTTTATTACTTTAGTTCTTTAGAGTAAATAGTATACTTGTTTGCTATCTCTTCAAGTTTTAATCATGGTATTGAAAGTTAATTACAAAAGATCAACTCTCTAGAAACTCAGTAATTATAAATGTTTTTGACACTTACGTCAAAACTTACCCTTCAATTAATAACATCAGGTTGATGTTTCTTAGATTTTTTAAGGTATCAACTACATACTCACAAATGTCATTAGATTACACACACACACACAAATGATGTTTAAATGTTTATGGCCTAGAAACTGACCAACAAGTTAACATAGAAAAGCCAAAATGGGGCTTCCCTGGTGGCACAGTGGTTAAGAATCTGCCTGCTAGTGCAGGGGACACGGGTTCATGCCCTGGTCCGGGAAGATCTCACACGCTGCAGAGCAAATAAGCCCGTGCGCCACAACTGCTGAGCTTGCACTCTAGAGCCGGCGAGCCACAACTACTGAGCCTGCCTGCTGCAGTTACTGAAGTCCACGCGCCTAGAGCCCATGCTCTGCAACAAGAGAAGCCACTGCAATGAGAAGCCCACGCACCACAATGAAAAGTAGCCCCCGCTCGCCACAACTAGAGAAAGCCTGAACTCAGCCGTGAAGACCCAACGTAGCCAAAAACAAATAAAAATTTAAAAAAATTAAAAAAAAAAGAAAAACCGAAATGTTTAAGGTAGGCCCCCTGTACCTGATTTAAGTGGAATCATCTCCTAATGGCTGTTTAAAGCACCTGAATAAGATGAGTTTTCCATTTTCTTCTCTAGATCCTCAATGGTGTCTTGCCAGGTAGTCCGTGAGGCTCCATCCCACCAAATTCCAGTCAGGATTCAGCTGGCAAAGGGGCAATCCTGCTAAGCATAAGCCAGAAAAATTATCTGGGGAGAGTTCAGGAAACAAATGTCCCCGTCTAGGGTCTGGTGCCTGGGCAACAGCAGATCTGAGCTGTTAGAACTTTGGCGGGGGCTGAGAGCGAGGGCTGGCCCACCCACACGGAGGTCTCTTGGTCATTTCAGACCTGCTCATCTGAGTAGCTGCTTGGTGCAGGGAGCCAGAAAAAAGAAGCCCAAGACAGGGTTCTTGCCCTCTGAGATGGTAGAATATGAAACAAAATGTTACGGACCACAGCATTGTCCAACTTTGGGAGAGATGAGACTTTTGCTGTGGAGGAGGCATGGGAAGATTGAACAGGTGCTGGGCTCTGAAGGCTCATCAGGCTTGGATCTTGGGGTGGGCGTGGGTGGTGAACCAGGGAGAACATCACCCAGACTTCTGTGCTGTCAGTCAGCATCAGTCAGCCTGGATTTCTTTATTTTTTTTTAATTTTTTGGTCACACTGTGCGGCATGGGGGATCTTAGTTCCCTGACCAGGGATCGAACCCACACCCCCTGAAATGGAAGCACGGATTCTTAACCACTGGACCGCCAGGGAAGCCCCCCAGCCTGGATTCTTATCATGCTCAGAATCACCAGGTTATAAGAAGACAATTTCTGCAGAACTGCTGCTCAGTTGATTAGGCAGGTCCAGAAAATGAGTGTGCAGGCTTTTGGTTGGAATGTCATTGTTGTAGCCATCACAAAATATTTATCAGTGTATTTATCACCATAGGCTGCAAGAAACTAGACCATGCTAATCAGGATGGGTTCGGTTCTCTGAGATGCCATAAGAGGCATCTCAGGGGTAAATAGCTGACATGGTCTGCACCCAAATCCCCCTGGGTCTTTGTTAACCAAAGGAGCACAGGTTCTGTCCTGTCAGGAGCTCCTGGAGGCCTCACTAGACTAGACATGGACCTGATCCAGGCTTCAGCCCCCAGCAGAGCCTGTGTCCTCCAGCATCCAGAAGTCCATCAGTGGACTTGGGGCCCCCAAGGCTTTCATGATTTCACAATCAGCATCCCTTGCTGCCCTGGGTTTGGGGCTACAAAGGTCCAAACAACAGTCCAGAAGCATGCAGACATAACTTTCCCAGTGGCCTCTCTTCTCAGGAGACTGTCTCTTTCAGAGCCAACTCTGAGCTTTGCAGGCTCTGGGCAACAGAAGGTTACTGGAGGATTGTCAAAGGATTAGGGGGCTTTGCTGAGTGAGCATGTATGGGTACTTTCTGCCAGAGTGATTTTTCTGAAACAGATCGGATCATGCCACCCCTCTATGGCTCTGTGTCTCCTGCAGCTGTATTTGGAAAAGTGTTGCCCAATCATACTCTGCATCAAACTCACCCAACCGATGGAGTAGTTATTAAAATGCAGATTCCTGAGTCTACTCCCTTGTCGGTTGAATCTGAACTTCTGTGTGCAGCTTTCAGGAACCACAGTTAAGACAAGTTCCCCACTAAAGTCGGAGAACCAAAGTATATTACAGGATAAAGTCCAACTGCTTAGCCTGGAGGATAAGGCCCACCAGGATGTTGCTATGCCTGTCTCTATCTTCTCACTCCTCCTGGAAGCACTTACCTACCCTGCACCCCCAGTGATGTACCTCATAGAATTAAGGTCTCCCTCTCACCCCCATGATGTTCCTACTACTTAGAACACCCTCCCTCCCAGCCCCACTTCCCTTCCCCTCGTTACTCTTTAATTCTTAACAATTAGCTCAGCCATTGTCTTCTCTGGATTAGACATGCCTCCTCTAGGTACCTCTTAGTGGTGCCCACACTGACTCATAACCATTTGGTACTTGTCTTTCTTCCCATTGGACTATTAGCTCCATGACATGGGGCCATGTCTTGTCCTGGTTTCCAAGTGTGTGTTATGCTCCCTGGCCCTTAGCAGAGGCTCAGAAACAGTTGGGTCTTGCCATCTCTCAAGTTTTCATGTTAGAGGTACCAAAGCCTTGGGTCTGTTTGGGTTGAGTAAATCTTCTTAACAAAACCCAAATATTGGCGGTGGTGATTGTTTTTAAATTCTAATCTCTCAAAGACAGCGATGGGAATAATAAAGAAGTAATAAACTTAGGCTATGAGATGAATTATGTACACCTTACTGGAGATTGTTAGGCATTATATGTGCAACAAATTTTAAATGGAGGTACAATCATGGTGTGGCCCTGTCCTAAATGTACAAAATCACACTCAGGGGGCCGGAGTTAGAAGGCGGGGGTGTTGGACGGGTGGGCCACCGCTGGGAGTTGAGGAACCCAGGGCCGAAGCTAAGATAGGGGGTCAGGACCTCCAAGGAGAAAGGAGTCAGAGGTCTGGGTCAGCACTGGCAGGTGTCCTGAGGGTGGTTGCTTCCAGCATTAAGTAACCTTACCAAATCCTGAAGGCAGCACATTGCAGAGGCACAAACACCACCATCATCAAGAGTCAGGAGCTGGGTAAAAAGTGGGCCAAGAATGGTGAGGAGTTTGGGAAAGGCGGGCCAGCACTTCTCTCCAGGAGCCCTTGGGATAGCAAGCCAGTCCTCCATGACGGGGTTTTATAACAAAGGCCTTGTTTTGGGCAGTCAGCTGAAGGTAGCTGTGGGCCCTGGGCACGTGTTCATGGGAACATGACATCTAGGGGAGGATGGGCATCTGGACAGGATTGTCAGGAACCCCTGATAAAATTCTTACCAGCCTCCCTGCTCTTTCTCCCTTTAAAAATGAAGAACCTAGGGGTAAGACAGGAATAAAGACACAGACCTACTAGAGAATGGACTTGAGGATATGGGGAGGGGGAAGGGTAAGCTGTGACAAAGCGAGAGAGTGGCATGGACATATATACACTACCAAATGTAAAATAGATAGCTAGTGGGAAGCAGTCTCATAGCACAGGGAGATCAGCTCAGTGCTTTGTGACCACCTAGAGGGGTGGGATAGGGAGGGTGGGAGGGAGGAAGACGCAAGAGGGAGGAGATATGGGAACATATGTATACGTATAACTGATTCACTTTGCTATAAAGCAGAGACTAACACACCATTGTAAAGCAATTATACTCCAATAAAGATGTAAAAAAATAAAAAAAATAAACAGCAGAAATTTATTTCTCACAGTTCTGGAGTCTGGAACTCTGAAGTCAGGGTGTCAGCACAGGAGAGTTCTGGTGAGGATGCTTTTCTGGGTCACAGACTCCTGACTTCTCACTGTATCTTCATGTGGCCAAGAGCAGAGAAAGGAAGCAAGCTTTCTTGTTCTGTCTCTGACTCTGGCACTGACCGCGGCTTTTGTGGTTTTGGAAAAGGCCACCATCCCTCTTCCTGCTCTGGTCAACCGTAAATGGTGACATTTTCATCAACTGCCCCGGCCCCCCAATGAAGTCATCTCATGAAATGGTGAGCCTCTGAGTCTGCGTGTTTGAAACTTTAGTAACACTCTGAAAGCTGTGGGCCTCTTTACAGCAGGTGTCTCTGATACAAGATGCAGGTCCCTAAACACTGCTGCCTGTTTTACCTCTGCACACTTTTTTTTACAAACTTGGCCTGACAGAAAGCTCATGTTTGGCCTCCCTGGATTAACTGAGTCTCTTCCCAGAGCCCCAGGGAGTGTCAGCACCGGAGTGTTTATTCCAAATGTCTCACCACTCATGCTTCTTTAGCTTTCTTAAATCCTTTTGTCTTTTATTTCCAGTTTGGCCAGTACCTGCCATTCTTTTCACCTCATCAGAAGGTTGAATGAAACAATGTTTGTTCACCAGATTTCCCATGGAACCATGCTTTTGGGGAGTATCAGAGAGGCAGATTGTTTCTGTGTTCTCCAGCCTCTGTCCTGGGCTTTGGTCCTCCCAGCTTGGCTGTGTGCATGACCTTGGGCATGTGCCCACCTCCAGGTGGCCACCCTTACCCCCCAGTCCCACTGTACTCTGTTTCATCATCATTTCAACCCCTTCTCCATCCAACCTTGCTGTTCCAATCCCAAAGTTTGTTTCTCCTAGTGTTTTAAGCATTGCAGTGCCCTTTGGTGGTCATTGTAGATGTACTGTGCTTTTGAGAAGAGGTCTGAGAAGTACATACATGCAATGTTGGGCCTTTGCTTGATACTGGTCTGTTGCTCTGGTGCTTTTAATTAAAAGGGAGGGAGGTATGAGCGTGGGCTGAAGACAGGACTGGGGTCATCAAGACTTGAGCCTGATCTATCTCTGACATTGAGTTTCCCTCTGGCCTTGGGTGAGTTCCTTAAATTTTGAATGAAGACTCTAATGAAGGATCCAGGAGTTTCTTGGGGACATGCTAAATATTGTTGAAAACACTAATTATTGAAAATATCTTCTCAATGGCACAGCTGTATCCGTTGGAAAATGCCAAATTTCTTTTTGCAAGTCCAGGGTCAGATACCCTAGCTTCCCTCTGCTTGAGCACCATCAGATAGCTGTCTCATTTTTCATCAAAATAGGAATAGCAGGCATGGGCATTCATTAATTGTAGCTATTAAAAAAAAAAACAAAATTCCTGAGCAACTTCAAGTAGAATGTGATTGTGAAAGCCAACGCCTGTTGACAAAGAAAGGTGTGTGTGTGTGTGTGTGTGTGTGTGTGTGTGTGCGCGCGCGCTCTGGGTCACCTGCTATGTTATGTAATATCTGATCCTTGACCCCTGGATGTTATCCAGTGAGTAGCTGCTTGGATTTGGGGTCTAACGTGCCTTGGGAGCTGTTCATAGCCTTGCTGGGAACTAGATGACTATGGCGTTTCAATCCTGCTTGATAAACAGTCTCTTCCCCTGGTCCATCTGACACAGCCCGGCTGGTTTGCAGGACTGGCAATCGCCTACTGTGTCTCTAGAGAAAGGCTCTGAATGGTCAGCGAGGAGCTGCCACAGAGCTCTTGGCAGCCCATCCCAGGTTTGCAGGAAGGGTTCTGGGGAATTTTGAGGACATCTATTCTTCTATGCAGGGATTTACAGGCTTTCTCTGTTAAGGAACTTTAACATTCTAAGCAGCTGCTTGAGTTTTTTGGAGGGAACGTATGTATTACTTCCACTCTAAGCCAGGCTCTTTCTTTGGGGCTGGGCCAAGGCCTGTTGCTGCCAGTGCACAGGGCCTAGGGGACCATTACAGCATTGGATTTGTCTAGAACAGCCTATTTTTAGCTGTTGGGTGAATCAAACATGATATTTGTATCACACCACCTGAGTCAACCAAGCCAGGCTGCTGTAATGTAACCAAGATACAGACTAATTTGAGGCACCTAATGGTAGGGGGCAGTGTGCTGCGCTGCCAGACAGCTCTGCTCCACACACACACTCAGGGCCCAGAGTCTTCCCATCTTGTGGATCTGCCATCCTGAATCCTTAAGCTTGTTTCCATGGTTACCACAGAACCAAGTTCCAGTCGGCAGAGTTGGGGAAAGAGCATGGAGGGCCCCTCCTGGTCTGATGTCACACCTGTCACTTCCACTCCATTCTGCTAAAGAGAGCTTAGTGACCAGGCCACATGTGCCACAAGGCTTGAGTAATGCTGTCTCTACCTGGGCAACTTGGCACCAAGTCACTGTTCTGTTATTGTGGAAGAAGAAGTGTTGGGCTTCCCTGGTGGCGCAGTGGTTGAGAGTCCGCCTGCCGGTGCAGGGGACACGGGTTCGTGCCCCGGTCTGGGAGGATCCCACATGCCGCGGAGCGGCTGGGCCCGTGAGCCATGGCCGCTGAGCCTGTGCGTCCGGAGCCTGTGCTCCGCAGGGGGAGAGGCCACAACAGTGAGAGGCCCACGTAACAAAAAAAAAAAAAAAAAAAAAAAAAAAAAAAAAAAAGAAGTGAATGGATGTAGTGCATAGCTAGCAGCCTCCCCGTAGCCTATTCTTTTACATCATTAAGATACTTTACGGAGTTCTGTGTTCAAAGCCTGCCCTCAGGGCTGGATTCATGGGTGGGAGGCCTGTGCGCTTGTGCTTGATTTAATGCCTTGCTATTGCCATCTTGAAATTCTAAATAATTTTTTAATAAGCTTTCATTTTTCACTGGGCCCGCAAAATTATGTAGCCAGTGCTGCCTGCCATTTCCCAAATTAGCATTTTCATTCTACCCTATTCAATATTAACTGAAAATCCATTTTATAGTAAGACAATCATGAAAGGTCACAGGAGGGATGGGATGCAAAGGTGAGTAAGGTTCAATATCTGGCATCTTCCAATTCAGCAGGGGGGTGAGAGAAGTGGAGGAGTTATCATTCAGAAGAGTCCTCCACACGCTGCTGCGAATATTCCTGGGGTGGCCTCTGATGGTGGTGGTGTTGTCAGGGGGTAGCGGGTGGTGGTGTAAGATATTAGCTCTGGACAGGACAGTTTTTAAATGAATTGTTTCAAGCCTACAAAAAATAGAGAGAGTAATCTTACAACTATCTATGTATCCACCCCTTAGTTTTGTCAACTCTTTTTTTTTTTTTTTTCTTTCTTTTTGCGGTATGCAGGCCTCTCACTGTCGTGGCCTCTCCCGTTGCGGAGCACAGGCTCCGGACGCGCAGGCCCAGCGGCCATGGCTCACGGGCCCAGCCGCTCCGCGGCATATGGGATCCTCCCAGACCGGGGCACGAACCCGTATCCCCTGCATCCGCAGGCGGACTCTCAACCACTGCGCCACCAGGGAGGCCCTGTCAACTCTTAATATGTTACCATGCTTGCTTCAGATATTTTAAAGAAATTTGAGTATTACACATATATTTGAGCCTCCTTTGTGTCTCTTCCTGAATCTCATTCCCCTCCCTCCCACCTAGAAGCGATCATGTCCTAAATTTGGTGTTCATAATCCTCAAGCATAGCATTTTTCACTCCTTATATATGTATCTATAAATAATTTTTAGTACTTTCACGTTTTAAATTTTATAAAAATGGCAGCATACACTATTCATTCATTAACTCAACAAATACTTACTGAGTAGCTACTATGGCCAGGCACTGTTTTCGGCACTGGGGGTGGGGAAAATGCTGGCCAACTCCACCGAGCGGGTCGTCACCATTGCTGGTGTGCTGCAGTCTGTCACCAAGTGTACCAAGCAGATCTGCCTAGGCATGCTGGAGATGCTCTCCCAGTCCCCAGAACGGAGAGTCAAGACGATTTTGTACCAGCCTATGCCAGATAGCTCTCTAGTCATCTGTGAGGGTGGCCAAGTTTGGTGCAAAGATGCTGCAGGCTACCCCACACCATCGATGACCTGGAGGGACCACCTCTAGATGTCTACTCAATTCAAGGACAACACACCATTTCTCCACTCCACCTGGCTAAGCTGAACCAGGTGGCAAGACAACATTCTCACTTTGCCGTGATGCACGGTGAGACTGGATTTACCAGAATTGACCCCAGCCTTCCAGAGATCAAGGCTATTGGGCAAGTTTGGACGCATTTAGTCAAACTACCCATGAACTCACCATTCCAAATAGCTTAATTGGCTGCATAGTCAGGCACCAAGGCACCAACATTAATGATATCTGCCAGATGTCCAGGGCCCAGATCAGAACTGCCAACCCAGTGGAAGGCTCTCCTGGAAGGTAGATTACTGTCACTGGTTCTGTTGCCAGTATTAGTCTGGCCCAGAATCTAATCAATGCCAGGCTATCCTCTGAGAAGGGCATGAGGTGCAGCTAGAATGGTGTAGGTTCACTCATAACCCCTTTATGCTGTATTCTCATAATCCAGCTGTGTAATTTCTGGTCAGTGATTTCCAGGTTTTAAATTATTTCTAAGTGTTCAGTTTCTACACAACTTTATCTTCCCCAGGAATTTAAAACTCACATTCTCTGTTCAGTTGCTAATGCTGGGATTCATATTTAGCTTATTTTATAAGCTTTTCTCTGTTTTTAGTTTTGTTTTGGGTTTTTTTGGCTCATGGATTTTATTTATGTTAGTTGATAAGAAATGTAAGAGCAGAATGTTAAATTTGGTTTAGTTCTGTAATGTCAAGAATTAAAAATAAAAAATGGTTTGGTGAGTAACAACCAGAAAAAGTAAGAGACTAAACAAAATTCCTGCCCTCATGGAGTTTGTATTCTAGAGGAGCAGAGAGATGATAAGCAAGAGGAGAAAGTAAAAACCTGTAGTATGTTTGATAGTGATAACTGCTAAGGATATAAGAAAAAGCAGAGAAAGGGGTATGATGTCAGGATGGGGATGGGCAGTTGAAATTTTAGACTAAGTAGCCAGGAAGGCCTTGCTATTTCTATCCTGCTGCCATTAGATATTTTTTCTAACCATTAAGTTTTGAGATGTATCAATTTTGAAATACATACTTTTAATTAGTTCATTTCCACTGATTCATGACATCAATAGCATGAATTGGACATAATTCATTTATCAATTCTTTGGTTGATTAATATTCAGATTGATTTTTGATATTCTTCTATTAGAAACAAGGCTACAAAGAGTACACCTGACCGTGTCTCCACATGCATTAATACAGAATAGACCTAGAAGGAGACTGTTGGGCCAGTGGACATGCATGTCTTCAACTTCATTAGATGTTTCCAAATTGCTGTTCAAAATGATCATATCCATGTACACTCTGCAGAAAACGGTTGCCATAGCAGACCTGAAGCTGCTGCGTTCTAGAAGGGCCTGCCTGCTAGGTTGGCCTTTGGCTGGTGCCTGCGAACTCAGATTTCTGGAGTGTTCCCACTGTTCTTTAACAGATAAGGGTGGTTACCTGTGCCTCAACTGTGCAACACTGTTGTTTATGCAGAGCACCTGCTTTCCCTCTGGGAGTCTGGGATTTTGGAACCTGCTAGTTGGAAAGTGCTTATGTGACACAATAAAAACCTTGGGTGTTGCGTCACTAATGGGCTTCCTGGGGCAGAAACACCCATGTGTTGCTGTGTTGCTGTCTTTTTGCTGCTGTGAAATGACTTTTTACTTGGATTTTCATTTCCTTGTCTATTAGTGAGGTTAAGCATCTTTTCATATGTTTAGTGACCATTTGAGTTCCTCTCCTGTGATGTGCCTATCATATTCTTTGCTCACTTTTCTTTTGGGTTGTTTGTCTTATCTTACTGCATCATAGGAGTTCTTTATATCTGGACACTAACTTTCTGTTCCTTATGTGTATTGAAAAATAATTTCTCTCTCTTTAGGGTCCGTCTTTATTTTTTATAATGTGTTTTGTTTTATGGAAGTTTTTCATTTTAATGCATTCATGTTATTATTCTTTCCCCTGTGGTATGTGTGTGTGTGCACGCACATATATGTGTTTGTCTTGTTGTGTGTCTTTTTTTTAAATTTTTTTATACAGCAGGTTCTTATTAGTCATCAATTTTATTCACATCAGTGTATACATGTCAATCCCAATCGCCCAATTCATCACACCACCAACCCCACCCCCCACCGCTTTCCCCCCTTGGTGTCCATACGTTTGTTCTCTACATCCATGTCTCAAATTCTGCCCTGCAAACCGGTTCATCTGTACCATTTTTCTAGGTTCCTGCAACTTTCCCAAATTCATTGCTTAGCTCTAGTAGTTTTCTGGTGGTATCTTTAGGATTGTCTATGTATAGTATCATGTCATCTGCAAAGAGACAGTTTTACTTCTTCTTTTCCTATTTGGATTCCTTTTATTTCTTTTTCTTCTCTGATTGCCGTGGCTAGGACTTCCAAAACTATGTTGAATAGTAGTGGTGAGAGTGGACATCCTTGTCTTGTTCCTGATCTTAGAGGAAATGCTTTCAGTTTTTCACCATTGAGAATGATGTTTGCTGTGGGTTTGTCATACATGGCCTTTATTACGTTGAGGTAGGTTCCCTCTCTGCCCACTTTCTGGAGAGTTTTTATCATAAATGGGTGTTGAATTTTGTCAAAAGCCTTGTCTGCATTTATTGAGATGATCATATGGTTTTTGTTCTTCAATTTGTTAATACGGTGTATCACACTGAATGATTTGCATATATTGAAGAGTCCTTGCATCTCTGGGATAAATCCCACCTGATCATGGTGTATGATCCTTTTAATGTGTTGTTGGATTCTGTTTGCTAGTATTTTGTTGAGGATTTTTTGCATCTATATTCATCAGTGATATTGGTCTGTAATGTTCTTTTTTTGTAGTATCTTTGTCTGGTTTTGTTACTAGGGTGATGGTGGCCTCATAGAATGAGTTTGGGAGTGTTCCTTCTTCCTCAATTTTTTGGAAGAGTTTGAGAAGGATGTGTGTTAGCTCTTCTCTAAATGTTTGATAGAATTCACCTGTGAAGCCATCTGGTCCTGAACTTTTGTTTGTTAGAAGATTTTTCATCACAGTTTCAATTTCATTACTTGTGATTGGTCTGTTCACATTTTCTATTTCTTCCTGGTTCAGTCTTGGAAAAGTTATACCTTTCTGAGAATTTGTCCATTTCTTCCAGGTTGTCCATTTTATTGGCATAGAGTTGCTTGCAGTAGTCTCATAGGATGTTTTGTATTTCTGCGGTGTCTGTTGTAACTTCTCCTTTTTCATTCCTAATTTTATTGATTTGAGTCCTCTCCCTCTTTTTCTTGATGACTCTGGCTAACGGTTTATCAATTTTGTTTATTTTCTCAAAGAACCAGCTTTTAGTTTTATTGACCTTTGCTATTGTTTTCTTTGTTTCTATTTCATTTATTTCTGCTCTGATATTTATGATTTCTTTCCTTCTGCTAACTTTGGGTTTTGTTCGTTCTTCTTTCTCTAGTTCCTTTAGGTGTAAGGTTAGATTGTTTATTTGAGATTTTTCTTGTTTCTTGAGGTAGGCTTGTATAGCTATAAACTTCCCTCTTAGAACTGCTTTTGCTGCATCCCATAGGTTTTGGATCGTCGTGTTTTCATTGTCATTTGTCTCTAGGTATTTTTTGATTTCCTCTTTGATTTCTTCAGTGATCTCTTGGTTATTTAGTAACGTATTGTTTAGCCTCCAATGTGTTTGGGTTTTTACATTTTTTTTCCTGTAATTCATTTCTAATATCATAGTGTTGTGGTCAGAAAAGATGCTTGATATGATTTCAATTCTCTTAAATTTACTGAGGCTTGATTTGTGATGCAAGATGTGATCTATCCTGGAGAATGTTCCATGTGCACTTGAGAAGAAATTGTAATCTGTGGTTTTTGGGTGGAATGTCCTATAAATATCAATTAAATCTATCTGGTCTTTTGTGTCATTTAAAGCTTCTGTTTCCTTATTTATTTTCATTTTGGATGACCTGTCCATTGGTGTAAGTGAGTTGTTAAAGTCCCCCACTATTACTGTGTCACTGTCGATTTCCTCTTTTATAGCTGTTAGCAGTTACCTTATGTATTGAGGTGCTCCTATGTTGGGTGCATATATATTTATAATTGTTATATCTTCTTCTTGGATTTATCTCTTGATATTATGTAGTGTCCTTCCTTGTCTCTTGTAACACTGTTTATTTTAAAGTCTATTTTATCTGATATGAGTATTGCTACTGCAGCTTTCTTTTGATTTCCATGGAATATCTTTTTCCATCCCCTCACTTTCAGTCTGTATGTGTCCCTAGGTCTGAAGTGGGTCTCTTGTAGACAGCATATAGATGGGTCTTGTTTTTGTATCCATTCAGCCAGTCTGTGTCTTTTCGTTGGAGCATTTAATCCATTCACGTTTAAGGTAATTATCGATACGTATGTTCCTATGACCATTTTCTTAATTGTTTTGGGTTTGTTTTTGTAGGTCCTTTTCTTCTCTCTTGTGTTTCCCATTTAGAGAAGTTCCTTTAGCATTTGTTGTAGAGCTGGTTTGGTGGTGCTGAATTCTCTTAGCTTTTGCTTGTCTGTAAAGCTTTTGATTTCTCCATCGAATCTGAATGAGATCCTTGCCAGGTAGAGTAATCTTGGTTGTAGGTTCTTCCCTTTCATCACTTTAAGTATACTATGCCACTCCCTTCTGGCTTGCAGAGTTTCTTCTGAGAAATCAGCTGTTAACTTTATGGGAGTTCCCTTGTATGTTATTTGTCATTTTTCCCTTGCTGCTTTCAATAATTTTTCTTTGTCTTTAATTTTTGCCAGTTTGATTACTGCGTCTCAGCATGTTTCTCCTTGGGTTTATCCTGTATGGGACTCGCTGCGCTTCCTGGACTTGGATGTCCATTTCCTTTCCCATGTTAGGGAAGTTTTTAACTGTAATCTCTTCAAATATTTTCTCAGGTGTTTTTTCTCTCTCTTCTCCTTCTGGGACCCTTATAATGTGAATGTTGTTGCGTTTAATATTGTTCCAGAGGTCTCTTAGGCTGTCTTCATTTCTTTTCATTCTTTTTTCTTTATTCTGTTCCGCAGCAGTGAATTCCACCATTCTGTCTGCCAGGTCACTTATCTGTTCTTCTGCCTCAGTTATTCTGCTATTGATTTCTTCTAGTGTAGTTTTCATTTCAGTTATTTTATTGTTCATCTCTGTTTACTTGTTCTTTAATTCTTCTAGGCTTTGTTAAACATTTCTTGCATCTTCTCGATCTTTGCCTCGATTCATTTTCTGAGGTCCTGGATCATCTTCACTATCATTATTCTGCTTGCTTTTTCTGGAAGGTTGCCTATCTCCACTTCATTTAGTTGTTTTTCTGGGGTTTTATCTTGTTCCTTCATCTGGTACATAGCCCTCTGCCTTTTCATCTTGTCTATCTTTCTGTGAATGTGTTTTTTGTTCCACAGGCTGCAGGATTGTAGTTCTTGCTTCTGCTGTCTGCCCTCTGGTGGATAAGGCTATCTAAGAGGTTTGTGCAAGTTTCCTGATGGGAGGGACTGGTGGTGGGTAGAGCTGACTGTTGCTCTGGTGGGCAGAGCTCAGTAAAACTTTAATCCTCTTGACTGCTGATGGGTGGGGCTGGGTTCCCTCCCTGTTGGTTGTTTGGCCTGAGGCAACCCAAAACTGGAGCCTACCTGGGCTCTTTGGTGGGGCTAATGGCAGACTCTGGGAGGTCTCACAACAAGGAGCACTTCCCAGAACTTCTGCTGCCTGTGCCCTTGTCCCCACGGTGAGGCACAGACACCCCCTGCCTCTGCAGGAGACCCTGCAACACTAGCAGGTAGGTCTGGTTCATTCTCCCCTGGGGTCACTGCTCCTTCCCCTGGGTCCCGATGCACACACTACTTTGTGTGTGCCCTCGAAGAGTGGAGTCTCTGTTTCCCCCAGTCCTGTGGAAGTCCTGCAATCAAATCCCACTAGCCTTGAAAGTCTCATTCTCTAGGAATTCCTCCTCCCGTTGCTGCACCCACAGGTTGGGAAGCCTGACGTGGGGCTGAGAACCTTCACTCCAGTGGGTGGACTTCTGAGGTATAAGTGTTCTCCAGTCTGTGAGTCACACACCCAGCAGTTACAGGATTTGATTTTACTGTGATTGCGCCCCTCCTACCATCTCATTGTGGCTTCTCCTTTGTCTTTGGATGTGGGGTATCTTTTTTGGTGAGTTCCAGTGTCTTCCTGTCAATGACTGTCCAGCAGCTAGTTGTGATTCTGGTGTTCTCACAAGAGGGAGTGAGAGCACGTCCTTCTACTCTGCCATCTTGGTTCCTCAGCTGTTGTGTGTCTTCTGAGAGGCTGTATGGAGCAGTGATTAAGAATATGGGCAGTGGACATAGACATAGAGAATAGACTTGAGGATGTCGGGGGTAAGGGGGGAAGCTGGGGCAAAGTGAGAGCAGCATCGACATATATACACTACTGAATGTAAAACAGCTAGTGGGAAGCAGCAGCATAGCACAGGGAGATCAGCTCGGCGCTCAGTGCTTTTTGATGACCTAGAGGGGTGGGATAGGGAGGGTGGGAGGGAGGCTCAAGAGGGAGGGGATATGGGGACATATGTATGCATATGGCTGATTCACTTTGTTATACAACAGAAACTAACACAGTATTGTGAGCAATTATACTCCAATAACGAAAAAAAAATATGGGCAGTGGAGCAGGACTCTGTGGGTTTAAATCCCAGCCCCACAACTACTGTTCAATTTAGGTGAAGTTAACCTCTCTGGGCCTCTGTTTGTTCACCTGTAATATGGAGATAATCACAGTTCTTGCTTATTAGGTAGTTGTAAGGATTACATGATTAAACATGTCAAGTGTGTCAAACAGTGCTTGGCACATCGTTGGTGCTCAGTTAAGTGTTAACAACAAACATTATTGTTCAAGAAAACTTTTCTCACCCCAATGTGATGAAGACAGTGTCTAATGTTTTCTTCCTAAAATTTTCAGGTTTGGCTTTTCAAAAGTCTTTCAAAAAGTCTTTAGTTACTCTTCCTATTCCTTTTCTGTTTCCTTCCTTTCCCAAGCAAATCACTTGTAAGGCCATTAGCTGGGGTAGAGCAGGGTAGTTATCCACGTGGGGCTGAGGGGGAGCCTTGATGGCCCTGAGTGGGGTGTAAGAGCCTAGAAGGGGTGAGGAGGGCATCCATGCAGGAAGGTGGACTGGTGTGGAGAGTCAGAGCCTAAGCAGGGAGAGCAAAGTGTGGATATCAGAGCCCTAGTACTGTGAGGTGGGATCCTTATGAGAGCGAGAGTGGTGGCAGAGATGGAAATTAGTTACTTCTAGGGGGAGTGTTCAAATAAGTAGATACATAAGTAGCAATAGAAGTAGGAAACTGATCAGTTCAGAATTTCAGAGAGTGACAACAATTAAAATAACAAAAAGTGTAAAGTTGTATAATTGCTTAGCATTCTGTAGTTCTCAAAGCTCATGTCTTTATAGTGGTGAATACCACTGGGTACTCCAAAAAAGGGAGCCCCTCTCCAAAGGGGGGACTAAAAATAAATGGGGACTTCCTGGTTCTTCCTTGACACCTTTGCCCAAAAGCCCAAATTTAAAAATTTATCAGCCCTATTGACCATGCTATTATGTTTCTAAGAGCTTCTGAGTTAGCTGAGGAAACCAACATGGATGTTTGGAGCTGGGCCCTCAAACACCACTAGTTTATAGGTAGGAACCGATGTTGTGCTTTAAGACGTCTTGTTGCATGAAGTGAGGTAGATACAAGGCAGGTAAAAACTCAGGCTCAGGGGCTTCCCTGGTGGCGCAGTGGCTGAGGTCCGCCTGCCAATGCAGGGGACACGGGTTCGTGCCCCGGTCCAGGAAGATCCCACATGCCACAGAGCGGCTGGGCCTGTGAGCCATGGCCGCTGAGCCTGCGCGTCCAGAGCCTGTGCTCCGCAACTGGAGAGGCCACAACAGTGAGAGGCCCGCGTACCGCAAAACAAACAAAAAACTCAGGCTCAGTTATACCCTCCTGTAAACTGGGCTGCTGTCAGTTGTTATCACTGAGGAGTATCTTGTACGCTGGGGCATCAGTCAAGATTGGAGACCTGAAATGATAGTTTCTGAGCTTGAAAATTATCTCCATTCTCTGTCCTTGGACTTATCTTTGAACATCTGCTGTCCCATCTAAACTGGAGTTACTTGAAGTCCCTATTATAAAACAGAGGAAAGGAAACAAGTGGTATCAGGGTCCCTAAAAGGCACCCGGAGCTGCTTTTGCTGGTCTTCTAACCTCTGCTTTCTCACTAGAACAGGGGTGGGCACAGTATGGTCTGTGGACCAAATCCAGCCTCGCCCCTTCCATTAGATATTGTCTACAGCTCCTTCCCTGTTAAAAGAGCCAAGCTGAGTAGTTGCTACCAGAGACTGTATGACCTGCAAAGTTAAAAATATGTACTACCTGGCCCCTTCAGAAAGTTTGATGACCCCCTTATTGAGAATGTTAACACCATAGAGACATTGGCTGTGTCTTGTGCACTGCTTTAGTTCTAGAACGTGGAGAATTGGATGCTTTCTGCCCCTCCCCTGCCCTCAGTGTCCTCTCACCTTCTCTCTTACCCCTTTGCTTCCCTAGTAGGCATAAGAGGATGGACTTAGCGGTCAGTATCATTCAAGAGCAAAGAGACTGCCAAGCTCTGATAGAAAATGAGAATAGCACCACAGCAAAGCTGTGTGCCTGGGATGCTGTCGACCAGGTGCTATGTGTGCACTGCTTTGCAGATAACATGTGCCCCCTGAAACTCACCACAACCCAAGATCATGGGATTCAGCTACAAGAGGCTGTGGTCCCTTATGAAAGTTACTAATGTACAAAACCAAAAGGATGCCTGGTTTGGCCAAAGCCTGACTCACGAGACGTAAATGTCTGAGCCTTGATATCACGCAGCTGCTCAGAAAGCCAAGTGTGTGTCATGGTGAGCTTTGGGAAAGGCTCTGAGGAGAGTATCTTTTGGGAGTTCTCATCCATATATGTCTCAATTCTTAAAGTAATAAATTAAGCTAAGAAACTGCTACATAATGACCTCCATGATGACCTAGGCTCAACTCTGGAGTCCCACATTGGACAGTGGTGGTGCAGAGCTAGCTGCCCCATGACTCACCCCGCTTTCCATTGCTTTCCTGCTTTCCCAAAGGGCCTCGTGTGTCATGTGTAGACTTGAACCTGTGTGATCAAGGACCACCTGTGACCCAGGAAAGAGGCCCACCAGGCCCTAGAAGCAGACTTTACACCAGCTGGGCAGGGATTTCTGGGTCTGGTGGGCATATCTCCTCAGACATGGGAGTGAAGTAACTGGAGGAGGACCAGAGTGGGGCCTGAAGGGAAGGCTGGATGGCCAGCCATGTAATTTAATCCTTCTGGGACTTGGTTTCCTTTTTCATTAAAACAGTGTAAACCAAACAATTATATAAGGGCTTAGTTTTTGAACAGGGAGTTATTTTCAAGCTCTGCAAGCCTGTAGGTCTATGAATCTGAAAACTTCTAGTGCCTGTTCTTTCTTCAACTTGACAAACACCTTGGACAAAATGTGGCAGCAATTATGCCCTGTGGACACCTGGCGGCATGAACCACTCATCCCAGAGGACCTGCTGAGGCACTGAGTTACCACACTGAGGAAACCAAGCCCCAGATAGCCTGGGTCCAGGGGGCTGAGTGCTTCTGCCTGTTTCAGAAAGGTAATGCTGCCATTTTTTTCTAGGGGAAAACCTTCTTCCATTCTCCATAAAGCCCTCAGGCCTCTGGTGCAGAACTTCCTCCTCACTGGTCCCCGTGCAAATACATAGGCTGCCACAAGAGACCCTTTCTTCCAAGCCCAGAGCTTTGCTGACCTCTTTTCTGCCCCACTTCCCTCTTCTTCTTTCTTTAGGAGAGCCATAGTAGTGGGACCAAATGAAGCTATGAGCTGTTCACTCATAGTAAAAGAGATTCTCTTTTGATCCCAGCTGTTTTAAAATCTTGAGTTCCACAAGGAAGTATGGAAGCTTAGAAAATCTGGTAGCAAGTCATATTCCTGGCATATCTGCTGAGTGGTCTTGTTTTCTGAACTGACTCCATTTTCTCCTCCTCTTCTTTGTAAATCTCTCTTATTAAAGCAGATTGGGAGATTTTTCAATAGATTAACATATTCTCAGGAGATTTGGGCCAAGTTTCCAACTTGAATATTACTCAAACCCAAACAACGTGTGTGCATGCCTCCTCCTTCTCGAGTTTTCCCTGCTTATGTTTCGTGACTAGTATTTTTAATTTTTATTTTTAAATGTTTTTTTTGTGGGTTTTTTTGGCCACACCTTGCAGCTTATGGGATCTCAGTTCCCAGAACTGGGTCCCCGGCAGTGGAAGCACGGAGTCCTAACCACTGCACCGCCAGGGAATTCCCCATGACTAAAATTTTTTTAAAGCATAGCATCCCTGTTGTTTTGTCTGCCCTTCGCTACTGTCTTCGGCTGTCTGGAAGCATCATTTTTTGGACCTACTTCTTTTCTGTTTTGTTCTTTTTTCTGAGTTTTTAAAGTGTTCAGTTCAGCAAGTATTTTTTGAGTGTTTTCTGTGAGTCGGGAGCTGGGGAAAATGATGAAAAAGACAGACCTTGCCATTGGAAAGCTCGGGTGTAGTAGAGACAGTTAAACTGAGCTTTCCTCTCCAAGGCAGGGCAAGATTTTACCTATACCTGACTCTTCCCAGAGTCCATGATGCTTCCCTCAAACCCTTACCCCCCACCACGAATGACTGCTGATCCCCCTCCCTTCTTAGTCTTCTTCCTTGTGATATTGTAGTTGCTAATATAAATTTACAGAACCAGCTGGATGCAACAGGGTGATGTAAGCACCTGGGTGATCAGGGTGATCAATAGTACACTCCTGGGCTCTCCCAAACTCTAGTCTAACCCTGGTTTAAGTGATTTTTTTGGTTTTGGTCACTGGTAGATTAAAAAAAAAAAGTCAAAACCAGATTAAGCTCTGAGGCTACCAAAGTGGTTTTGTAAACTCTATCAGCAGTTATTTGCCAAGAATCTACTATTTGCAAAGCTGCAAGCCAGCAGCTGTGCAGGATGTAAAGTTGCATTGCGTTATGCCCTCTCTCTACCTCTGGAGAAGCACAGGACTCTCCTCGCCCAGGGAGAAATGTCACCGCTTCAGGTTCAATTTCTCCCATGTCCCTTTCTCAATAACAGTTAATGGGTCTCAGCATTTTTCTTTTCCTCTTCCCTCCCTCCTTTCTTACCTCTGATGAAAGAAGTTTTCACATATCGAAGTATGGGGAAGTCATTCTGGCTTATACCTGAGTTAACTTAAATTTTATGCTAACTGAAACAGCCTGTTTGTGGCCTAACATACATTGTGTATCTGCTTTAATTATTAAAGAAAAGGGCACATTGACCAGAAGTAAAGAATGTCCATGTTGAAAATGAAATGCCCCTCTTCCTGGGACACCAATGTTGGTACTCTTTTGATGATAAGAATCTCTTCCCAGGTTCCAAGGTGATACTGCATATGCTGTATGTGTATGTGCTGGTCTGTCCTTTTTTTTTTTTTTTTTTTTTTTGAAGAAATGTATCCCTGACTTGTTTACTGTTCTTTGTTCTGACAAGATATAACACTGTGCTGAGAAACACTGCTTCTCCAGAGCAGTTTCTCAGAGTAATCTGGGAAGCTGGCTTCCAGGCTATAGTCCTCAGTTTGGCTCAAATAAAACTCTTCCCTATTCTTATTATTGTTTGTTTATTGATTATTTTCATTGACACCTGCCTCTATCCCAGACTCTGGAGTATACCCACAGTGTAATGTGCATTAAGCAGCACTGCTCTAGAAATTGTGTGAACTAGGAAGCCCATCTGTGGGTCACAGAGGGGAGGTTGCTTGGCAAGGAAGCCCATTTGCCGTTCTTGTCCATAAGTCTTTTGAAATAATTTGGTTTGAAAGTATTTTTTTCTGATTCTTGGTGTGTTTTTATGTGAACAAGTAGATGTCTTGTAAAGCACTGCCTGCTAACATCACCGCAGAAATGCACATGTCAGCACTGTGGAAATGGCCTCAGCATCTTCAAACAGTTACAAAGACATGTTGGATCTCATCGCCAACCAAAGAGCCACTCTCACCTGTTCTTGCCTCTTTGTATCCTGTCTTAATTATACCTATGAGATAGGCATTCAAATAAGCTGGGCAAACAGATGGAAAACCTAGATGCAAATAATACCCAGCTGACAGTGGATAATGTTTACATGCATTGCCAGTTGGGCATTGTCTTCAAACCATATGAAGCTGACTTGACATGGAACATCAAGACTAGTCCATTCATTTCCACCAAAGCATTGCAGAATCTTGCTGTGAATGGCACTCCTGTGGTAATAATTCTCACAGAAGCTCATGCAATGATGGGAAGCCATATAGGCACAAAGAATGTCTAAATCTATACCAGATGGTGCACACAGGGAGATCAGTGAATTTGGATAGCTTGTGATAAGTATGTTTGCATTTTATTTTCTCCTTAAAAATAAAACACACACAGAAAAAAGCAGATCCACTTGAAATGAGAGCAGTGTGGAGGCCACAGCCACTAGAAGATGGACCAAATTTTCCACTCCTGTGGTTCCCATGAAAAGGGTTTTGCACTCATTTGGCTGGGTCAGTTTCGCCATCAGGTATTCCAGGTGAGCAAGTCAGTTCTGGTTTCCTTCTAAAAGAGCCCCCATTTGGAATTCGCTGTGTGCCTCGTATGTGTTTGTTTCTGCTGCCAAGGGATTACTTATGCTGGCTGGCCTGATTGAACGACCATATGGCAAAGGCTCCTGCACTTCCAGCTGCCCAGAGTTCCTTTCCAGCTGCAGTGGAAACACAAGCCGTGTAGAAGGACATCAGATGGACTCTTCCCATCTCAGTTTTCTGGAGAGGTGGTGCGATGGCTTTTAGATTTTAAGTCAAATAGCTGTCAGTCAAGCTCTGAAGGAAGCTCAGCTGAGGGCACTGAAGTCTATCAGATACCCAAGCTTACAGTTTATGCTTGTTTCCTTGTCTGTAAAGGTTGGAGCCGATGATCCTGCAGGTCCTTCTGAGTCTACAATCCAGACGTTTTAAAGACTCACGCCCACACCCCTACCCCACCCCCGCCCCACGCGTTACGTGCTGACATGCACGTCAGCTACGCCCTCTGTACGATTTCCTATGGTGCCTTTTGGTTTGTTTTTTAGCCCAAGAAAGTTATCATGTTCTTACTGTCTCAAAAGCCCAGAAGTCACCATTTAGGTCATCCTTGAGGTGCAGAATTCCCTTTGTCCACTTCCTACGGAGGAAAATTGTTTTAAAGTGGGATAATGTAAACAAAAACATTATTACTGTTTGTTTCATGACATTTATTTATGTGCAATGCTATGCAGGAGGATTTCTGCAAACCTTTATAAGGGTGGTGTGTCAGAGAGTCACAATTAGGTTTTGAATCACAAATTTATTATAGAAAGATACCAATTTAATAAAGGTGTTGTAGTAGGTTTCTAATATTTGTATGCTAAAATGTGACAGACAAAACAGAAAAATGGTCACATCCAATAAGGGGGGAATGTTTGGAATTAAGTGTTGCAGATCATAGCCTGTGAGTGCCCCTTGTCGGGCCCAGAGATGACCTAGTATTAGCCCTTTAAGAGGGCATATGCCAGGTTGGGGTGCGGAGACCATTTGTAGCTCTTGGAATTACTTTTGCTACCTAATTATGTATTCTGAGTTATAAAAAGGATTTGTAACTGCAAGCGGCTTTCAAAGAATAATTTTCTACTGGTGTAAACAGCAACTACGAGATCTATAAATTAGAAAGAGTGGCTGGAAAACCTCAGCAAAACTCACTTTCCCTGGTGCCTTTACTTAGGCATTTCTGGGCAAAGTCAGCTTTGCTAAGTAGCCATTAGGTCTCCACCGGTCAAGAGAAAGGGGAAAAATTCATCCCAAGCTGTGCCTTGGAAAGGAGTGTTTCAGTCATTACCTATACTTGGTTTTTCTTGCAATCAAGAAACTGGTGGGAGGAATGAGAACTTCATGGGAAATAAGGCTTTGCATTCTTTGTTTATTGGGAAAATGCTTTGCTTTTATTTGATTTACTCTCCAGGTAAGTCAGGAGAGGATGGCTGAGTTAATTGGACCCTTTAACATCCCAAGCTTAGGTCAAGGCACCTGGATCCTGGCACCTCCTCCAGAACTTTCTCCAGACCTCTCTTGTTCTCTTTCTGGGGAACTAGGATTAGTGTGCTCCTTACATGGGGCGCTGTGTCAGGGCAGGAACCTGGAGGCACCTACCCCGAGAGTTATCACAGGCCAGGATGCATACCTTCTGTTGTTTCTTCCTTCATCATCTTGATAATTTTGATAAAGAACAAAGAGACCTCTTCACAAAACAGACAACAAGTCTTGCTCTAACCAAATGAGTCCACCACTGAAATGAGTGCCAGTTAATTTCCTTCCTTTGAAACTCAAACATATGATCAGACATATATGTCAAGTATCCCAACAACTGAAATGTTTTAATATTCTCTCCTATCTTCCCTGCTTATTTCCAAAATCCAAGTGCTTTTTTGCTGTAAGCAAAACTATGCAGGAAAGTTCTTTTCAAAAATACTCTCCTATACCACCCAAAGGTTTCCTGATTATAAAAGGAACCTACACAACTACCGATTGAAAAGTCCTGCAGCACAGGACAGGTGAGGAGAGGCAGGGAGGCGGTGGGGGTCTGGTATGGGCGGGGCTCTCTGCAGGAGGCATATCTGGGCCTTGGGGCCCCGCAGGCCCAGTGGACCAGTTGGGTCCCTGAGCCGAGAATCTGCCTCAAGCAGGGGATGCGGAAGGGGTAGCAGGGGTACCTTGGCCTGTCGACGGGCTCCAGCAGCTCGAGGGTGCAAAGGGAGGTCATGAGTTTCAGTCTGCTGCTTAGCAAAGTTCACAAACACCTGGAGGCAGGGGAAGAGCAAGAGTAGGTAGATGTTTCCAGAAAATGGCACCCTCCACCCACCCACCCACTTTGCTTTCTGGTTTCCCCAGTTAACTACAGCCCTGCTGGAGCAGCTTGTGCCCTGCCCAGGGCACAGGGCTTTTTCTTGGAATTGTGAGCTAAGCCAAAGGAGTGCCCACAGGAGGATTAAAAGGTCAACAAGGCAAGGCAGATTCTCAGCTACCGGTGTCCTCCTGAAACTCTAAAGGAATAACTAAAATATCCCAAGCCAGGAGAACAGGAGCTGATCTCCCCACTTTTCTCTTCTCTCTTCAGTGTGCCTGTCCCCGCCTCCACCTGCTTATGCTGATAAGAAGCTTCTCAAAGGGTAAACAGAGACTTGCCTATTTCCACTGCTTTACTGAAGAGTCTTTAAGGGTGTTTATTTAACAAAAAACCCCAATAAAACCCAGAAACAAATGTCCATATGGATGAATGGATAAACAAAACATGGCATATACACGCAACTGAATAGTATTCAACTTTAAAAAGAAAGGATATTCTAACACATGCTACCATGTGGATTTACCTTGAGGACATTATGTCAACCGAAATAAGCTAGGCACAAAAGAACAAATATCATATGATTCCACTTATATGAGGTATGTGGAGTAGTCAACAGAAAGTAGAACGGTGGTTACCAGTGGCTGGGGGAGTGGTTACTGGGGAGTTATTGCTTGATGAATACAGAGTTTCAGTCTGGGAAGATGAAAAATTTCTGGAGATGGATGGTGGTGATGGTTGCACAACAATGTGAATCTATCAATACTTAATGCCACTGAAGTGTAATGCCACTTAAAAATGGTTAATTATGGGCTTCCCTGGTGGCACAGTGGTTGAGAGTCCACCTGCCGATGCAGGTGACACGGGTTTGTGCCCCGGTCCGGGAAGATCCCACATGCCGCGGAGCGGCTGGGCCGGTGAGCCATGGCCGCTGAGCCTGTGCGTCTGGAGCCTGTGCTCCGCAACGGGAGAGGCCCCAACAGTGAGAGGCCCGTGTACCACAAAAAAAAAAAAGAAAAAAAAAAGGTCAATTATGATATATATATATATTTATATTTTTTACCACAATAAAAAACGATCACTTTAAAAAACCTGACACATGGCACATATTTATCAAAACTCACTGAACTGTACACTTTAAGTGGGTGCTTTCTATTGTATTTAAATTAAGCATTAGTAAAGCTGATTTGAAAAGAAAAAAAATGGCCACCACCACAAACCAGGAAGGAGAAATAATGTCCTAGAGTTGTTGGGAAGGATGCTGTAAAAAGGTCCGTGAAGTCTGCTGATGGCTGAAATATTGTTAGAAGACAATTTCTGATATTCCAAGTTTTGCCCGAATGGACAGAGAGACTAGAGTGTTGGCACTTGGGCATGTCCTGCCTCGCTCTCGTGTGGATTCCAGCCCAGCCTCTGCCCGGCCCCGCTCTGCATGTGGCGCCCTCTCGGCCTTGCCTGGTCCAGCGTGGTCTGCGTGACTGAATACTCCTCGATGAGCAGGCTGTCCTTGTGGGAGACGAGCAGCCGGAAGATCCTGGCCAGGGAGGAGGAGGAGACCTGGAACTGCAGCATGTTGTAGTGCCTCTCCCTCTGCACGCTGCCTGGGAAGTTCCCCTGGAAGAACTGCTCCACGGGACCCAGGTCGGGAAGCAAGTCGTCCTTCGGGGATTTGATTTTCATTGTGACGATGTAGCCATCTCCAAACCTGAGGGAAGCACATGGCAGTGTGGTACAGGCCTGTTAGCAGTTGGGTCTAAGGAAATCCTGAAATGAGGACTAGACTCATGAAAAATATTGGGGATTAAAGGCATGTACTATAGACCTAGTGTACATGTTTAAAACTAGGATTAAAAGGGCCATGATGGTTCCTGGAGAAGTGGTTTGATACTAGTTTTTAGAGGTCTAAATGCCTTGTGTGGTGAAGTGGGTCTCCAGACGTGTGTCACAGCTTCCTGTGTCCACCTCTTGGAGACATGGGTGTTCCCTGATCCTTGCCCTTTAACATACTTGCTGAAGTCAAGTGTGGTCTGAGCCCTGTGCTGAGATCACAGGCTGCCCAGTGCTTACTCGGTGGTGGAAAGACTGCCCAGCCCTTTAAGAGACTGGTCTGGTGGGAGCAAAGTTTGGGAAGGCAGCTCTTCCCTGAGGAAGCTTCCAGAACAAATGGAGGTGCCAGGGCCAGGGCCATCGGTGCTTCCCTCCTCCCCTCACCAGGTCACCCACCTGTGGATAAAGAATGGTCCACCAGAGTGAATGCATGGCTAGCTGGCTTCCCTTCACACTTACACCAGGGTATACTTACTTCAGTGCTCTCTCCATGATCCAGGATCGTTCCCCTTTACAATAAAATGTCTTTACCTTTCAGCCCCGGAAAATTGACCATCCTCCACATGGGAACATTCCCTCTCACGTGCTCTCCCATGGGGATATTGAGGACTGAGAGGGAAAGGAGTAAGGAGCAACCATGTCTCCAGCAGGTGGCCACTGTAAGTTGCTGACATGGGTCTGGTGACCTCACATGCTGAAGTCCCCCTAGATACCTGTGTAGTGTGCAAGCTGTAGTTGCTCAAGATATCATGGGTCAAGTGCCCAAATGCAGCTAATCTACTAGACCTTCCTCTCAACCACTTATCTGTATGATGTGTATGAAGCATGATGTGTATCGTGCAAGACACTCTCCTGGATACATGGAGATGAAGCGTCTCGGTGTAGATGAGGTGAGTTAGGTTCTCTTCCTTTCACCAACGGGCATGGTGACTTTTCTGTCCTGGGCTCTCATTTATCTCTGATAAATGAGTGATAACTATAAGTCCACCCTTCATAGTTTATAAAGCGTATCAGAAGGCAAAGGAGCATGACATTCTTAATAAAATCTTATTTTAAGTGATTGTCGGCTTTGGCACACAAACTGTTATTAATAACACATTATTTACAGCAGTCTACAACTTACAGGGACGGGATAATCCTGCTGAAGATTACTGGCGTTGCTGGTTTGTCATATAATACATGGTCATTTCTCAAATTCAAAAGCATATGACATGGCAGAAAGGAACACTGATTGCTCGGGCCCTTTGGTCTCTGAATCATTCCTACCGTGGTTGTGGACTCTTATTAAATGGGTCATGGATTCTGGATCTGTTGGGCTAAGTGGTGGGATAATTAGGCAGTGGTAGTGACCCTCCCTCATCCCAACCGGGCTCTGCATTTGCCCCGATCATAATCCCCATCTGGAGACTTGGTGAGCCTTCAGCCATAGGCAGTTAGCTCAACAGAGAGGAGTTACATTCAGCACAACAGCTTTCTCCATCTACTGCTACAGAATGAGGCCCAGACACCTCTGCCCATGGGATGAGGGGGCAGCAGGACTCCCCCACATGATAGTAGAGAGCACAGGGCCTGGTTGACTGCCCCTTTCTCCCCAGAAGGTAATAAAGGCAATCCCCACCATATCCTTACTTGTACTTGAGGTGCTGAATGGTGCCCAGACACTGAAAGGTGCCCTTCGCCATGATGGCAAGCCGGGTACACAGGGCCTCGCACTCTTCCATGCTGGGGGCAGGGGAGAGCAGGTGAGGGCTGGGAGGACTGGACTCCATTGCCCACCTGCTCCACCCCAGTCCCTGGGAATCTCTTGCCTGTGGGAAGTGAGGACCACGGCTCTCCCTTCTCTGATGATGCCCATGATGGTGTTCCACAGCATGCGGCGTGCCTGGGGGTCCATGCCTGTGGTGGGCTCATCCTGTGGGGAGGCAGAGAGGACAGGGGGCTGGTTCCGGCACCCTCCTTGGCTGACTCCCTCTGAGCAGCTCTGCTCTCTGGCAGACAAAACACAAATTCACTCCCCTGTGGGGCAAGACCCGGGGAAGCCAGCACAGGGCATGGAAGGCGGGAGGTGAATCAGGACCGTGAAGAAACATCATGCACACCTCTAGACCCGTTTCAGCCCGTGAATGGGTTAAGGTTGATTAAGGCAATTATAGAGTTATCTTAAAAAAAGGAAAAAATTCTCTGTATATGTTTGCAAGGAGGCAGGAAGATAGCTCAGGTGATTTTCAGGGTCCTTCCAAGGCCTGTGATCCATGCCTTCATAAACCCCAGACTACATGGGTATGGGGCCCTCAGGCCTGGTCCAGCTTTGGTGAGAACCACATGAGCTGTTGCTCCAGGCCAGTGCGCCTGTCCAGTTAGGACCCCAAACAGGCCTTGTCAGGAAGTAAAAATTTTTGACCAGTCCCTGACATTCTACAGAGGGGTTGAACTTCCCTGCTAGAGCCTGCAGCCCCCAAGAGGCTTCCCAGGAACTCACAGTAAGAATGTGTTGTGACTCTATCTCCCCCCAAGAGCTGTGAACCAAACACTGGGCTGATATGCTCAAAACGCGCAGAATAGGCAACAACCCAGACAAAAACAGCCCGCTGCGTTTTCTAAATCTGCTGACCCAACAACAGAGATGCAGCACTCAGCTCTTGCAAGCCCTTTGGTGGTCCCGGTGGTGCTCACCAGTAGCACCAGCAGTGGGCAGCCTATCAGTGCAATGGCTGTGGAGAGTTTCCGCTTATTGCCTGTGCTGTAGGTGCCGGCCAGGCAGTCTGCGTAGAGAGACAGGCCCAAGCTCTGAATACTCCGGTTTGTCACCTAGGGAAGAGAAAGAAATCCCATTTGGGATAAACAAACAAGCAAACACCCCAAACCTCCACCAACTCAAAGTCTTGGGCTCCCAGATCGCACACCTTCAGGATGACAGACCCAGCTAGGCTGAAAAAGGACCACCTGGTGGCTCAGGGGGTGGCTCGTGGCCTTCAAGGGCCAGATGCCTCCTTTCCACTGTGGGCCTTAGATCTCCGTGTGGTTTGGTCTGCTCCACACTCGTTGGGTGTAGCCCCCTGAGAAATGGCCTTCAGCTTTACAAGAGTAGGACGATGCTTCTCACCCAGTGTCCTGGACTATGGCTAGGAGTAGAAGAGGAAGAGTCCTAGGGTCTGTTTAAGAAGATGGTGGGTCCCAGACCTGTTGATACCACCCCTCATCACAGTCACACTTGCAGTCTTGTGTGTGCATCTAATATATACTTATTGAGCACCTTCTATGAACCAGGCATAGAAGGGTGCTAAAGAATAATGGTGAACATGGCCATTGCTGCTGTACTCACAGATGGCAGGGGGTGGTGACAGACAACCAAAATACACAGAATAATGACAGATTGTAACAGCGCTTTGAGGGAACTCAACAGTAAACTATGATAGAGAATACCATGTGTGCGTGTGTGCACGTGCATGTGCACAGAAGGAAAGTTAGGGAGGTCCCTTGGAGACAGGCCCACCATGCCTCTGCCTTCTGCACCTCTACCTGGAATGTTCTTCCCCTAGATATCCACATGGTTCACTCAGGTCTTCACCCAGAAGTCACTTCCTCTGTGAAGCTGTCCCTGGGCCACCCTACTTAAAAGTGCATACCCCACAATTCTTCCCTGCTTTATTTTTCCCCTAAGAACTTTTTACTCTCAAATGTATTGTGTATTTTACTTGTTTATCTTTTTAGTGTCTGTCCCTCCCACTAGAATATAAGCTCCATTTTTTACTTTTTATTTGGAATAGTCCCCAACTGACAGAATCGTGTAAGAATAAGAATAGTGCAAATAACACTCATAGACTCTTAGTCTCTATTTTCCTCTCTCCTTCTCTTACACACACAAAAATACAAACACACACACACACACACAATGTTTTCAGACTCATCTGAGGGTCAGTTATACTTGGCCCTTCATTCCTAAATACTTCAGTGTCTATTTCCTAAGTATAGGGACATCCTCTTACATAACCACAGTACAGTTATGATTGTCAGTAAATTTAATATTGTCATGATACTTTTATCTAGATTATTACCCTTCACAGTCTGATTTTGCCAATTCACTCAGTAATGTCCTTTCCAGAACTATTTTCTCTCCAGTACAGGCTGCAGTGTAGGGTACATTACTCAGTCACTGTGTCTACTTAGCCTCCTGTGATCAGGAACATCTCCATAGGATTTCTCTGCCATTCCGTGTCTTTTATGACTTTGATAATTTTTAAGAATACAACCCATATATACATATATATACATACATATATATATATATATATTAATAGAATGTTTCTCTAGATCTTGTCAAATGTTTCCTTATGATAAGGTTCAGGTTATGCATCCCAATCAGAATATTCTGTAGGTGAAGTTGTGTCCTTCTCAGGGTATCACATCTAGGGGTATGGGATGTCCATCTGACCCTCAGTGGTGATGGTGGTTTTGAGCACCCAGTTAAAGTGTTGTCTAATTTCTCCACTGTAAGATTATCAGGCTTCCCCCTCACAACCAATAAGCAATCTGTGGGAGATACTTTTAAGCCATAAAAATATCTTGCTTTTCATAAAAAATTTCCCCTAGACTCAGCAACCACAAATCTTGTCACAACCCAGTCTTTACTCTGATCCTTGCAAAATGATTTTTGAGCTCTGCAACTTCCTGTACACTAACTAGCTGGCTCTCAGCATTTGACTGTAGGCAAGGACCACCCCTTCTCTCCTGATTATTTACTTATCTACTTAACAATATGGAGTTATAAATCCCTACTTTTCCTCCAATGTTTTATAATTGTCATGGTATTTAATTATGTTGATGCTTAAATAGTCCCACATTTGGCCATTGGGAGCCCCTTCAAGATGGCTCCTGTGCACTTATGAAATACCTCTATCATTTTTTTTTAAAGCACTCTTTACTTCCTGACATAATAAGATGTTCCAGGCTCATTTTACCTATGGTGTCTCAGCCCTGGAATTTGTCAGTTGTCTGAAGAGTCATAATTCCTTTTAGTGGGGAATGGTATTAGAGATCAAAATCTGGACACTTAGATATACTCATTTTTACTGGGGTATTTTTGCTTCTTGGCCTTTTCAGAGGACAGATATATGCACACACAAACATACACACACACGCACGAACCTATGTACACATATGTACAATATACATGAGCACATACGGCATGCATGCACAAACATAAGCACACAACTATTTTCATGAGTTCACAGTAATAGCTTTAATTCCAATCCATCCTTATAGGATTCTTTCTTACTTTCCCCCTTTTCATATTTGTATGTCTCGTCTTCCACATTGAGAACCCTGGCTCCAAACAATATAAACACATTTATTCATTTACTTAGTCTTATGAAACATGTAAAATTGTTTCAGAATTGCTTTTCCCATGCCACTATAAGAAACAAATCAACTAAAAAGAGCTCATAATTTGCTTGTAGCTCTTTCTTTCTGCTCCAACTGCCCAAGACTGAGGATATACTGTCAAGTATTGTATAAGTTATTTGTATTAGTTCTTTTCCTCTCCTCCTGTATGATTATTACATTCATTTGAAATAAAATTGGATTAATTTGTTTTAGTTTGCTTTCAGTGTTAGGATTTACTTTCTGTTTTCATTTTTACCTCTTTTTCATTCTTACTGATTTAGTTTTATTTTTTTGAATATGTAGAACATTAACATGCTTCTAAAAGTTTAAACTATACATTAAAAAATACCCAGAGAGAAGTGTTATTTTCTCCCATTTCCCTCTTGCTGACCACTACATTTATTGTTTTCCAGTTTATCCTTCCCATATTTTTATTTGTAAAGATAAGCAGACATATTTATGCTTTCTTATTTTTCCTACTTTCTTACACTAAAAATTAGCATTCTACATGTTCTCTTTTGCACTTTGCTTTTTTCACTTAACTATATCTCCTAGAAAGAACTCCATATCAGTTCACAGAGATTTTCTTTGCTTTTGTTTTTTTTTTTACAGCTACATAAGACCTTATTGTATGTATTTATCACAAATTATTCAGCCAATTTCCTATGTCTGAACATTTAGCTAGTTTCCCATATTTTATGAGTAAAATGCAGTGAATAACCTTGTGCATATGCATTTTGTACTGGATCAAAGGGTAAATGTTTATATCGTTTTGTTAGATATTTATTAGGGCAGGACTTTTTTTTATCTGTTTTGTTCACTGCTATACCCTTGTTTTCCAGAACAGTACTTGACATGTAGTAGACACTCAGTTGAGCATTTGTTGAATGAATAAATGGATAGCGTGCTCCAGCTTTCCCATCTCTAAATAAACGCATTCTCATAAAACAGGTTCGCGAGTAGCCATAACAAACCATGTTTATTTACCCTCTTGATTTTCTCTGCTGGTACACCTCGAAGCCGGGCATAAAGGTAAAGATGTTCTCGCCCTGTAAGCTGGTCATCGATTGCATCAAACTGAGGACAGTAGCCCATATTTTGATGGACGTCAGAAATATTGGTTAAAATACTGCAAGAAGAAAAAGCAGTTAGCAGGTTTCCTTCACAAAGTGGGTGACCAGAGATCTAGGGCTGGAGGAGTTTCTGCCAATAAGATAAGAAAGCTGCCTCTTCTCTTCTCCCATTTTGCTTTAGACATGTGCATGACATTTAGCAATCAGAGCAGGGGCTGTTCAGTTAGAAACTGATAAACTCCAGGAGTTCTGAGCTTTGAATCCAGTCAGATTCTCCCATTTCCCTGTCTAGGATAAACTGAATACCTGCTACCCAAAGACAGCTATGCTTTTGGATTGGCTCACCTCTTAAAAACAAAGGGAAGATCAAATTTAAGAAAATGACTAGTGGTTTTTGATCCCTTTCAAACATTTGGAAAGTTGCCAGAGAAGAGGTGTGCTTTCCAATGGAAGTAAATTTCTCCATTTGTGTTTAGTGGCAGAGATACAGTCAGTGAAAGAGGAACCAATCAGATCACCACCTAGAGCAAGAGGCTGGCAGAAGAGAAGAAGAAATGGAATGAACTGAGTCTATCAACTCCCTTTGACCAATATATTCTCTCCTGCTAGAAAATATATTGCCTTGATGAAAAAATAAACTGTCCATAGACTGGTCTAATTTCTTTCCCCCTTCTCTTATAGCTTAGGGTCTGTGAATAAAGGATGGATGCAACAGTATGTGACAGGATGGGACAGAGAGAGGCCATGTAGTTCCCACTATGACAAAAACTACTTAGGTATGGCTGGCCCAATTAAAACCACCCAGAGAAGCAAGGAGGGTACGTCACCAAATTCATAGGAACTACTCCACTGAAGAAGCTGAATCCTGTGTCTTAAACCTATACGTTCTTTCTAGCTTCTGACTTGGTTTTACCTTCTGGGCATCCGTGTCTCACTTGGACTATAACTTGATGTCTCATGGTAAAACCTATTACATCCCCCTGCCCTCCACTCCCTGCCCTTTCCCCTTTGTTACCATCATGAAGTCATTTGCTTGGCTAAGCTAGATCTGAAGATGAGATAGACCCAGCCATGGCTCCACCTCTGCCATTCCCTTTGCTCTAGACCCAACAGGGATGGCTGGGGAACCAAATTCATCCTATTTGAGCCAGTGAAGAATGCTTAGGACTCTCCCTACCCAGGGAGCATTGGGCCATATTGAGGATGGCTTTCCCTAGTCAAGCAGAAGTTGGTTAGATATCAGCAGTGCCTAACTCCACCCATAAACCGGGACAGAGAGTTTCTCTGGGCACATCTAATGTGTGTGAGCTCTGCTGTTCAAGGGGAAGCCTGGAAAGAGGCAGACAAGTGCAGGCTCATGTTCTCTGTACTGTCCTGTGGATGACCAGTCTGTTTCCATCCTCCTTATTTCAGAGAGCAGCAGGCACCCTCCCAGAATCCAAGGGCACATGCCAGTTTTCCCTTTATAGAGGAAACTTGGCCTGCAAAGCCAAGTGTTGACACAGAAATAGCCAATGCAGAATAAGGCCTCTGAGGGCCCCAAACCATCCCCCATCTAGAAACTCAACCGAGAGAAAGGATGTGTCATCACAGAGGTTCTTAACCTGGGGTCTAGGAGTTCCTGTAGGGTCATAAATGTGCTTCAGGGCTCAGTAAGTTCCCCAAAATGCGAAGAACGTAGGAAGAGAGGTAATAGGAAACAATGGTGTATTTTTATAGGAAGAAGGTACGTGCGTTCATCGGATGATCAAAGGGTGAGATGTTTATGAACCACAAAAGACTAAGAACCACTGATTTGGTGCTTCTCAGAGCTTTCCTAGAATTCATGCTAACAGAGGAATCTCTAACAATCACAATTCAATTAAATTTTCCAGAGAGTCTATGTCTTAGACTTTTTGGACCATGTCCTCTGGGAGGTCCACCCTTCTGCACATGTCTTTCAGACTCTCAGAGTCACCCTCAGATACAGGGTCAATGCTTACCCTTCCTATGGTGGGACAAGGACGTGGCTTAGGACCTGGGAGAGACACCCTGAGACAGGATGAGCAGGACACTCACCTCTTGCCTGCGACAGTGGCATCACCTGACGTCACTGTGCTGTCCCCAGTGAGCATCTTGAATGTGGTTGTTTTGCCAGCTCCATTCACTCCCAGGAGGCCAAAGCACTGAGGGAGAACACACAGGAAGGTCTGGAGTGTCAGGCCCTGGGGCAAGTGTGTGGGGTGGGGGGAGGCATTTTAGGCCTGTGCTGCCTTTGTGGAGGTCACTAGCCATGTACGGTGTAAGGCAGCAGAATGTGCCACTTTGGCATAAGGATGCTTTTGAGACGAAGGCAAATGAGAAGAAGCAGATATAAGAAAAGCTCTCTGCCCTCCCCACCCTATTTGCTTCAAAGCAGGACATAAATTTACAAGGTGTTTCCCTTGTCTCTCTACCAAGATGGACAAAATTTAACCACTGGAGACAACTTTAGACTCTTACCAGCTTGGAGATGAAACCAGAGGAATCTATATAACAAACATTAATAACTAGCCTTTAATCTACCATTAGTTACCCATATACTTGCCTTCCTACAATTTGCCACCCTAGAAACTATAAGTCCCTTTCCTTTGTCTTGCAACTTCCCTAACAATGTATTGTTCCTTTGCTAAGATGCTACATAAGCCCAAGTTCTAACCACCCCTTTGGGGTAGTCCTCTCCCTTGTGTATGTACGGTACACATGCTAACAAACTTCTCTTTGTTTTTCTCTTGTTAACCGGCCTTTGATCAGGCCAGTTGACAGAACCCCAGCCCCAGAATCTAAGAGGGTAGTAGAAAGGAGAAGTTTTCCTCCTTGACAGTGGCTACTGAGCACTTGAAATGTATCTACGTGTGCTATAAGGTAAAACACACACTAGATTTTGAAGACTTAGAACAATAACAAAAAAGAATGTAAAATATCTCATAAATAATGTTTTATATGAATTACATGTTGAAGTGATACTATTTCAGATATATTGGATAAAATTAATGATTAAGATTAATTTCACCTGCTTTTACTTTTTTCCTGTGGCTACTAGAAAATCAGAATGACCTGACCTATGGTGGCACGTGTTTTATGTCTACTGGCCAGCTCTGCTTGAGAGGAGGCCAGAGACATGCATAGGAGCTGATTTTCTGAGGCCCTTTCACATGTGGCCTGCACAGTACCCACCTCTCCGGGGCGGACTCCCACACACAGCCTGTCCACCGCTGGGCTGGAGCTGCCTGAATAAATCTGTAAGATCCAGAGAAAGTGAACTGAGGACTGAGAGAGGGTTAAGTAGGGAGGGTAAGAGAGCAAAGGATGGTTTAGGCGAAGGTTACATTTTGACACGAGTGTGCAGAGAGGTGCTGTGAGCACTGTCTCGAAGCTGACCCCCTGTGTGGAAATGGAACGGAGGAAGATTAGCGGGGCTCAGTTGCAGTGGCTGTCACTGAGGCCCTGTGTCCGTGCCCAAGATGAACACTAGGGAAAGTGCATTGAGTGTTCTTGGAACACAAGTTATAATACAGAGGTTTTATAACCTCACATAAAATTAGGGAAAGGAATTGCTTGGATAAGCATATTGCTTATTCTACAGAAGGCAAATTACAACGTGGTGCCATCCCTGGTCCAACGGGCACCTCCAAACTAACACGCCGGCAACTATTCCCTTACCTTGGTTAGTTCATTTAGCCTTAAGATATCAGTTTTATTTCCTCCACTAATAATTCTTTGTCTTTCTTCGGCCACATCATCATCTTCATCTATGATAGGCTCCTTAGCAGGCTCGGTAGTCCTAGATGAAGAAAAGAAGACAGAGTGGGCTGGTGTACAGCATCCTTGGCACTGTTCTTTTCCTCTGACATTCTTCCCATTCCCTGGCTTCTGCCCCAGCCTGGCCTTCCACCCCCGCAGGCTTGAACTCTCAAAAGGACTCCCCACAGGAGAAGCATTAGGCAGAGAGGGCAAGTGCTCGAGTCCAGAGTCTGCCCTGGGCTCCAGGCCTGGCCTTCCCACGTGTGACTCTGGGCATGTCACCGAACCCCTCCAAACCTCACCTCCCTCAACCATAAGATAGGGAGGGGCTGGTAAGAGTGTGTGCCTCATGGGATTGTGGTGGAGATGCACTTGGCACAGTGTCTGGCACAGAGTCAAGGCTCCTAACCTGAGAGCTGTTATCATGAAAAAACCCTTCATCTATGGCAAGCACTCAGCAAATGATAGTTACTAGTGCCCAAGCCTCCCACTTCTTTTAGTCCATCAGGTTATCTCATGACCCCAGCCATAGTCCTCCATCAGCTGTACGTTAAAGCCCTAACTCCTCAGCTGAAATCCCAGAGCCCTGCAGTCAGGCTCCACCTACTCTTCCCACCCACTCTCCCATTTATCTCTTGGACTAACGCCTCCGCCAACCATTTGATCTACCCATGGTCCCCAGCCCACGTTAGCCCTTCCCAGCTCGAGCCCCCGCAGGCATCGCCAGTGGCTCAGTGTTCTCATTCTCCTGCCCTGCGGAGCAGAATCCTCCTCGTCCTTAAAAGCACAGCGTCTTCTCTGAAACCCTCCCTGAGCACCTTGACCTCCATGTTTTCCTTCCTTCCTCCCTGGCCATATCCAGTTCATTACTAAGTATTGTCTAACAGACTTCCTACTATTTATCCAATCAACTTCTTTTACTCCATCTCCTAATACCCCCATTCCTTTTCAGGTTACCACTGTCTCATGCCTGGGTGCCAAAGCGGGCTCCTGTCTGGTCTCTCCCCTTCTAACCCCGGCAGATCATGTCATTCCCCTGAGCAAAACACCCCAACAGCTTTCTGCTGCCCTCAGCCTTAAATTCTAGGTCCTCACCAAGGTGGGGGCATTTCACCACCTGGCTCTGCCCTCCTCTCCAGGCCTATCTCTCATCCCCCTCACCCTCTCCTTTCATGGACATCCTGAACTCCCCACAGGCAGGCATGTCCTCTACCAAGAGCACCTCTTCTTCCTCCCTCTCCTTCCTCTCTTTTCCTGGTTGCTTCTCAGTATGGGCATGGCTGTCTTCTTGAAGCCAGAGACTGTGGAAGACTTCTCTGGTCTTCTTTCTGGCCTAATGCGGCAGGACATGCTCAATGGTGCTGACACCAGAGTCTGAAGCTAATGAGTCTGTTTTAGTAAATAATTCCTCCCCCTCTCCTGCCCCAGGCCCCCTAAGATGTGGTCAAAGCTGCGGGGGTCCTGTAAGGGCAGAGGCTCCCGGGGACAGCGACTCCTCACACTGTCTCTCCCACACTAGAACCACGTACTGGCCATGTTGTTTTATTCTAAGTGTGCTGACACTCATTATCTCATTCAGTCTCTTTCCAACAATTCAATTCCCTGTGGATCAAAACCTAAAGACAAGTCCTCTGAATCTTTATTTACATGTGAGCACATTCAGCCTGAGAGGATGAGAGGATAAGAGACAAACACTGTCAGGGAAAGCTTCTTCTGAGTGCCCCGTGATTTGCAATCTGGGCCTCTGGGCTGAGCCCAGTAAATGTCAGTCTGGGTTGCAGAGGGGGCTGCCTTCTGGAAAGTTGACCACCCACTTCAGAGTGATGCAGGGCCTCAGGCAAGAGCATGGGAAGAACGGCACAGCTGGGGTGGGTCAGGGTTGGCAGGAACCCCCTTCTTCCCCAACCAGGGGGGCACAATCACTGCCCCACCCGCTCCACACTGCACCTGGCTGCCTTCACCCCGAATGTCACCCCCATATTACTCCCTTCCTTCCCTGCCCTGTCCCCATTCTCAAATCTCTAACTAGCATAGGGGCCCGCTTTGTCTATTTTCTCATGAATGCATAAATCTATTTCCTAGTACTTTGGATACCAATGAATCATTATCGTTTGCAATGCGCTATGATCCAATTTAATATGACTATCTGTTTCTTAAATGAATGGGATTAAATATTAGTGATTGAAATTAATAGCATTGTATTTTAAACACTTTAAAGTTTAAACTTTAAATACGAACAAATTCTCATGTGCCTATTTTAATGTACCTCTCCTTGTATTATTCAGAACAAGCCAGGCTTCGAGAGCATAAAAAACTTTATGGAGTGGGGCTCATGAGGAAAGAGGTGACCACTTGGATGTGAAATCAAGTTCCCTGACTGACAGGCACAAGGAGCTGGCCTTGGTACCCTCAGGGCAGTGGCGCGAGCGTACCATAGGCTGAAGAAGAATTGGTTCTGGATGAGGAGGGTCAGGAGGAAGTACACGAACCCTTCTACTGCCATGGCAACCAGGTTCTTCCCAATCAGGTCCCACTGGAACGGATTTGAAGAGTGCTCCTCACCTGGGGATGGAGGCCACCGGAAATCGACAGGAATTAAGTCCACTTAACTGCCCCAGCTGTCCCCAAAGACCTAGTTACAACACTAGGCTCAGCTAGACTAGGCCTTATGCAAGGGATTAAGTCAGAGCCAAACCCGAGTCTCATACCGGCTCCTCAAGTGAGAGCAGGGAAGAGTAGGAGCTGCCCTTGACCCCTCCTAGCCTCCTTAGCCATGGGAATGGAGGCACTCTGATTCCTTCTAGTGTCCGGAAAATCCCAGACCAACCAGGTGCCCCCAGCCCCAGCCCAGGCTGCAGGAACTCCCACTGCAGCCCTCCCGGCCTTGGAGGATCCAGGGCCATGTGACTGCTACCCACCAAACCGGGCATAGACGTCTGTCACAGCCTGGCTCAGTGCCAGGTCAATGAGGCCCCGGCCCAGGCAGAAGTGGGGGAAGATAAGGAGCAGCTTCCTCAGCACGGCACTGAGCCTGAGCAGTGTCTGAAATACAGAAAAGCAGGACAGTCAGTGATGGAGGCCAAGCTTGGCTGCCCCTCCTGAGCGGGGTGGGGCCTGGATGCCCTCACAGACTAGGACCAGTGGAAGGCCTGTAGCCAGAGGAGACGTAGCAGCCAGACTGGCTACCGGGGGATTTGTCAAGCAGATAGGAAGTTTTGGAATACTCACAGGAGGTGCCTCTAGCCGGCAGCCTGCTTGAGGAGCTTTCGCTGCAGACTCACTTTGACAGCACACAGGAACCCTCTAAGGCTTTTGTTACCAGGAGAGGCAGCTGCTGGGAGTGTGGCCCAAGTCTCTCTCCTTTGGTACAGCTGTGAGCCACACTGGGGGCTGAGGCTCTGTCACTGGAAATATCTTAGCCTAGCTTGTACCAAACGGGAGAGGGGCCCTGAGCATCTTCTAACTCTGCTTCTCAGCCCCCACAGGACAGCTACAGCTGTCTGCAACTGTCACCAGCAGAAAAGATGGCTGGAGACTTCCCCTGGTGTCTGGGTTGAGTTGTGGGGACTTGTTTTCAGGTGGTAGAAGGTGCTTGCTGCCTTAGCCTCAAGTGTCAGGGTCAGGCAGAGGGGACACTGAGGGGGTGAGGCTGACCCACTCTTCTGGCCCATCCCTGCTGCACAACCTCCTTCCTCTCCAGCCCCCGAACTTTTGCTTACGTTACCCCATCTCCTTCTATCTACCCCTCCCCACGGTCCCACCCCACTATTCCTGGAAGGAACTATGCTCTTTTGCCTCTAGGTCTTTGCACTTGCAGCTTCTATTAACCATTGCTATTAGCTGGAAAGAATGCTCTTTCCCCTCCTGCTCTCTGGCAGATTCCTGCCCTTCTTTAGAAAGCTAGCTCAAATAACCCCTTCTCTCATAAGCCTTTTCGGGTTCCCATGGTAAGATATCCAATCCTCTCTTACAGGACTTACCACATTGCCATGGTTAATTATTTTTTTACCTGCCTATTTTCTGCACTAGTCAGTGGTCCCCAGAGAACAGGAACTGGGTCCAAATCATTTTGGTGTCCTTCCTCAACACCTTACACATGATGAGTTCATAGTAGGTACCTCACTGTTTATTAAATGGGATAATAAAATCCTACTTATTCCAGGCCAGGCTCAAACTGAATTCCTCTACCAAGATCCTCTTGACCCCCATAGTCCAGCTGTTTTGGCCCACTCTGGTCTGTAGTGTTTTATCTGTCTTGCTCCTTTGATGTTCTGCCATACACTGTCTTATGGAATGTCACGTACTGTGGTTTATATCAGTTCCTAACTTGGTGTGCAGGTCATTTGACTGGAAGGGGAGTTCCTGGGGCCACGCTCATTTATATCAGCACATCCATCACATGGTGCTTACCTAGTGGATGCCTCTGGGACCTGGGGAGCCTCCTGTGGCATCCTGGGAATTTCTGCAGCACCTATTCCACAGTTTAGGTGAAAGAAACCAGCTTTTTTTTTTTTTTTTTTTTTTAATGCAGGGGAGGGGGTGTGCTCAGTAATTGTTGGCTAAATGAGTGCAGCCCGCAGGAGGGAGGATGTTTTGAGTTGCTTTAAGCTATTTAATTATTCTGAAGTAACACGCTCGCTTAAGACTTAGTGAGCTGTGAGCCTGTGACAAAAACAGCTCTGAAGAGCAGCATTTTCAGTCTTCCAGGATTCTCTGACCATTGGCAGAGTCTGTATTCTCATCCACCTCCCTTCTGGGGTCTGACTGTCACATGGTACGTTTTTTTTATCAGTCATGGGACAGATGGGGTTTTGCTTCTTGTTTAGTGGCCACAGAAAGCCTGACAAGGTCAGGGAAAGAGTTGCTCTCAGGAGGCCATTGGACTGGGTGGTTAGTGCAGGTTTGCTTTCGGTCTTCCCAGCAGGGCTCAGAGGCAGGAGTGGGGACAGGGGCCACAGGACGTCTATGCAGATGCTCTGGCTGGTACCAACCCTCTCAACTTCAAAGACCTTCTGAGAGAGGGAAAGGCTAGAGAGGTGCTGGGGACACAGGCACACAGGAGAGCCCACCGATCCCTGGGTATGTTCCCAGGACAGTCATGGCCAGGGCTCAGACACAGGGGACTGGGAGAGGGAATGTGGAGCAAAGACAACCCTGTAGTCACCACCACTGTTTTTAGGATTCATTCTTGTCAGTTCTTTCTGGGCAAGGAGAAGTCTGGGGGTGTGAACGGGACAACTGAACTTCATAGCTCATAAAAATGAGTCACTCAGCACTACAAATTCCTAACCCTAACCTCAGGATTAATTTTCATGTACAATAGTATATGTTACTCTGTTACAATATATGTAAGAAATTGGGAGAAAGGTTATATATGTATTTGCTTATATGTCTCTAGGACACATAAGAAACTCATATGAAAGGTTGTCTCTGGAGAAGAGAACTAGGTGAGTGGGAAACAGGAGTAGGAAGGAGACTTTTCATTGTACGCCTTTCTGTTCCTTTTAAATTTTGAAATCACATGAATGCATTACCTCTGTGTGTGTTTGTGTGTGTGTGTGTGTGTGTATAAAACCTAACACCCAAAGTCCCCAAGGAAACCTTCTTGAAGAAGTAAGAAGATCTAAAAGCTTAGGATTATGAAAGGTCATTTATAACTTGCAGAAAGGGCTCAGAAAACCATGACACTCAGAGCACACAAATGACCAAGGAGCTTAAAGAAAAAAAGAAAGGAAGGAAAGAAGGGAAGGAGGGAAGGATAAAGGAAAGGAAGAAGCAACATTCATTTATACACTAAGATTGTACAGACACAGTGCTTGCCTCTGGCTCTGCTTGACCATCACACTCTCCAGTATCCTAATAATCAAACAGAGAAGCTGAGAAAGTCATGCTTACCCGGTTATTCTCAAATAATTCCAAGATGAAGGTGATGGCACTACTGTTGATGCCGATGAACAGATTAGCACAAGATAAGGCCACATAGGCTGTGCTGGGGACATCAAACAGGAAGGATGCTGGGTACATCATGGGAATGACTGCCCATCTGTGTGAAATGACACAACACAGTGGACGGAGTTCCAATTTCCATTCCATCTACTGTACCCCTAGATAGAATGCATTCCCCTCTCACATGGGGTGGTATGTTTGAACTGGTGAGAGTCCTGGGGAAACTGAAGAGATACTTCTTCCCTTGGTCTTTGCTCTTCATCTTTGGATGGAGATAACAATGCCTTTCCTGACCACCTCACGGAGTTTTTGTAAGAAGCAAAAGCTGTGAATGTATTTGTAACTGATAAAGCCTCACAGAACATAGGAGTGCTCTTCCCACTCTAGTCTGGCTCAGCAAAGCTGGGCTGAGATCCCAACAGGCTCATAGTTCATTGTAGCTGACGTGTCACAGTCACACTGGTTCCTGAATTCTCTATTTCCAAGAGAGATGAATGGAGACCATTGCTCTGGCAAGACTCTACTGGCCCCCAATAGGTAGGGCCAGGTATCATGATCTCCATTTTACAGATGAGGAAACTGAGGCCCAAATGGGGTGAATTACTTGCCCATAGTTACATACATAGTAAGTGGTGGGCCTGGATATAAAGTTGCATGCTCTATAATTCTACTGGACTTAATCCCTGTGTTATCCTCTGGCCCTGACCCAGAGCAGCTTTTCAGGTGCAGTCTCCCATGTGCAAATAACCCTTGGCTGGTACAGGAGACACTGAGATGGATGGACTGGCCACAGATGAATGAGAGTCAGAGCTGAGTGAGGAAGTGGGGAGTGATAGATTCCCAGACTTTGGTCAGGTCACAGTTTGAGTGGAAGATTAAGATTCAAGCCCTGTGGGGCGTCTCCATCGTACCCGAGTGGATGAGTGGACTGAGCTGCAGGAATCCCTCTGTGCGTGGAGTTGGAGACAGAAGCCAGACAGCTTCCTGGTCAGCAGCCGCAGACCCTGCTGGGAGCTGGAAGCTGACCTTGGCACTGCAGACCCTGGTTTTCTGTCTGAACTGCAGCCTCCTCCCCTGGCTTCCCTTTGGCAACATCAGCTAATGGCCCACACAACTCACCCGTACAGCATGAGCAGTGCGACCAGGGCTGGAAGATTGTCTGAAGAAGTGTAGGCTTTCTTCTGAAACCCGATGAAGATGCCCACCACCAGTGCAGCGCTCACAGTGTAATTCATCTTGAAGAGAGAAGAAGGGAGGGAGGCACTTAACCTCTCTGCACCTCTGCTTCCTGTTCCGCAAAAGGAGGGCTGGGCCAGCCTCCTCCAGCACTTATGTTTTGGGATTCTGATTCTATTTGTCTAAACATTTCTTGGCTAGCGAACGTATGTTAAGTTGTCCTTAGTCCTCCTACCCCATGCCACCCCCACCTCCCTACACAGGAGGGAGGGTACAGTCTGTATCTTTTGAAAGAATGAATTATAAAATTCCACCTGATCTCTCTTTCTCTCCTTCCAATCGATCTCAAAGTCCTGTTGATTCTACTTTCTAAGCATGTCTCCAGAATTCAGAAAAACTTAAAGTGTAATCCTTGGCCTCACATCACTTCCTCCCTTCCCTTCGTACAGAATTAAGTCCTAAAGCCAGCAGGCTTGACAGGGAAATGTGGGCAGCCATGGAGGGGTGGGGGGGAAGGGAGAAGTCAGAGTGGTCCCAAGCAGAATGAGAGCCTAAGAAGGGTGAGAAGGGCATCCACGGAGGTGGACTGGTGTGCGGTGTTGGAGCCCCAGTGGGGTCAGGAGGGTATCTTTACAGGGGGCTGATCTGTTGCGGGATATCAGAGCCAGAGCAGCATGAGGAGGACCTGCGCATGGCGGGTGGCTGGAGCAGGGAGAGGAGCGTGTCCACACAGGGGAGAGGGTGAGGGCAGAGATGGGGGCTTATTACACACAGGTGTACTGCTCACGTAGGTACATGAGTCAGGGGCAACAGAAACCAGGTTCTCACTTGTGCAGAAGGGAGTTAAGAATATGGAAAGACAGAAAACCAGAGGGAGCCTGTGGTGCTGGATTGGAACTAGTGGTTTTAGTGAGTGTTTTGTTCAGTGTATAGATAGACAGAAAAGTATAGATGTAAATGTGTGTATGTCTGTGTATATACCTGCATATCTCACCTAGTTCTCTCCACTGAGAAGGCTTGGGACCAGTGAATATATCTGACACTGAGATCTTGGTTTTTGAGGGACATTTTCCCCTGGAAGGAACCAGAGCTCCTTGGGGGAGACGGTTGATTCCAGGGTAGGGCTGTGGGGAGGAACATGTTGCTGGGCAGAGAACTTGGAGGTACTCAACGAACGGGGGGACACAAGTCAAGAGGGCACAGGAGCCAGCTTGAAGTGGCTCCAACTGGCCAGACTGGGGATAATCTGAGCACCAACATCAGTAAGAATGGTATCAGATTGTAGTCTGTTGATTAACACAGGAACCACAACTCCATACAGGCATAAATAAATACATGAATAAATGGAAAGCTTGATAACAAAAAAACAGAATATTTATATAACTTCAAAGTACATCTCTCTAAATTCTTATTAATTATAAGGAAAAAAGTAACTTTACAGTGAAGAAGCTCAGCAGACACCATCTTAATGAAGTAACTGAAGTGACCATCATCAGTAATAGGACAAATTGAAATCAGAAGCTACCTGACAGGATGCACTGAGCAGGACAGAGCATCCCTTCATGAAACTGCTGCCATGATCCAAATCCAATCATGAGGAAACATCAGGCAAACCAAAATTAATGGACTTTCTGCAAAATAACTGGCCTATGATCTTCAAAAGTGTCAAGTCATGAGTGTCAAGGAAAGACTGAGAACAATCCGAGGCTGAAGGAGACTAAAGAGTCAGGACAACTAAATGCAATGCATGATTCTGAGCTAGCTATTTTTCTATAAAAGGCATTATTAGGGCAATTGACAAAACTTGGGTGGGCTCTGAGGGTTAGATGGAAGTGATACATCAGTGCTAGTTTCCTGATGTCGACAGTTGCATTGTGATTGTATAGGGTGAGTCCTCGTTTGTAAGAGGTACACATTGGAGGTGCTGGGGTGTGTATGTGTATGTGTGTATGAAGGGACATCTTGTTTGGAAGTTACTCTCAAATGGCTGAGGAAAAGAGTTTTGAACGGTGTTTACAACGTTTCTGTAAGTGTGTGGTTGTTTCTTAATTTAAAAGAAAAGAAAAGCAGATGATATATAAAAATAAGAACTTACAGCATCGTATATGCGCTGCGTGAATGATATAAACAATGAGTATTTGTTCATTTATTCAACAATGACCCCCAGGCCAATGTTATCTTTTTGCCACTGGCTAAGGAGGGTGCTTAGCTCCAATACCATAGCTCCTTGAGTTCAGATTCCAGGCCAGCCTTAAAATTCTAGAGCATCAGGAAGCCTGCTGGCATCATAGTCACTGTCTCCAAACCCTTCATTAGGCTGCCAAGTGTCTACTTTGCTAGTGTCATCTCCCATTCAGACACCCATTCTGTCCTTCTGTCCACCAATTTCTCCTTAGGCTCAGAGATCTCTGTCTGTAGTCAGGCACACACATGGGTCAGCCCCAAGTGTTAAATCTATTCCTTGTCTTAAAAAAAAAAAGTTGAATGCAAAAACCCAGCACTTTAATAGCTTTTCAGTGCAGGTGAGCCTAGCTCCTCTCATGTTTTAAGCACAGGGCCAACTTGGGTGGCTGCAAGGGATGTTCTCATCCAAGGTGAGGTTTATTGGCTCTGACCTCCTCCCCATGTGTTCATAAGTGTTTCCTCATGTAGACAGAAGAGAGGAGGGAAGATTAGTTGGTACTGAAGATTTCTGGCTTTATATTGTTAAGTGATGGCTGCTTAGTAAGTTGAGTAAGATATTTGCCATCATTATTAAAAGTCATAGTGGAAAAGGTTGTTTGTGTTGGTCTCCATCGTGATATACATTATCATCACCATGAAGTGGAGACTCACGTTAGTCTTAGAATGCTGAGATAAAACAAAACATCTTGTTCCCCAAGACACCTGGAATAGACTGGAGTTAGTGTCATAACAACTCCCACATTATAACCAGGCCTTCACTGTCAAGTCATTTTGACCCTGTGGCCTGTCGTAAGGTAACCCATCCTGACCCCTCTCTTCCCCCGCCAATCCTGACTGTGAGAGAGGTGGTAATCTGCTGTTGATTTGATAAATAATTTTTTCTTCATGTTCACCCAAGTGGTAGCTAATCTAATATAGTGAAGTTCTGGTTGGGTAGGCAAAATAAGGCCACTGGATAGGGTTCCCAGATTTAGCAAAGAAAAATATAGGATGCCCAATTAAATTTGAATTTCAGACAAACAACCAATAAATTTTTCAGTGTAAGAATGCCATATTTCGGGGGGGGGATTAGGATACACTTATACTAAAAATTGTTCATTGTTTTTTCTGAAATTTAAATTGAACTGGGTGCCCCTTATTTATCTGGCAACTCTACCACAGAGCAGTTTCCAGTTTACCCCTTTGAGGGTGGGGTGGGACCTAACAAGAGGATGTATGTGAAGGGCCTCTTGATATCATCTCTTCAGCTCCCGGTTATTCTCAGGAAGGCCAGCCTCAGTGCTGCAGAGCAGTGATTATTTGGTGCATCAGAAGGCCCCTTGTGCAGGGCCTACAGAGTTCCCACTCAGCAGTTGCTAAGCTGTGCCCTGCATCTTTCCCCAGCTTGGGCCCTGGGCACATCACCTTCCAGCAGCCCTGGCGGTACGAGAGCCCCACCCTGCCACGTCCCTTCAGTCAGAGCACACACAAACACCCACCCACCTTGGGCCCATGGGGGTGAGGGAGGTGCTAGGTCCTGATACTTACAATGTCCCAGAGGAAGTTGGTCAGCCAGTAGGTGGTGGGGCTCACTCCACTGACAAACTGGAGGTGCTTAGCTTTGTTCACCCTCTCCTGGATCAAATAAAGGACAAAGCTGGCAGGGACGAAGGACATGGCAAAAATCACACAGATGGCCACCACAGCATCCACAGAAGTGGTCAGCCTGCAGAAGGACGGGAGACAGAGGGAGAGAGGCGAAGGAGGAGCAGAAGCAGGAGAAGAACAAAGTCAGGCTCTCGGAAGCCCTCACCAATGCCAGGGAACCGCCTCCAGAATCCCCTTCCCCAGCCTGAAGCTTGTCAGCTCACTTAACTGTGTAAATCAAACTGGGTCAAGGGTAAATGGATATTTGTGCATTTCCTGTTCTACATTAATGTTGAATATTAAGGTTAATATCAAATATTGTCCCCTGTTAATATAAAAGTCTAGATACATTTTCTTTTTATTACATTTTCTAATTATTTGTTGATTGTGTATAGAAACAGATTTTTACATTAATCTCATGCACTGCAATGCTCTTATTAGTTCTAATAATTTGTCTATAGATATTCTTGAATTTTTATGTAGATAGTTATAGGGTCTGTGAAAAGAAATAAATTTTTAAAAGAAAAATTTATCTTTATTTAAATTATCTTGTTAAATCATGCTTTCAAGCAACATCATAACATAGGGAAATGTTACATTATAACATAAATTTAAGTAAAAAGGGAACAGGCTGATTATACAGGATCTTGGATCTTATTCACTCTTTCCCAGATCAGATAGAAAGCATCTGGCTAAGGGGGAAAGTGTGGGCTGAAATCCAACCCAACCTTCACATACAAGCCATGCACTCTGGTGTAAGCCAGTGCCCGCCTTGAGAAAGGAGCACCTTTTACTAATTCCCACAAAGGCACCATATGTGCTAGTCGCTGCCCTGTTAAAATTACAAATAGCTTGATCCACACACAAAGATTAGAACAAATTACTGGAAGGAAACACCCAAAAATGTTTAGAGGAAACACCCTAACCTGTGTTGGGTTATAAATACTAAGTTCTTAAAACTCTATTCTATAAACTTTATTTAATGAACATATACTATGTTATATCTTATTTTTATAATCACAAAAGACTCCTCTCTCATATTTCATATTCAAGAGGCTTGGCAGGAGGTATAGAAACTTGGGCTAAGTGAGAATGGACATAGACTACTTTTCCTCAGTCTAGGGCCTCAGAGGGTGTTCTGAGGAAGGTCCCAAGGACCCAGGACCCACCCAAGTTTAGCCATGACCCTGGGCACGTTCAGGGCACTTGGAGTATATTGGGTCCCCTAACTGCCTTCCAGAAGGAGTTTGCTCTAACAAAGGTATTCTCACCAAATGTAGGCCTCAAATAAGGCAAACATGCTACAAATTGCAAAAGAGTGAGGTTTCTACTGCTTGAAGCTGGGCCTAGGCTTTAGGAAGGTAAGGATCTGTCGACATGTCCAAAGCCTGACTGTCTGGAGGAAATTACTGGAATCTAAGATAATTACTACAGGGGCGATGAAAGATTTACTGAACTTCCCAGTTCCTGGCAATCATTTTGCATACTGGAAAGGAGAGTACTTGTGTAAGCTCCAGGAGCAATGTGTCATCAAGAGCCAAAAGGGAACGGAACCAAACATATGCTTACTTTCCAAATAAATATGAGGAGAAAGAATGGCCAAGCAGTTTGGCACACGAAGTCTTATGTTCGTGTGTGTGTGTGTGTGTGATTAAACAAACTTGCTATCCAGCCCAGCAGCTTCTGCTAGTGAAAATCCTCTCGGGGTGTTTAGAGTGGAGAAGGTGACTAGAAAGCTGTGAGGCCGGGGCCGCAGTAGCTTACACTGTAATTTCGGAGAGCTGCTCCTTGGTCAGGTTCAGAGGATGGCTGACAACGGTGATGCCATACTCCTCGGGGTTCCTGTCCTCATGCAGGCTGGCCCGTAAGATGGCGTTGTGGGCCACGTTGAGGAAGCTGACCAGGGCATGCCAGCCTTTGTTGTTAAACCACACCTAGAGGGCGGAGATGTGGCCCTGTCAGGCTCTGCTACTACACAGGAGACTCTGCACTAACAGCAGCTGTTTAAAGAAAAAATGAGCTGCAGGAAAAAGAATGTGAGAGGGAGGAAGGTTCTGGCCACTGGGAGACATTCCATGCCAGATTTAAGCAGGAGGAGGGATGGAATTTAATTAAGCTGGGAAAATAAAAATAAAACAACCAGCTCACATGAGTTTTTAACTCTAGGGCAGATTGTGCAGGGCCAATACCTTAATGTTGTCTTCAGTTTCTAGATGTTTAAGGAAAGCAGACATTTCTTTAGAGGCTTCTCTGGTGATAGGGCCCTGGAAAACCATAATAAACAACGAAGAGGTTTTTTTTCCCCCCTTCCCTTAGCACTCATGATCATTTCTATTTCATGATAACTGGCAAGTTGAAAGTCCTACGAAATCTCCAGTCTGTTTACATACCCCGCTCACATTCATTAACCGGCCAAGGTCACTTAAAAATCCAACAAGGGCTTCTCCAGTGATGGGGGGAGCCGGGAGCTTTCCTCCAATGGAAATTCCTCCGTACCTGACAAGGGAGCAAGAAGTCCTCAGACCTGTGCCATGAACCATGTGTGTGTGCCTCGTGGTTGCCGGAGCTCTCAGTTTCAGTAGGAAAGTGTGTATTTTTGCAGGAATTATCTGGCCCATCGGGAAACATAGCTCCCCTTTACAAACCAGCTTTAACATCTTCCTCACTGCCTCCAGGACTGACCCCTTCTGAGCCTGGTGTCTGCGCACCTCTCCAACCTCACCCCTCCTCAAGGCTTCCCTCCAGTGGCCCATTCCGGCCATGCAATCATTTCCAGAGCTCGCAGTGGTCCAGGCTGCCTCTGTGTCTCTCTGCCTTCGCAGGGCTCGAGTTTCCCCGGGTGCCTTTCCAGCTCATCTGTCCTATGTGATCGTCTCTTTGAGGTCTTCCCTGACTTTCTCCCACCCCTACCAGTGGTTCTTTTTCTGTGCTGCTTCTGTACTTTGCAGGTACTTCTGGTGTGCTGGACTCATCGAAACTGGTCCAGTCCTGCTGTGCCTCTCTTGGTGACTCTCACCCACCCCTGCCTTGACTCCTGCTCTAGTGCTTAACTGGATCCTAGCCTTGGGTCCCTCCCACTCTAACCTATCTTCCACACTGCTCTGGAAGTCTTCAGAAACTGTGGGCGTGTCACTCTTTGGCTTAAAAGCCTTCAATGGCGGCATAAAAGCCAAACTCCTCAACAAACAAAATTAATTTGTTGGATAGGCAAGGCAGAGGAGAAGAACTTTATTTCTCAGGGACTCAGCTTGTCCCCTCGCCTTTCTGCTTCAGCTGAGGTCCCTCACTTCCCTCTTGGGAACAATTCTAAAAGCTGAATTTCACTTTTATGGTCTAGAATTTGCCCAGGAAGTCAAGTCAACATCAGCTCTGCATTCATTCTAGAGGCACTGTTCCTGAGGGAGCCCAGGAGGCGGGCTCACTCCTAGACCATCCCTAGAGGATTCTCAACCTTGGGAACCATGTGAACCTTCAGGATGCCTCAGGAACGGGGTGAGTCTGGGGCTGGGCCAGACGCCCTGAGGCTTAAAAGGAATGGGCCAAGGAGTGCCAGGGCTTAGGTTACATGTGCTCCTGTTCTAAACTGTTATTTGCTCGGAGGTTTTAGAACCTTCCTGGAGTGAGAGTGCTCTGGAATTCCTCTTCAGAGAACATCTCATTTATGCCCTCCAAGGAGATCTACTGCTGAGCATCTTCTGGTGTGTGTAGCTCTGTATCCTTCAAGACATGTCTTATGAATTCCTGAGCACGTACAGAACAGCTCATCCACATGACTTTGAGGTGTGGCTTTTTTATGTGCAATGAATTTAAATAGATCACTCTGAGATTTTAATTTCTTACAAAAATAATTTCTTACCTCTGTTCATTGACCCAGTATTTGCTCTTCAAACTGAAAGCCAAAACAAATCATACAATGAATACAACAAGTATGCAGTAGTGTTAACTTTCTTCCCCAAACACTCACTGGGGTCTCCCAGTCTTCGGGGGCATTTTTTGCATTTCCTGATGTCCAAGCAATGTGGAAACCTCCCAGGCCAGGGGCTGAGCCTGAATAAATACGTGGAGAAAGGACTGATCTTTTCCAATCCTGGCTGTCCAAGTCACATCCTGCCTGCAGGGCTTTCTGGGTGGCCCTGTTGTAAGGTCACTTGTCAGATGATCTGGACCCAGAAAATATGGCAATGACCATGCCAGCATGGAGTGAAGGCTGAAGCCCTCCCCTCTTCCACCCTGTAAGAACTAGACTTTCATAATCACCTGCACACTTGGAGGAAGTTCTGAATTACTCCTAGCCCAAAGTTAAGTTAAGAGACTGACTTCCAGTCAATCAGGGACAAAATTACAAGATAGGAAACACGCAGATACCAACTCAAGTCCTCATAGTTCAGCCCCATGAACTATCATTGTCATTAAGCACAAAGTCCAAAATTCCATATTGCAAATTTGCTTCTGAGAACAAAGTGTGGGATGGTCGTTGTTTACTGCATTATTGAATAGATTCTATGCACCCTTTTTTTATTTTTGTGCTTGGATGCTGTTCTTCATTTTGCTAACTGCTGGCTTGGCACTGCCTTCTCAACAGCTGCTTTCACCATCTGCAATGTATTGTAGTTAGCTGAGTCCATTTATCCCTTGTTGAGGGACTGGGAGGGAAAGTAATTGTAAATACTACTAAAATTAGACAGTATGTTTTATTTTAAAGTTCCAGAGAGCATGGGGCCCAGATCAGGGTCCCCTATCATCCTCTCTCCAGAGCATGCTCTTGTCATACTGCTTGCTCTGATGGGACTGCTGAAGCAGTCCCGGGGTGGGGCTTGTGAGAACAGTTGCAGAGCTGCATTTGAAAGGGCAGTGATACAGATGATAATTCACAGTTATAGTGTGACAGGTGCAGTTAACCTGGACAACCTGTGGGCTCATGCAGACTATCCCACTGCCTCTCTCCTATCTTGGTCTAATTGTTTCCTTTCTCCTTTTTGCTTCTTACTTTTCCCTCTTGCTTCTCTCTTTGTCTCTATCATTTCCCCTTACTCTCCTTCCTCCCTTCAAACTTCACCTCCGTTTTTTTAACTAATTAAAATATGAGGCACCTCTGTTTTTTTTTTGTTTTGTTTTTTTTTTTTTTTTTTTTTTGCGGTACGCGGGCCTCTCACTGTTGTGGCCTCTCCCGTTGCGGAGCACAGGCTCCGGACGCGCAGGCTCAGCGGCCATGGCTCACGGGCCCAGCCGCTTCGCGGCATGTGGGATCTTCCCGGACCGGGGCACGAACCCGTGACCCCTGCATCGGCAGGCGGACTCTCAACCACTGCGCCACCAGGGAAGCCCGCACCTCTGTTTTTTAACTAATTAAAATATGAGGCTGTATTTTGGACAAATTCTATACTTTCTTATCTTACTTGTAATAGTGCATGGCTTAAATGTTAACTGCTTGTCCTAAACAAAATAAAAAACAAAGCAAGATTAATCATAAGTTCCATTCGACTTGTATATGCCTCCATTGCTTTTTCTATTGGATGAGGCTCTCAAATTAGGAAAAAGAAAAAATTCCACTGCCCTGATTGTTGATAAATCATGAGAGGAAATTATCTTCTGTCCCTAGTTAATATTTCCCACAGGGAGCCAGGATGAAAAGTATAGAAAGGTCTCTTCTTACCTGCTTCGTATAAGAGCAGGATATGTTTTTACCAAGAAGTCGGAGATGTTCCTGTCTGTAAGGTCTTGTAGAATTTCAGTGCTGCGCTGTATTCTCTGAGGCAATGAGATATCTGCATTAATTACTTCGGAATTTGAGGTGAAATTTCTTGTTCTCTTCCAAAAATTATTTATAGACTCAGCTACTAGGAAGATACTAAGTAAAGCACCGGCATCTCCCCAGTTCCCATAGCAATGATGTGGGAGTCACCTTCGAACCCTCTCTTTTCTTTATTCCACTGATGACACAGGACAGTTCTCACTTCAAAATAAATTTCCAGTCCATCAGCATCTCTCCAGTTCTACCACTATCACCCTAAACGAAGCCTCCACCTACCTGTCACCTGGACCTCTACTGACACTTCCAAACCGGTCTCTGGTTCCACCGTGGCCCTGCACAATCCATGCTCCATTCATTAGCCAGACTGAGCTTAACAGTATCAATCAGAACATCCCAGTTGCCTTGCTTACCACACTCAGGTAACCCTAGGGTCAGATCCAAATTCATTACCGAGGCTGAGCTCACCTGCTGCTACCCACCCCCACTGCCCACCTCCCCACTTCTTCTCCCTGTTTCTCAAATGCACACCTCTCATTCCTGCTGTAGTTTTGCACTTGGCAGCAGCTCCCTCTGCCTGGAATGTTCTCCCTGGACAACCTCTCATGGCTAACTTGTCGTCATTCAAATCTCAGCCCAAAGTTTATTCCTCAGAGAAGCATTTTCTATTTCTAGTCACATACTGTAGTATTGTCTTCACATCTTCGTCTCTACCTGAAATTTTCTTTCCAATTAATCTGTTTATTTGTTTTCATCTGTTACCCCCTTTTGGATACAAATTCTGTCAGAGCCAGGACTTTTTCTGACTTGTTAGCTGTTGTGTCCCCAGCACTGAGAACAGTACCTGGCATATAGCTGGCACCATAAATTTTGACATGAATGAAAGAATTCAAACAGTGCGTTACAGTTTACAAATCACTTTCAGAATACATCTAGAAGAACTCCGAGTTAATCAAAAGATTTTAGAGAATTCAAAAGTGCATGAGCCCTGGTGTGATTCTGTCCGGCGCGACTGTTCCCTGGAACAGTAGTCTTTTATCTCCGTCCGCCTTCTCTCCCACCTAAGTGCATGCCACCCACCCATGGAAGATTCGATGGACATGGACATGAGCCCTCTGAGGCCCTGGAACTATCTTTCTGGTTGTGAACTAAAGGCCAACAAAGATGATCACTGTACGGTGGATAATGATGAAAGTGAGCACCAGTTATCTTCAAAAACGGTCAGTTTAGGGGCTGGCGCAAAGGATGAATTGCACATTGTCAAAGCAGAGGGGATGAATTATGAAGGCAGTCCAATTAAGGTAACACTGGCAACTTTGAAAATGTCTGTGCAGCCAACAGTTTCCCTTGGGGGCTTTGAAATAACACTACCTGTGGTCTTACGGTTGAAGTGTGGCTCAGGGCCTGTGCATATTAGTGGACAGCACTTAGTAGCTGTGGAGGAAGATGCGGAGTCAGAAGATGAAGAGGAGGAGGATGTGGCACTCCTAAGTATATCTGGAAAGCGTTCTGCCCCTGGAAGTGGTAGCAAGGTTCCACATAAAAAAGTAAAACTTGTTGCTGATGAAGATGAAGATGATCATGAAGATGACGATGATGATGATGATGACTTTGATGATGAGGAAGCTGAAGAAAAAGCTCCAGTAAAGTAATCTGTACAAGATATTCCAGCCAAAAATGCACAAAAATCAAACCAGAATGGAAAAGACTCAAGACCATCAACACCAAGATCAAAAGGTCAAGAATCCTTCAAAAAACAGGAAAAAACTCCTAAAACACCGAAAGGACCTAGCTCTGTAGAAGACATTGAAGCAAAAATGCAAGCAAGTATAGAAAAAGAGCATTGAACAATCCTGGGCACTACTGGTAAATTAAGCCCAAAGATGGGGAGAGGGGAAAAGGAGAGACAAATGTAGTCCAAACTGAGTATCATCAACAATCCAGACTGAAGTCTTTTTTTTTCATCTCAGTCCCCTTTCCTGATTTGCCCCCTTCCAGGCTGGAAGCAATCTCTTGATCTCCTAAAACACTTTCTTTTGACTGCTGTGATTCAGTAAACCTTATACTTTGCTTTCTATTACTTGTGGATTTGCCTCACCTCTTTGACCATGTTTTAATCACCTCTGTATCTCCCTAGCTGCTCAATAAATATTTGAATCAAAAAAAAAAAAAAAAAAAAAAGTGCATGAGTTTGGCCACCAGGTGGCAATATCACTTTAACTTTGGGAATACATAGCGTTTAGTTTCTGGTGAATCATGAACCTGCAGTATCAAGGGTGCCACCTTTCTAACACATCAGAAAGGTGTTATACCACCATCATCACACTATTCTTTTCATTTTTCGTGGTTTCTGTCTTTCCCGCCCCTTTCTCATTTTACTCCCATCCTCGGTTCACTTTCTTCACCTTGTTCCTCTCTAACACTAGGAGGAGAACTAGCATCTCCTGAATGCTTACTGTGTGCCAGGCACAGTGTTAAATGCTCTACATTATCTCCCTTGATCCTTATATCCTGTGAAAGAAGAATTGTTGCCTTCTTTTATAAACAGAGAAACTGAGGTTCAGAAAGGTTAGCTAACATGCACCAGGTTAGAACTTGTGGGTGGTTGACCTAGGATTTGAATCTGCATCTGTCTGATTCCATAGCCTTGCTCTTCTCACTCCGTCACCTGCTTCTCAAGCTGAAAATGGCACCCAGGTGAACTGTCAGGCTCCCCTGGTGGAATCTAGGCTGGAACAATGGGTGGTGCCTGGGAATTTATGACAAAATATTTTCTAAAAGTACTGTCAAATGAGATCCTCCTACAGCGTTATCTCTGTGTATCCCAGAAGTCAGGGATGGAGCCCCTCCCTCCCCCTCAGGACCCAACACCATTCAAAGAATATGTTAGGACAGGAGGGGACCCTAGAGAAGACCACAGCCACCACCCCATTTTCCAGATGAGGACGATTTACCATCTCTGAAGCAAACTCATACTCTCTGGTCTTATTCCAGGCAAATGGGGGAGTGTGTGTGAGTGAGTGTGGTGAGTGGGTGTGAACATAAGTGTGTGTGTATGTGCGAAAGAGAGAGAGACGCTCACACACACACAGAGCAGCTTCTGTGCAGATGCCTGATGCAGATGCTCCCAAGAGAAGCATGAATGATAGTGAGAAGAGGCAGGAGTGATAGAAAATCACAGGAACTGATTTCCTTTTTACCAGACTTTGGCTAAAAGTCTTTTACATTTTTTCCTCAGGGACCAAGGACTAACCACTGAAAATACATTTCTAAGTGAGGCAGTGAGCCTTAAAGTCAGGATTCACTGAGGAATGATTCCCCTCACAGCTATGCTTGGCCTTTCCTCCCTGTTCCAGCCAAGGGCTCACTACACAGGGTCACAGCCTTGGTGCCCTGCCACTGGATGTATTTGAGTAGAAGCTGCCACAGGGGCCCTCCGCAAACCCAACAGAAGCAAAGGTACTGGGGTACTGGGGTACTCTGGGGTACTGAGAATTGAGACAAGCCCCTGAGTCCCTCTTTTGGGATCCCTGTGATGCTGTAGTGGCTGAGTTATGATTCAAAGAGAAAATATATTGCTTGAGAAATAGAAAGGTACATGCTTTTAGCATAAAAAAGGGAAAGGTAGGATGTTCATAAACATGGAATCATTTATATACAAGCCAGCAACTGTGACTGACGCTGTGGCAAAATTTAGTTGTCCCCCATTACTGCTCTGCCCTCTGCCGTTTGCCATAGGAATAGACTTTTTTGTTGGGTACAAGGACACCCAGAATAAAGACGATAGTTCCCAGTCTCCCGTGATGTTCCGTTCTGGCCAATGATGTACACATGCAAGTGCCTCTGTGGTAGCTTCTGGAAATCTTCCTTTAAAGACAGGGTATTCACACACTTTGCCCTCCCTTTTTCTTCATCTCTTCTTCCATCTGCTGCCTGGAAAGTAGATTCTGCCATCTTGGCCAAGGAGGCTGACTTGTTTACCAGAAAGGAGGGAGCAACAAAACAGAACGCCATGGACCACCCACATAAACTTTTACATGAGAAAGAAACGAGTTGTGTCATATTTTATCCACTATTAGTTTGAGGTTGTCATCACTTGAGTTGAAACTATTTCTAAATAATAGTTTCTTTATCTCATTGAATTCTCATAATAATGCTGAGAAATAAGTGCAGTTATCCCCAATTTATAGGTGAAGAAATTAAGGCTCAGAGAGGCCAAGTAACCCACCCATGGTTCTCTGATGCCAATGCCGGTGCTCGACCCACCGGCCACACTGCCTCATGGGGAGTCGTTCATTCACTGACAAATCATGAGAGAGGACCATGTAGGACCCAGCTCTGTGCAAGTCAGCTGGGAGTCCCATTATCAACCTGAGACAAGGTGAGACTTCTCTGGCCCCATTCACTGTCTCTGAAACCCCTGGAGCAGCTCACTGTGATACATTATGGCATTCAGAACTCCTGAGAGAGGAGGCTGCTCAGAGCCAAGATTGTTATTATCCCTGCAAAACATAGGTTGCTAGCTGTGTGTGTGTGTGTGTGTGTGTGTATGCATGTTAATTATACAGCACATGGAGAGTTTCTTAATTAAAATTGTTAGTAAGTGTGCATTTGAAGGGACACTACAACACTGTTGATAACAGAAAAATTGGAAGCCCACATGTCCAACAATGAGAGTAGTTAAGTAAATTAAAGTAAATCCAAACAGTAGGATAGTGTGCAGGCATTAAAAACGATAATGTAGATGTATATTTATTGACATGGCCATATGTTCATGATATGTTGTTAAGTGAAAATAGCAGGTTTCAGGACAGCATTTTGAATATAATCCTGTTTGAATGGATAAAAACTAAACGTTATTGGTGGTTATCACCAAGTGATAGGGTAATTTTTTTTGTTCTGACTTGTATTTTCTAATTTTTCTATAGCGGTCATGCCTGATGTGTAATTTTCTCAATACTTAAAGATATTTTCTTACTAGATTGAATGGGTAGTGTTTGGTGGAAATGAAGCTTTTGGTCAGTGGCTTCCTCCAGGTGATAAGGACCTGGAGCCTCATTTAGTCCTTCACTCAGCTGTCAGTTTGAAATGTTAGTTGGCTAGAAACTCAGGAGGCGCAATGGCTGTGGTCACAGGCAGGCTCAGGGCCCTAGCAGCCCCTGGAAGGGGGAGGTACCTGAGGGGGCGGGAGCCCCCCTGCGCCCTCAGGGCACTCGGGGAGCATGGTGAGCTTCTCTCTGGTGCTGCACCTGCAGGAAGGCGAGGGGTGGTCTGCTGTCCATATCTGCTTCTGGAGCAGGTGGGTGACATCCGGGGACACAGAGGGAGTCTTCCAGGGGGTTGAATTGCCACAGGGGAACGCCCTCATGGAAGACAAGAACATATTCCACAATCAGCTTCAAGGTTGATAAAAATTCCTCAAAATGAGAACTAGTACCCAACCCTCTCCTTCTGAGCCTTTCCTCCTCCTCGGACCCATGCATTTTCTTCTACTCTTGGAGGTTGGTTTCCGCTCAAGAAAAAATCAAGACTAGAATTTTATTGATTCGCTAGATGTGGGTGGGGCTGGGAAAAATTATCTAGCTTGTGGATGGCTTAATCTCCCTTTTATCTGGTGGCAGCTCTTGCCATTTAGAGAACGAATACAAGAGGTTTTGAAATTAATCTATTTTGGTCCTTATCAATAACTCTGAAATAGACTGGATGAGAGAAGCAGTTAAAATTACATTGAACGTTTTGAATTCTTGGTGGATTTCAACTGCCCTCTAGAACTCTCTTCTTCACACTTAAAGCAATAATTGAAAGTTGGCCATATATGTAACTAATGCCATTCTAGGTCCAATCACACAAGGGCACATCTCCCATCTTCCCCCCTTCTCCGTTCAGATTCCTTTCAAATAAGTTGTGAGTAGCATATGTCAACTCAGTATAGTACTTTTATATCGAGAGCTATAGAAACACAGAGCTGTCCTGTGGTGCAGGGGCTTCCTGACGGGCAGTGAACACCCTTGCATAGAGGTGTTGATGGAGAGGCCGGGTGAGTGCTGCTCAGGGGTATGGTAGTGTTCGTGTAAACAGAACAGGACTGAGATGGGGCCTCTCCCAACCCTGTCATCCCAGGCCCCCACCATCAGGGTCTCCCAGGGCAGCTGTTGGTGTTAGGGCAGGGGTGCACAGGGACTTACGGAAGCCACTCTTCCTTCAGGCAGCGGTTGCCAAAGCCTGGCTTATTCACGAGGATGTCTGCAAGTACCATGAGCCGCTCGCTGTCTGGCTGGTCCATGCTAGACAGAGTGAGAGGGGCTTACTCGACGGGCATGCGACTGGGATAGAGGGACAAAGCAGCCAACATGCAACTCAGCAAATGTCTGTTGAATGGCTACGACATGCCAGGCATGTAAACAAGGCAAAGGATTCTGCCTTGAGGTGGCTATAGGTCTCCTGAGAAGCAGGGTAGGCTATCTGAACACACCAGTGGTCTGATTCCATATCAGGTCTGCATTTCAAAAAATGGAGCTTCAACCCACTCACCCAACCTTTGCGTCTCTTTCCTTCCTCCTGGCAGTCTTGCGTGTCCACTTGGGGGTCACCTTTCCCAAGTGGCAGACACATTAATTTCCTTTCTGAGGGCAGCCTGAGGACCACTATTATGCTGGTGACTGTCCCAGAGAGTGGGAAGGTCAGGGCCGCACCAAGCAGCAGGTGACCCAGGAGCCCCACAACCCAAGGAGGTGGATGATGACGTCTGAGGATGAGTCTACGCACCTGAAGAAGGTATACTGCTGCCCATACATCCAGGGGTGAAGGGTCAAAGCAGGATATTCGCCAAAAGGAGGGATGATGATGGAAAGCATCAGAGCCAGAAACACAAAAGTGGACGGGAGCACAATCTGTGGGAAAATAAACATGGTAACTTGGGCTGTGGTATGTTACACACACACACACTCTCTCTCTCTCTCTCTCTCTCTCTCTCTCTCTCTCTCTTTTAAACATTTATCCAGCAGCCTCATAACTGGGCCCTGATGGAGAAGGTCAGTCTCCTGGGGAACATGATGGGAGGATGTGCAAAGGCAGGTTGTGAAGGAGAACACAGAATGTTCTGGTAACCTTTGAAGGGTGGTTGAAGCAGGTCAACACTGAACCCTGAAGTAGGCCAATGCTCAGCCAGAGGCGAACCAGAGTTTCTGTTTCTGAACAAAAAGTATAAAAAGAAAAAGCGGACAATGACCTTGATATGTAAGGTCATTGCAAAAAAATGAATGAAAACATGACTTTACCCTCCCCTATAAAAATAAAAGCAATATTAACATATCCACTATTATTCTATTTTCTCTGCTAAGTGAGGTAGAGTACTTACAACGAAGCTTTGTGTTACCAAAAAGAAACAAAGGTTGACAGGGAGGAAACAAAGCTGACAGAACCCAAAGAGGGTGCTCATCGCCGCTTCTGACCCCATGTGCACCAGAAAGCCTGAGAGGGGATGCGGAGGCTGGGAGAGGTCTGGTAGGCGTGGCCACCGGCAAACAAGCACAGCCGAAGACTGCAGTAATACCTGGGCCAGGAAGTCCTTGTGGCTGCGGACAGTGTGGTGGAACCGCTTGACCAGCAGCGCCTGCACGTGCTGGAGGGCCAGCTGAACTCCCGTGTTAAGTTGGCTGTGCCCATCCTGCTCCGGGGGAGCAGCGGGCTCCGTGGGGTGGCCGTTGGAGCCCTGTGGAGTCTGTCTGGCCTTCCTGCTAGAATCCAAACAGGGGTGTCGGAGACCGACGCTGTCTCTTTTCTGCTGAGTGCCGCCTGGTTTGGGAGATGGAATTAATAGTTTAGAAAAACATTCACAAGATCATTGTTTTCTTACTGTGTAAGTTGTCCCTTCATTTAAGTCAGTGACAAAATATCAGGCCAGGAAGGTTAATAAACTTTTTAAAATTCTATTTTCTGATATAAATCATCTATAGACAGAATTGCCTGAAATTGCTTTAAAATTCTCTACAGTAGTTAAAGGGAACAAGACAGAGAGGTCTGAAACATATAAGTAAAAAACCCCAAAAAACAAAGGTGCAGAACAATATGTGTAATAAGATCATATTTGTGTTAGACAGCATATTTATCATATGCAAAGAAACATATTTTATGTACACACATACACTCACAATGTGTACACATGTGCAAAGCTCTGAAAGAATACCTGTCAATTGTTAAAAGAGGTTACGGCTTCAGGGGCAGAGCTGGATAAGGACATGGGATGAAGCGGGAAGGGTTAGTGTTTTTTGTATTATTTGAATTTAACAACAAAATATATTCATGTATAACCTGTATACATAAAAAAAGTAAAAATCAGAGTTGATTTGGTTCTTTCTAAATGTTTAGAGGCCACTGAGAAGTAGTGGAAAGAACAATGAACTAGGAGTTAGGAGACCTGGGTTTGAATCCTGACTCTTACTAGATGTTCAAATTTGGCTAAGTGACTCAACCTGTCTGAATCTGAGTTTTCTCATCTGTAAAATGAAAACAGGAAAAAGGTTTTTATGAAGATTAAATGAGCTAACACATGTGAATGTGTTTCATAAACCATTGTAAGTCATCTGTTATGTTGAAGCTATAGTTTATCATCACTGATTAATATTTATTTGCAGAATATGTTGTTGGACATAGAGGGCCTAGAGCATGGCTAGTTGCCCCTAGCTGCTTTCTCCTAAAGTCTCTCAGGACAAGGGCAGCTGCAAAGGGAGCTGGGTCAGCTGAGTCATCCTTTCAGCTAATGTTCACGGGCACCTGCGGTGTACCAGGCCTGCTACTCAGAGGGTGGAGAACTTCTGCAGGTTCACTGACTACCTGGCACCAGAGTCCCATCTCCACTTCCTTTCTCTTGATCTGGGCTCACATTTGATGTCTGTTGTGGATGGCCCTCCCTCCGGTAGGATTGCTGCTGCCTGTCCTCGTGTCTATCCTCTGAGCTTTGCTCTCTCCCTGATGCCCCATCCAGACTGGAGTCCACGGTCCAGACCAGAATTGAGGGCTTCAGGTCTGTTTGTCTCTGGCTTTCTGCTGCCCTCCAGAGGCCACTGGCAGTGAGCCACCCTTCAGAAATGGCTTGGACCCTCTTGGTACCATGTAATGTATGACTTCATAGACAGCCACAGGCTCCTTCAGACTGTGAAGACAAGATCAGAAAAATGCCATCCTCTAAAACAGAGCCTATTCAAAACAAATACAATTAGCCACCTGAAAACTGGGAAACAGTGGGAGTGTATAATTGAGGGTCCTAGATTTGAGAGCTGAGACCAGGGAATAATAAGACTCAAAAGACTGTGTGACTTTAAGGCAAGTCATCCAGCTTATATGGGCTCAGTTTCCCCAGATGGGGCCAATTCCTGCCCTACCAGCCTCACGAGGTTATAGTGACAATCAAATAAAACAACGGATACTTAGCCCTTTGTAAAGTATAAATTAGGGCTTAGTTTGAAGTAAGAGATATTTTTAAGTGTTGAGATTAGGGTGCTGCTGAATCATAACCAGAAATTGCATACTGTGTTAAGACTTGGCATGTTTTAGCTCATTTAATTCTCTCTATAACCTTAAAAGGTGGATACTATTATCATCCCCATTTTGCATATGAGGAAACTGAGGTACAAAGAAACTAAGTATTAATAAGTACTAGGGATGTAATGCACAACATGATAAAATTAATTAACACTGCTGCATGTTATACATAGAAGTTGTTAAGGGATTGAATCTTAAGAGTTCTCATAAACAAAAAAAGAGGCTAAGTATCTACCCAAAGCCACTCAATTAGCAAATTACAGAGTTCAGGTTTGATGTTTGGTCTGCTTCATTCTAGAGGCTATGCTCTTAACCCCTACCCTTGACTGTCTCTTTGGAACATTCTATTGTGTGTCCAGAATGACCAGTCTTCTGATGTGTAATTTATTCTTCTAAAAGGACCTATCTATCTATCTATCTATTTATTGGCTGTATTGGGTCTTCGTTGCTGTGTGCAGGCTTTCTCTCGTTGCGGCGATCGGGGCTACTCTTCATTGCGGTGCGCGGGCTTCCCTTTGCAGTGGCTTCTCTCGTTGCGGAGCATGGGCTCTAGGTGTGCGGGCTTCAGTAGTTGCAGCACACAGACTCAGAAGTTGTGGTGCACAGGCTTAGTTGCTCCACAGCATGTGGGATCTTCCTGGACCAGGGATCGAACCCGTGTCCCCTTCACTGGCAGGCAGATTCTTAACCACTGCGCCACCAGGGAAGTCCCAGGACCCAATTATTAAGAAGGAGTATTCTGTGCAGATTAAAGGCCCTGATTCTTGAATCCATCATAGCTTCTAATATAAATTAGCATGTTTTCATTCTGGTCTTGGTTAATGTAAGTTTTTGCCCTTCGGTGAGCTGAGGGAATTTAATTCCTGTGTCTACAAAGCTGGAAAGCAGACCTGGGCCCTGTGGTGAGTTGCTCCCACCCCCTCCAGAGCACTGCACCTTTCTCCCCACTCTGCCTGCATGGCCACCTCTTCTGGCTGCCACACAACCTAACTGGATCACGGCACATGTCTGGGCTGATATATTTGACTATTGTTAGTTCTAGGCATAGGTGGGATCACTTACAAAGGAAGATGAAAACCGTGATGTAGAGCTCGCACTGGAAACTAACAAAGAGGAAACAGTCTCTGCACAGGAAAATACTGTGATATGTTACACTGGGTAGAAAGAGGTAACCAATGGCAGGTGCCCAAGACAGCAAATGAGAATTGCCTCACAGCCTTGCCTCTGACCAGAAGAGAGGAAAATGGAATGGAAAGGGAGAAGCCAGGGAGAGCATTTTATCAGAGTGGGTGGATGCCTGTTGTTCTATCAGAAGTGGCCTGTGTTGCGGCAGGTAAGCTCTCCTGCATGTCCATCTCCCCATCCTCCACCCTCCACAGTAAAATCCACTGCACTCATGAGTGCTTCGTGTGGCTCTGAGATGTGGTAGAAATCACGGAAGGGGATGGTTGGTGGCTGGGCTCACACATATGGAAGAGAAACCCCCAGAATCCACAGCAATTATGGTCCCCACAGTTTCGAAGCTCTGCAGTGCACTAAATGAGGGCTCAGAATAATTGTATCTCCATCTCAAAGAGGCCAGGAGGCCCTAGCTGGCATCTGGGTTGTATTTACTGTCACCAATATCTCTAAGAACTCTGCAAGCTGTCACTCATGCAAGCAGGAGTGGATCAGAGGCCTGGTAGAGATAAGACTAGGAGATGAGGATGGTGATGTGGCAGGAACAGGAGACCAGGAAGTGGGGTGAGAAGCTTGGGGGTGGTGAAGCTCCCAGCCTGACCTCCTTAAGAATCCTGATTTCATCTAGAGTCTTCCCACCCAGATCTAATTCCATTTGTCTTTCCTTTGTCAATCAAAGGAATTGAGAGTGCAAAATGCCTGTTATTTTGGGGTCAGATGAAGGCGATGGAGGAGCGTTTGCCTGCTTTGTTGTTTTACGTGCTTTTCCTTAGGCTTTCAAGATAGAGCTTGTGGGTTTGGTAAGGGAACAAACTCCACACTCGGGTGCCATACCAGCAAACAGAGGTCCTGACTCACAATCCCCCGTGACCTTCAGAAAAATCTGTCAAGAAGGAAAAAAGAGAGAATTTGGTTTAGGCATTCCCACTCTCAGAAATCCAAGCTCAATTTTGTTGGGGACTGCTTCATCATAGGAAGAAAATACATTATGACTCTTTGTCTAAGAACATAGTCTTCTATAAATACAAAAGTGTATGTATACGATGACCACAACTATGTAAAATATGTGCGCATATGGACAAGGGCAGGAGGAAATAAGCCAAAAATGAAGATAGTTGCTACGCTTGGGTGAGGAATTATGGCTTTCTGCCTTTACAGAATTTCCCTTCTAGACTTTTGTGCTAGACTTTGGCAAAGAACCACCTCTTCTGGTACAAGCAACCACCTGGAATCTCTGCCTTACCTCTTCCAGGGGAGTGTCAGAAATTCCAAAACTGCTGAGCCCCAGGTCAGCCAGGGTCTCCTCCAGCTCTCTGAAAAGGCTGGCATATGCCCTCTGCTTGAAATTCTTATTTGGAAGAAGGAAGATGAGCTCTTGACCAACACATTCCACCAGCTTCGCCTCCGGAACATGGTGGCGAACCATATCCATCAGCTCATTCACATCCCCTAAGACAAGAAGAAAGGCTGACACCAACTCTGTTTTCCAGAACCTGGAAGACTGTGAACTTGCCCAGGTCCCCTACTTTCTTCTGCCTCTCATTTGAGAAAAGGGCATTTCCTTTCTCGGTAGTGACTCTTGCGGAGGAATAGCGCTCCATCATGTCTGTTTTTAGCTTAGCTGGCCCTGTGACAGGCACTGAAAGGGAGATGGAGATGGAAGCCAACCCCCCCCCCACACACACAACTAGCTGTGCAACCTTGGGGCGCTCATGTAACACTCCTGTGCCCGTTTTCTCCTTTGTTCAATCAAATGTTCTGTTCTTTACAAGCTATGCAACATTAGGGAGGTCATACCCTTGTTTCTTCATCTGTGTAAAGGGGAAAATAATGGCACCCACTTTATTGTTATTTGTGAGGCTTGGATGCGTTAATATGCATAAAACACTGAGAATGATGTGCCTGGCCCATAGATGAGTGTTAGCTGCTAGTGTTATCATGAACATCATCTCAAGTAAGAAAGCTCTTGTCATCAATGTTGTTCATTCTTAATCACCACAACCCTGAGAGAGTCAAAATTGCTTTCATTTTTTGGTCTGGCCCAAGGTATAGGGGACTTGCCCAATATGCACACTCGGCCTTGGTGACCAAGCTGGGTGAGAACTCCCCTTCCTAAATCACACACCCAGGCCTGGTCTGACTTTTGGGAGGCCTGCACCATTTCCCCTGGGATTGCATCTGCCTCCTCAAACAAACAAACAAACAAAACCCTTAATCCCCAGCTCACAGGAAATGCAGAAGGGGGTTGAGAAGCTGTGGAAATGGACCATGGGATGGAGTACAGGACAGCATGGGGTGTGGGGAAGTGTCCAGTACCAAGTATTCACCTGATACACTCATACCATCAGAATTGAATTTTATGCATGAGCATGTGTTACTTTAAAGTTAACAATCTAATTTAAAAATTTAAAGCATGCATTTAAAGAGACAGTTCCCTAGCACACTGTCTTGAGAGGCAGGTCAAAGGGGAAGGGATTCTGGGGACTCAGAGCCCAGGTCTTGTGTGTTTCTGCAAGCCATCCTCTCAGAGTCAGGATCATCCAATGAGTTCTTTTCCTTCTTTGTTTTAGAAATGACTCATGTGGAGGGATTTCATGGCTTTCAACCCAAATCCTTCTGCCTAGCTGGACTGGAAGGCTTGTTTTAAGTCAAATATGCAAATTAGGCTCAATTGTCTTCAGCTCTGAGATGACTTCATGCTGGGGCCGGAGGGCTCCTCACGGGAGGAAGCAGCTCTGCCCTAACAGCTCTCTAGGGGTCACGTTCATTGTTCTCTTAGGAAGGAAATCAAACCTGAAGCTGCTGGATTCCCAGGAATTGTGTCTTAGACGTGTGTGTCAGCCTTTCCAGCAGCAGTGCTTCAGGGCAGTAGGGCTTTCAGCGTCTGGCAGGGAGGTCTGCGAGTGTGTGTGGTATGTAGGTGTGTGTGTGTGTGAAAAGCCTTCCAAGGAGCTAATGGGGATTGAAATGATCTTCCTTCTCTTATTTCAGGTACAACTACTTACTGTGCTCCGCACCCTTCACAGCATCTCTCTTCTATTCAAAGAAAATAAACTTTTATTTAGAAATAAAGTAATATTTAAAAAATTCACCCCAGCCAGCAGGCTCTGTTTCCACCTTAACTTTGGCACACACAGTAATTAAAGGTATTTAAAAAAAAAAATTTATTCAGAAAGCAGAGAGGGGCCCATGGCAAGGCAGACTAGGAAAAAGACACAGAAATGTTCTAAAAAGATGTGTTCACGTTCACCACAGGTTCTGTCAGTGCGAAGAGAGGGTGGGAGAGTTAATATGATGCACCTCTGGGCATTTCCCCTCAGCTTTTAAGCGTGGTGCATAAATATTGTCTCGTTTTCTTGTTTCACCAGATTTTGGTTAGAAAAATATTTGTGCTAAGTAGGAAACTTTGTCTTTTCTTTGATAAGCAGATATTTTCCCCCTTCATTAACTTGGATCAGTACATAGGTTTAGTTTTGCTCCTACTTAGCAATATGGGAAGCGTGGTGTTCCAATTGTGAAGACACCCCGGGGAAAGGATGAGAGGCAAGCACTCAAGGAGAATGGAAAGAGCTGTTGACAAGCACTCTAGGGCAGGCGGTCAGGTCCTGCACGAGGAGTGCTTCTACAGCGAGAGCCTCTCTTTGGCATCTTCCTGGAGTGGAGGCACCCCTTATGAGGTTTGACACACTCTAATCCAAGCAAGAACCACTGGAAAACTGGGAAACTGAGAGGAAAGCTGGGAGTGTAACAGGGATGTGCGATATTCCTCAGATTTGGCATCTACACCGTGCAAACTGACTCTCTGGAAAAGTGCACGATGAGGGCTGTGCATCACTGTGCCTCCACTGTCGGGCTCCAGCTGGCACCCTTAGAACCCCTTCTCTCCAGACACTGAGGAATGTGGCTTGGAGCCAGGCAGGAGGACCCCAGGAATGGAGGCTTACTATGGGCAAGGGCAAGGAGTGAACAAAGACTGGATTCTTCATTAAAGGGAGAGGGCCCGTAGGTCCATGACTTTTAACATCCCTTTGGGAACGGAGGAAGAGAAAAAACTCAAAGAAGATGATGAGCAATTGGATGACTGTGGGCTTGAGAAACACACAGAGTGTTCTATTTGCTCCCATTGAAATGCACGACAGCCGGACACACCCAAAATACCCAGAGATGATCGCCAGACAAGAACTGAGGTACAGTCTGCCTGAGTCCTTACCATCCAAGACTTGTTCTGGAGTTATCTCATCAATGCAGGATGGACACCTGATGGAGAAACCCTTAGACGCACAGCTGCAGGTCCCCTACAACAGATGGACGTCAGTCATTTCTATAGCATCTCCCTGATACTGATTGAAGTCACCACCATGCTTTGTTTCTCACCCCAAGTGTAGTCAACACATTTTTCTTCACTGTTTTAATCTATTACTTCATCTGAACATTTTGAAGCTGTGGCTGTTTGATTTTGTTCTGCAGAGTGTGTGAATCAGGCACAGAGAGAACCTTGAAGGATCCCTTTGCCTTGTCATTATTTAAGTGAAAGCTATAGGTTGGCCTGTGCAAGACATTCTGCTTCTCCCTCCCTAGGGATGCATGCTGGGCTGTGGAAGTCTATCCAGGACTGGAAAACCCAGAAGCAGCCAGACACTTAAACTACAGGGGTCAGAGGCATAAATAATGCTACAATAAAATAAGCATGACAAAACAACTTGAATGTGAGCAATGCCTTTCTCAGTGAGCCCAAAGCACATTTATAATACTTTATCTCACTTATCTTCACCACATCCCCAAGAAGCAGAGAAGCAATTATCAGTTTCATTTTCTATGCGGAAAATACTCCACAACAATGAGGAATTAAGGAATTTGCCTAGGATGACACAGTTTGTTCACCTTGCAGCCCAGACTTGAACCTGGGGCTCCTAACATGCTGAGTTGGTCTCTGCTGCTGGTTGGTATTTTTTCACTTCACCATTTTCAGGTTATAGTTATCAGGGAATCTTTTTCTTAGCTTTCATTTACCAATGAAATTTGGGTTTAATTAGGGAACATAAATGTTGGAATGAAAAAAGGAACTTAAACAACTACTGCCCTTTAATTAGTGTAACCTTGCAGAATAAGTCACTCCCTTCTATGTTGCACCAAACCACATGTGTAGTTTAGGATTCTGGCCTATAATAATCAGAGGTCGTTTAAAACTAGTTGTTTTATTTGGGGTAAACCATCTCTGTAGGAGAGTTCAGAATGCCCTTTTATCAAAATCTACAAATGGTTCCAGAAACAAAGAGGTCAATTCTGCTGCCTGGAGTCTGATTTAGGTAGAAGTGTCCAGAACGACAGCACCACACTGTGCTTTCCTTCTCACCCAGGACAGGCTCTTTCCCTGGACAGACACAAACCTCACAGCCTCCCCCTTGGCTCTGGATGGTCTTCATCTTGCGCACCAAGGTTAAGTAGAAGCCTGTGCCAAAGCAGTTCTTTAGGAAGAGCGGGGTGCCGGAGCAGTAGAGCCGTCCCTGGGCTATGATGGCGATGCGGTCCCCGAGGATGTCGGCCTCGTCCATGTGGTGAGTGGACATGATGATGGTTCTGCCTGCAAGGGCAGGGGTCAGGGGAATCACCAGGCAGGCCTGGGCCAGGTGTGGATGGGAGAGGATGTATGGCAAGCTTCCCATTACATGGGTTGCAAAAACTGGGAGTTAATAAATAAAAACAAGTTTTCTGCAATAAAGTCTAGAATATTAGAATAAAAATGAAAACAGCTAACGTTTTTAGCATCCTGCATATTGTAAAGCACTGTTTCACAGATTATTTCTTCATTAGACATAGGACCTGATGCAAATAAATCACCATATATGGGACATGTTTATTATTGTCATTCAGCATCTTTTGAGTTCTATATGTATATTCTCTGGGTCATTAAGCACTGCATTTATAATCTTTGCAAAGAACACACACACACACACACACACACACACACACACACACTCTTTGATACCAGCTGGAGATGTCATTGAAAGAAAATGGTAATGAGGATTTCCAGGAAGGCAAATCGATTGCAGGATTGAACCACACCACCACTTTTACGGGCACTAGCTCTGCTTGCTGTCTCTTCTGGATCTGTACCCCTGGTTGCACGTGCCACGACAGAGGCGGAAATGTCACACTTTGAGACATCTCCATCTGCAGCAGTCCTCTGCAGCACTGAACACAGGCTCACTGCCCTCACACCTGGTTTCCAAGGGGGAATTTCACTAGAGCTGCTCCCATTGTTCCAGACAGAAGGGCTGCAGGTCGAGAGAACTTTCTAGAGCATTTTGGGAAGTAGGCTGCTTCATCAGTAACTCCCTGCTTGTACTTGTGTAAAATATCTCAGGAGGCTTCATCTAGAACTTAGACTCCCCCAAGCCAGTGACAAAGCCCCATCTGAGTATAGTTGTGGCCCTTACTATGCTGAGTTGCAAAATGCTAGGTGTGAGAGAGTGGAGAGCACCCATAAAGCCTCAGTGAGAGCACAGGCGATGCACAGTGGCCATTACCTGAGCGATATTTCAGGAGCAGGTCCCAGATTGAGCGCCTCGAGTAGGGATCCACCCCAGAGGTGGGCTCATCCAGAACCACCACCTTGGCATCTCCCACGAAGGCAATGGCAACGGACAGCTTCCTCTGCATGCCACCTAGAGGTACAAGGCGGCAGGGTCACGGGAGCTGTGGACAATTGGAAGAGAAGGGCCCAGGGCTGACCTCATAAGGAAGGTACCTTAGATCCAGCAGCAGCTTGTGGCTGCCTCCTTAGATATTCATACAGTGTCCAAAACTCTAGTGGTACAGGCCTCACAATTCAGGAAAGAAAATACCTGCCTCCTAGGATCAGACCATTTGAAGACTGTTCTCACCTTTGAGTTCAAACATATAAACATCAGAGCAAATACAGCCCAGGCTGCTGCAAGATAGTGTTTCATGTGGGAAATAATCCAGAGGTGGGTTGGTCTTAGATGGTCAGAATAACTTTATAGAATGTTCCAACCCTTAGGAGCTCTCCTGTTATAAGCCTAAGAATACACACATGTACACACACATGCACACATGCATATGCACAAGGCCCTGTGCACTGGGAAACCATGGATATGCCATCTGAAGCCCTGTCTTTTCCCAACACCAAGCACCTGAGAGATGCTGAGCTTCTTCGTTCCTCTTGTGGTGGAGGCCTGTGTCCTCCAGCATGGCTTCCATCTCCAGCTGGGCCTCCTCCCAGGACCTCCCTTTCAGCTGTGCGTAGAATAGGATGTGTTCAGCCACTGTGAGACTATGGGGACGGGGCAATGAGAAAGGCAATGTGCTCAGCAATTCCACTTCTAGCAATTTACCTCATAGAAATAATTAAAGATGAGCACAAAGATTTAGCAATCATGATGTTCATTGTGGTGTTGTTTATAATAGAAAAATGAAACAAAATACCAACCCCGCCAAAATATCTAAGACAGCTTAAATAGCACATTATACGATGGAATAGTATGTACACATTAAAACTTATTGCATAGAAGAATATGTAATAGCACGAAAAGATGTTCATGATATCTTAGGTTTAAAAAAGCAATCACATTTAGAAAAACAGGTTACAAAATGGTATGCAGAGTTTTATTCTCCTTTATAATTTTAAAGTATATATGTATATCTATACATGTATAAGAGAAAAATTATATATCAAGGTGTTAACAGTGGTTTTCTATGGCTGGTGAAATTACAGGTGACTTTTATTTTTTGTTTTGATCTATATTTCCTTCCTTCCTGTCTTCCCTCCTTCTTTGCTTCAATGACTGTATACAACTTTTTAGATAAGAAATAAAAGTTTGGGAAAAAAGCAACTGAAAAGCTTCCTCAAAAGTCAGTTTTGGGGCTTCCCTGGTGGTGCTGTGGTTGAGAGTCCGCCTGCCAATGCAGGGGACACGGGTTCGTGCCCCGGTCCGGGAAGATCCCACATGCCGCGGAGCGGCTGGGCCCGTAAGCCATGGCCGCTGAGCCTGCGCGTCCGGAGCCTGTGCTCCGCAACGGGAGAGGCCACAACAGTGAGAGGCCTGCGTACCGCAAAAAAAAAAGTCAGTTTTTAATGCCTGGCTGAAGAGGAAAAAAGGAATGATGGTCTCCTCCGTGGTCCCTGAAAGGGACCAGACTTCTGGGCAAGTACTGAGCAAGGGGCCCCGGGACCAGCCACCCTGACAGGGGGAAGGCAGCACCACTCTTCTGAGCAGGAAGACCTCAGCTCTGAGTGCCAGAGGCACAGTCACAAGCATGTCTCATTGCAAGCAGGACAAAGGACCCCGAATGTGGGGGAAGCCAAAGAAGAGTACTGCCTTCTGCCCCCAGAGCTGGCATCCCTCAGCTGCGCTCTAGAGAACATGTTGTTGGAGGGCAAGGTGAGGTTAGGGCATGGGGAGGGTCTCAGTTCCTGTTCTACTTACTGGTGGAACAGGATGTTGTGCTGTGGACACATGCCAAGGCTCTGCCGGATAGCATCCAGGCTGGTTTCAATGTCCTTTCCCCTAATGAGCACAGTCCCGGATGTCGGTGGCAACAGACCCGTCAGGATGGACCTGCCAAACGCAGGAGTCAGTGGTTGAAAGACTGGCTTTTAGGAAGGCCTCGGGACAGCAGCCTCCACCCCAGGGTCGGTGATTCTGCCCCTCAATCAAACCCCAACCATCATCAGCTGCAGGAACCAAGTTTCCTGTATGGGGCTTATTAGCACCAGTGTGTACGTCCAGGCCCCTAGGAGGATGAGCACATCCGCCTCCCTTCTCTGCTTCACTTATTTCCTAGTTCTTTCAGGCAAGCACTGATGGATGTACACTGATTCCCAGCTGTAGAATGCTCACTTGCAGCCGGAGATCCCTCCCCAACTCAGCCATCACAGCTCCTGGCGCTGTAGGGGGCTCAGTTAAAGGTATCCAGCCCATGGGTCCAAGTTTTGCCTGATGTCACCATTATGAAAGGCAAGGTCTTATTGAGAAGCCCAAGCGTTCAACATGTATTTGTTGATTAACTGATTAAACCCAGGCCTGGGAATCATCACCACAATAATTTTGGATCCAAAATAATAAAAAGCCCAATAGCAATGTTGATTTATTTTGTAAAATGGGAAATGACGACTCTCACCTCATGGGGTTTTTTGGGAGGATTAAATATAGTTAATACCTGTAAAGCACTTAGAACAGTGCCAGAATAAAGGAAGACTCAAAAATATTATATTACTTTTATTAAACGTTGTGTTCCAGCCACCAGGGGACATTGCATTTCACATTCGTGACGTAATGTGTTTGCCTTTGGGGTCCTGAACAGGGCTTGGGGCTCTCTGACCATATTAGTTAACAAGGAGAGAAATCAGCTAACCCTCCCAGCTCTGTCCCTGAGCCAGATACAATCTCAGGCTCTCTGAACTGGCCTGTTGATCAACCACTAGAGGGAAACAGAACCAAGTATGATGGCACCAGCCCCACATTCCATTCACGCTGAACCGCCCTCAGAGAACATTCCAACGCAGGGTGTACACAGCTGTTCCTTCCTGGGGCTCTCTAAGAAGCCAAAGGACTTGATGACTGTGTTCATATGGGTTCCCTGCCCTGCTGCTCCTCGGGAAACCTTAGCTGGCCCTGTTCTCCTTCGCAGCAGATGATGCTCAGGGCCCTTAGAAAAGTGAGGGGAGCTTCCTGACCTGAGGAGTCCATGCAGAGCCTTCATCTTCCCTGAACTTAGTTTTCAGCTGCCAGGCAGTAACCCCACAGCCCCTTTTTAACTTTCTCCAGAACTACCACCAACCCTCATAGGTAGGAAAAGGGATGCTCTCTGAAAGGAAATAGCACTCTACAGACAGAGGGCATGTGATGGTGGTGGCCATGACTTTATCATCACCATCATGAGGGTAATGCTGGGGAGGCTGGGGGTAGGGAGCCCGGCTCGCAGCATCAAAGACAAGAGACAATTTTGGGAGGACCTGGCTCTTGCCCCCAGGGAACCATTACAACTTGGTGACCTTGGGAAAGTCACTTCAGCTCTCTGGATGTCCACTTCCCTGGCACAAAGTGGGCAATAAACTTACTACTCCACCTCTGTCTCCAATTTCATGTGAGGATCCAATAAAACAATATACGCGAATAAGCTTTGAAAACTGCATTGTGCTTAACACCTTCCTGGGACACAAATATTGGCACATTTTTGTCACTAAAATTCAATGGGAAAGAATAGACTGAAGCTAAAAGAGGAAGAAGAGAGCCAGAAAATGACTGGAGACTCACAAGGTCGTGGTTTTCCCTGCTCCATTGTGACCGAGGAACGCGGTGATCTGGTTTTCATAGAAGGTAATGTTAAGACCGTCCACAGCTGGTCTGCCATGGGGCTCAAAAATCTTTACCAGATTCTTCACACACACCCCGGGAACCAAGCCTGGGAGCTCACGTTCAAAGAAGGAGTCTTGTTGGAAAAAATGAACACGATGTAACAATGCCTTAGTGTACACATTTCCCAAGGTTCTTTCTTCAGACTATTGTCTTCTGCCCCCATGGCTTTAGCTATGACCTTTGTAAGGACGACTACAGAATAATAATGGTAATAATAGTGGCCAACATTTATTGAAAGGTTACTCTGTGCCAGGCATTATTTCAAGTGCTTTATATGGATTTCCTCATTTCACCCTTACTACAGCCCTAGGGGAATAGATATTACTGTGCCCATTTCTATTACTGAGGAAACCTAAGGCACAGAGACATCAAGAGTCCAATCAAGGTCACATGGCTTATGAGTGGCAGAGCTGGGATTCAAACCCAGACTGCACTCACTGTCTGTATGGAGAGTTAGCCCTAAGCTCAGCCTTCAATCCCAGGTCCTCATTTCGGATAGTTTGCTGGGCATTTCCTCATGGATTTCTTGTAACAGCTCAGGCTCCTCCTTTTCTCCCCCAAACAACATTTTCCTTCAGACTGTCCTATGTTCATTCTTGGAGCTGCCATTCTCCTAGTCACCTTGGCTCACATCTTTGGGCCAACTCTGACTAAAACTGAATTCTTGCTCCTCAGAACTCCAGAGTTTCTCCAGTTAGGGTGGGACAGTCCACTCTTCTTCACTATTGTCCCTCAAACTCTGTCCCTCCACTTTTCGACTTCCACACCCCCCTACGGTGTGAGGTCCACGTGGTGTTCACTTCTGCCTGTCCTCCAGTCTCTCCCTGCTTTAGTTCACTCTACACAGCGTCACTTAATTTGTCATCTTAATATTGTAGTTCTGAGCACTTACTCCCCTGCAAAAAAAAAAAAAATCCCATTGCTTCTTCTCTCTGTGCCTCCTGGTCTCGCCTAAAACTGAGATGGGACCAGTCCCCAACCCCCTGATTTTGGTCTTGGAATTACACTCTGGGAGGAGGGTCTTCCCACAAGTTCTGCTGACTGGAAACCACAGGAGCCACAGGTCTCTGACCTCAGCTTTGTGAAATGGCACCTGGGATGGACCAGAGGCATGGAGGCTGGACCCTCTCATGCAACATCAGGTGAAGTCCAGAGGCCATGGTGCCTCTCTAAACCCAGGGTGAGGATAGCAAGAGCATTTAGTATCCACAGAGAAATTCATATGCTTAAGGAATAGAGAACATGGTGGCGGGGAGTACAGAACTGGTTCAAGAGGGAAGGTAAGGGAGGCAAAGGCCAGGGGAACACTTGCAAACTTAGTCCATGGGTTGAGGAGTTATTAGGTAACTTCCACGGTCAGGAAAGGCTTTTGATGGCTTGAATGAATGGACTTCTAGATTTGTAAACCACGAATGAAATGTAGTCAGCTCCTTTAGACTCTTTCCCCCTGTGCACAGGAGCATTTATTTTTGTCTTTCCTTATAGCTCATATCCGCTTTGAGACCTAGTGACCCAAGTTATTGTTCTTGCTAAATCCTCGGAAGTCAGCACATTTGTGCAATTCACTTGGGGTTTGCCTAACAAGGGCACAAACACACCACATACTTTGGATTTGCTTTCTCCAGGAAATATGCGTTAATGTCTGGCTGGACCATTCATTCCGCACATGTGCAGCTGGACCCTTGAGAAGGTATTAGGTTTAACCCTTGTCAACAAAGACAGTCAGTTTCCTGGGTTCCATTTCACCCCAGTCATGAGGTGTTTTACTCCGGCCCTGTGCAGTGTTCTGAGCCTTTTCCTTGCCTCTGTTCTGCATTCTTTATTGAGGTTTTTACCATTTATTCCTGCTGGGTGTTCTGGGTCCTCCATTTCCTCTGTTATGGGTTCCGTCTTTTCCAAGGCCCTTTCTTCTCTGGTTGAACACCCTGCACCAACCAGAAGCCACTGTTACTCTCCTGGTGAGACATGAGAATCAGGAAAGGCAGGAAAGGAGGGGAAAAGAAGGCGGAGCAGAGTTTCCTACCATAGCTGGAAAACACAGTTCCCTCAGAAGGCCAAGTTGGCACTGCCAGGACAAGCCCCGAGCAAGGCTTTGCCAACCTCTGACCTGCGGGACTGTGAAGTTCTGGCATGGCTGGAAGGGCCTCCCAGCTGGCTGATTTGGCAGCCTTTGCTGAGCCCAGAGGGAGTTTTGTAACAGGAGTTTCACACATCCTCTTAAAATGCCAGGAGGAGCCCACAATGTCAGACATTGTGATTAAAAAAAAAAAAATTAACTTTGAAATGGGTTAATTTTCTTTAGCTCGTTAACAGTATTTTTCACTCCAATCCAAAACATGTCAAAGTCATGGTGAACCTTGAGTAAAAGTCCATTCAAGCTGATATGATGGGCAGCCAGACTGAGACATCGTTTACCTGAGAAATCTACTTTTATGGGCATTCATGTATTTGGAGATTAATACCAGAGTTGAATCTGGTTGACGTACAGGCTTGCACAAATTGTGAATTGCGGTATAAACACACAAATGTTCTCACACTCACACATACACCTACCTCCCCCCACACCCCCAAAGAGGCACTTTTTGTAAACTTGGCATTTGGTTTAAAAGGATATCAGGACATCCTGAAAGCGGAAGAGAAGCAGGAAAGCAAGCCAGCCAGAGAAGAAAGCAGGGGCAGGAGGAAACCATTGTTGCCAAGCATCTAAAGGCTCTGGCCTCAAGTGCACATACATGAGCAGGGTGAATTTTTCAATGCTGCAGCCAACCAGGGCCTCTCTGTCCACACCGCTGCCTGTAGATTTGCAGGCTGTGTGGTGGAGGGGCAAGTAATGGGCCTGGTGGTCAGGGACCGGCCCCCTCCAGTACTTCTGTTTTCTGAAGGACTTTTAAATCTATTGTCCACAGTTCCTTTGATCTCTTTACTAGCTATCATACTGCATTAATGTGTAATAATAAAATAGCAGGGGGAGATATTCTTCTAGTCACTGGATTGAGTTCCTTGCCAGGAAATGTATGTCCCAGTTCCAGATTTTGTCCCAAGTGAACAATGGGAACTGGGTAAGACACTGGATATCTCTTGGACTCCATGTCTTCATCTGTGAAAGGAGGGGTTTCGGTGGAAAAACTCACCTCTTTTCTAATTTTAGAGAAATTTAGGAATCTATTTCAGTCTAGCCTGTGAGACAGGTGAAAAATATTTGGCTTCTGTTGGCAAAAATATGACTCATTTTTAAAGGAGCACATTTGTCTTAAGATTTCTCTTTTCTTTTTTTTTTTAGAGGCAGCATATCTGCTGAGATTATAGAGGGGAAAAAATGCCCACAAGTCCTGATATTCATTGAAATTAGAAACATTCCAGGAGCAGACTTCTGTGTTGAAAATTCCCATTTATGATGGGTTATAACTTTATTACAGTGGAAATTTAAAAGTTTATAGATAGACAATACAGACAGACAAGCCAACATAATGGAAAAAAACAAACAAACAAACTGAGCTATTGAAGTGCTGTTTGTTTGAACCATTAAAAAAAAGGCAACCCCCCCCCACCCCAAAACTTTTAAAGGTCCTAGGCTAATCGCCTAGAGAAAACAAACATCTATCTTAGTGCTTAAAGGATAAATCCTGGCCCAGGCCCGATAGCACAAAGTAAAGAGCAGGTAGGTGAGGAACAAACAGATTGGAAAGCATTTCCTTTGCTTCCAGAAACTCCTAGCTCCAGGGGAGTCCCCAGCTCTCAGCTCTGGAATTTCTCTGCCTCCTCATACCTCACAAGAGTCTGTGGTTTCCCCCCAATTCTAGAACTCTCCTTTGGCCTCCTATCCTATTCAGGAGGAAAGGTAAACTTTATCTAGGATGCATTCTGGGCAAATGTCCTTTTATCCCTCTTTCCCAACCAGAGGAAAGACCAATACTAAGAGTATCTGGGAGTATTTGCCTTAAGATCACAGCTCTGCCCTGGCCTCCAGATGGGCCCTTACTTAGGGAAAATAAATTCATTTATATTTGAAAAAGTAGAGAGGAATAAAAAAGCAGATGAGGGGAGGCAGCAGAAGACGAATGTAAAGATTCCTCTATGATTCTCTGGATCTGTTTGCTTTAAACTGAGAAGCTGCAAAACTTATTTGCACCCTGAAGTGGTTTGGCCTTCTTTTAAGAGTGTGCTTTAATCTACTGGGCATGACCAGGACTCAGGGGTTTATCAATGCTCAGCCATTACCCTGGCCCAGTGACTCACAAAATATGGGCTCCCAGAGGCTGTGATGCTACACCAAGGAGCAGAGCCCCCAGCAGACAGCTAACTAATCAGGAATCTCACACTTCATGTAAGAGCCACCTCTACAACGCACACACATCCCATGCAGAGCCAAAGGAGCTAATTTCAAACATTCATTTTTCTTTTTTTAATTAAAAAATTTAAAATAACTTACCTTCACCACCTAGCCAATAAGACTCTTGTAGAAGGAAGTACCAAGGAAGTGGGGTTCCATAGTCCCCTAAAAATAGATAGGCAAATAAAGAGAAAAAGCCTAAGTAGTTCCACCTTACCACAGTTGTATAAGATCTAGAATTTATCTACCTGAACCCCAGATTGTAACTGTAGATATTTATAGTTCATAAGCATTACGTGGCTATCCACATGCTTCCACTAAGACTACTTCTTCTAATATGTTTTAATTCAAAAGGTCATGTTTTGGGGGTGAAACTGGCAACACTAAGACTGATGATCTTGGCTGACATTAGTTTTCTAAGAAAAAAGAATCTAAGCATACCCCCCTTTTTTCACATATTCTTATTCTATTTTATTGTTATTTTTTTTAAATATAAATTTATTTATTTATTTATTTTTGGCCTCGTTGGGTCTTCATTGCTGTGTGCGGGCTTTCTCTAGTTGCCGCGAGCAGGGGCTACTCTTCGTTGTGGTGCACGAGCTTCTCATTGCAGTGGCTTCTCTTGCTGCAGAGCATGGGCTCTAGAGCGCAGGCTCAGTAGTTGTGGCACATGGGCTTAGTTGCTCCATGGCATGTGGGATATTCCCAGACCGGGGATCAAACCCATGTCCCTTGCTTTGGCAGGCGGATTCTTAACCACTGAGCCACCAGGGAAGTCCCAAGCATACCCCTTTTCAACAGTTACCAGATAATAATAATAATAATAATAATGATAATCACTAACATTTGTTGAATGCTCTTTCTGTGTCAGACATAACTGTAAGTGCTTTCTATGTGCTAAATAATTTAATCTTCAGAACAACACAAGGGGATAGGTAGTATTACTACTCTTGTCAATAAGGAAATTAAGGCACACTGAGTTTGAAGCATCTGCCCAAGGTCACAGCTAATTTAATAGAGGTGCAAGAATTCCAACATAGGTAGTCTGGTTCTAATACCACTGATCTTAACCACCCCATCCTACTGGATCCGCCTGGGTTTCAAGGAAAAACTCCCAAATTTCTAGTCCAGTTCTCTTAGCAGGCTTTGCTGCCTATAAATGTTGAGTTTGTGAGAACACAATCTTTGCTTATTTAATAGTTATCCTGTGTTTCATGGCCAATGCTAGACTGTAAGCTCCTCGAGGGCAGGCTTGTGTCAGTCTTTCCCACTCCTTTTTTCTCAGAACCTGTGCTGCTGAGCCTAACACATTGGTGCTGCTTAGTACATAGGGGTTGAACATATTAAAGCCTTAGGTTGGCTAAAATAAAGCTCTTGAGAATTCGCAAATTTTATTTTCAATCTAATATGCACTTATTATATCTCTCTCTAATGGCCCAGTGAGACAGAAAAAAATGGAGGCTGAGAAAGGTCAAGTGTATTTTTCAAATTCATCTTATGGGTTGAATTGTGTCCCTTGGTCCCCCTCCTCCCTGAAACAAGATATGCTGAGGTGTGTGGTAGAATACAAAATAATACTTGGTCTTTGTCCTCATTTCCTGGCACAGGGCTCCTAAAACCATTGGAGAGTCCTGAGTGATAGGAGTGCCTTTTGTTATTCATAATAGTTCATTATTAGTGTGAAGAAATGCAAGAGATCATTGTGCATGGAATTTGTATTCTGCAATTTTACTGAATTTTTAAATTAGTTCTAACAGTTTTTTTGATGGAGACGTTAGGGTTTTCTCTATATAAAATAATGTCATCTACAAATGTTACAGTTGTACTTCTTTCCCAATTTGGATGCCTTTTATTTCTTTTTTTGTCTGATTGCTGTGGCTAGGGCTTCCAATACTATGTTGAATAGAAGTGGCGAACGGGCATCCTTGTCTTGTTCTTGATCTTAGAGGAAAAGCTTTCAGCTTTTCACTGTTGAGTACGGTGTTAGCTGTGGGGCTGTCACACATGGCCTTTATCATGTTGAGATATGTTCTCTATGTACCCACTTTGCTGACAGATTTTATCATAAATGGATGCTGAATTTTGTCAAGTGCTTTTTCTGCATCTACTGAGACGATCATATGATTTTTATGTTTCATTTTGTTAATGTGGTCTATCACATTGATTGATATGTGGACATCGAACCATTCTTGTATCCCTGGATAAAATGCCACTTGATCATGCGTTATGATCCTTTTAATGTATTATTGAATCTGATTTTCTAATGTTTGTTGAGGATTTTTCACCTTTATTCATCAGGGATACTGGCCTGTAGTTTTCTTTTTTTGTGGTGTTTGGTTTTGCTGTCAGGGTAATGTTGGCCTTGCAAATTGTGTCTGGAAGAGTCTTCTTTCTTTTTTTTTTTGGTGAGTCTAACTAAAGTTTTGTCAATTTTATCCTTTCAAAGAACCAGCTCTTAGTTTCATTGATCTTTCCTATTGTCTTTTTAGTCATTTCATTTATTTCTGCTCTAATCTTTGTTGTTTCTTTCCTTCTACTTTGGGCTTCTATTTTTCTTCTCTTTCTAGCCTCTTGAGGTGTAAAGTTAGGTTGTCTATTTGAGACTTTACTTGTTTCCTGAGGTAGGCATTCATTGCCATGAACTTCCCTCTTACAACTGCTTTTGCTGCATTCCATAAATTTTGGTATGTAACATTTCCATTTTTTATTTGTCACAAGGTATTTTTTTATTAATCTGATTTCTTCTTTGACCCATTGGTTATTTTAGCATGTTGTTTAATCTTCATATGTTTGTTAATTTTCCAGTTTTCTTTGTATAATTAATTTCTAGTTTCATACCATTGTGATCAGAAAAGTTGCTTAATACGATTTAAACCCTCTTAAACTTAAGACTTGTTTTGTGGCCTAACATATGAGCTATGTCAGAAAATCTTCCATGTACTCTTCAGAAAAATGTTTATTCTGTTGCTTTTGGATGGAATGTTCTGTAAGTATCTGTTAAGTCCATCTGGTCTAACATGTTGTTTAAGGCCAATGTTTCTTTATTGATTTTCCATCTGGATGGTCTATCCATTGATGTAAGTGGGATATTAAAATCCACTACTATTATATTTCTGTCTATTTCTCCTTTTAGGTCTGTTAATATTTGCTTTACAAATTTAGTGCTTCTATGTTGGGTGCATAAAAATTTACAAATGTTATATCCTCTTGTTGGGTTGACCCCTTTATCATGATGTAATGCCTTCCTTCATCTCCTATTACAGTCTTTGTTTTGAAGTCTATTTGTCTGATATAAGAATAGCTATTTTGGGTCTCCATTTCCAAGGAATATTTTTTCCCATCCCTTCATTTTCAGTCTTTGTTTGTCTTTATATCTAAATTGTGACTGTTGTAGGCAGCATATAAATGGGTCTTGTTGGTGTTTTTCTTTATCCATTCAGTTACTCTATGTCTTTTGATTGAAGAATTTAGTCATTTACATTTAATTATCGATAGGAATGTGCTTATTGCCATTTTGTTAACTGTTTTCACTGTTTTTGTAGTTCCTCTCTGTTCCTTTCTTCTTCTTTATTCTCTTTGTAGTTTGATAACTTTCTTTAGTGGTATGCTTAGTTAGATTCATTTCTCTTTCTCTTTTAGGTACTCATTATAAATTTTTGTAGTTACCATGAGGCTTACATATAAAAACATATACCTGTAACAGTTTGTTTTAAGTTGATAACAACTTAAGTTGATCCCATTCTAAAGCTCAACATTTTTACCCTCCCCTCCACATTTTATGTTTTTGATGTCACATTTTACACCTTTTCTTCTGTGTATTCCTTAACAAATTATTGTCATCAGTTATTTTTACTACTTTTGTCTTTTAACCTTCCTACTAGCTTTATAAGTAGTTAATCTACTACCTTTACTATATATTTACTTTTCCAGTGATATTTATTCTTTCACGTTACTAATTAGCACCCTTCCTTTTCAGCTTAAAGGAGTCCCTTTAACATTTCTTATAAGGCCAGTTTAGTGATGATGAACTCCTTTAGCTTTTGCTTGTGGAAAATGCTTTCTCTCTCCTTCAAGTCTGAATAGTAACTTTGCCAGAGAGGACTTTTGGCTGGAAGTTTTTTGTTTTGTTTTGTTTTCTTATAGCACTCTGAATATATTGTGCTACTCCCTTCTAGCCTGCAAAGTTCGTGCTGAAAAATTTGCTGATGCAGGGGCTCCCTTGTACATGACAAGTTGTTTTTCTCTTGCTCCTTTTAATATTCTCTCGTCTTTAGCCTTTGACATTTTAATTATAAAGTGTCTTGGTGTGGGTCTCTTTGGGTTCATCTTTTTTGGAACTCTCTGGGCTTCCTGAATCTGAATGACTATTTCCTTCCCCAAGTTAGGGAAGTTTTCAGCCATTATTTCTTCAAATAAGATTTCTGTCCCTTTCTCTCTTCTCCTTCTGGGAGGCCTATAATGTAACTGTTAGTCTATTTGATATTATCCTGTAAGTCCTTTAAGCTATCTTCACATTTTTAAAATTCTTTTTTCTTTTTGCTACTCCGATTGAGTGAGTTCCATTGCCTTGTCTTTCAGTTGACTTATCCTTTCTTCTGCTTCATCTGGTCTATTGTTGAGCCCCTCTAGAGTATTTTTCAGTTAGTTATTGCATTCTTCAGCTCTGTGACTTCTATTTGATACCTTCTTATATTTTCCATCTCTTTGTTGAAGTTCTTGCCTTGTCCATCTATTCCTCCCCAGTTTGGGTGAGCAGCTTTATGACCATTACTTTGAACTTCTATCACGTAAATTATTTATCTCCATTAAGTTATTTTTTTCTGAAGTTTTATCTTGTTCTTTCATTTGTAACATATCCCTCTGTTTCTTAATTTTGCTTGACTCTCTGTGTTGGCTTCTATACAGTAAATGAAACAATCACTTCTCCCAGTCTTGAAGGAGTGGCTTGATGTAGGAGATGAAACTTTTTGTTCAGCCCTACCAAGCTCTAGTTGTCCCTCAAACCTCTGTGTTTGTCCAAGCAACCAATTATATTTTTAATAGCTCCTGGTAGTTGAGGATGTACCAAGACCTGTCAGTGTCTCACAGAGGAGGATATCAGCACCTAGATGCCAGGTGACTGGAAGCCAGACCCTTGGGCAGCAGCTTTTATAAGTATGCAAATGTATACAGTCCTAAGAGGCCACAAATATAAGTCTCACTGGTCACCAGAGCCAGATGATCTGGAGGTGTCCCCTGGGTGACAATCACAAAAATCCAGGCTCCAGACAAGTGCATAAACTTCTTTCTGGGAGATACTAGTGAGCTGGAGTACAGCAGTGTGAGAGTGCCAAGATGGCATCCACAGCCTGTGCTCCTTGAGAGCAGCTCTGTAGGCCACTAAATATGTGCCAAACCTGAAGCCTTCTCCTCAGTCCAAAGCTCCAGGACAAGCAAAGCAGCCCCTCACAGAAAGATTGGTGTGTATTCCTCAGTCCACTGTCTGTGCAGTGCCCTGTGGGTGGTAGCTTGCCAAGAACCATCCTTCTGATTGCCACAGTCCATGGAATCCAAGAACCCAAGCTACTCCAGCCTCAGAGTCAGGCAATCAAGGGATGTCCTCTGGATGTCAGCTGCAAAAATCAGGTGCCACATGCATGTAAAGATCCCTTCCAGGAGACACTGACGCTCTGGAGCATGGCAAAGGGAGAGCACAAAGATAGTGCCCATGCTCCGAGGATCGGAAGGGGTTAGAGTTAACCCCGAGACACATGTTTAATTAGAAACCTATCCCTTAGGCCACAATCATGAGGATTAGCTAATAGGCCTTCTTCACAGAAAGACTTAGCTCCTGAGTCTGTTGCCTCTTACTGTGCCCTGGTGGTGACAGCTGTTTAAGAACCCTTTCTTCATTGATTACAGTCCTGTGGGATCCACTAGCATAAGCCCCACTGGCCACCAGAGTCAGGAGATATAAAGGTGTCCCCTGGCAGCAGTCACAAAAACCAGGTCACCAGATAGGGGTATGAGCTCCTTTCTGGGTGACACCAATTATTACAGTCCCAAGTGACCAGGAACACAAGCTCCCCTAGCCTTCAGAGCCAGGAGATGAAGAGGTATCTCCTTAGAGGCAGTCACAAAAATCAGGGCATGAGATATGTGTAAAGGCTTCTGTCCAGGAGACACTGGTGCTCTGGAGCAAGCAAAGGGAGAGCACAGAGATGGCACCCTCCAGTCTCTGTCCACAGAGAGTATTCCAGCAGGCTACCAGATGTGTGTGTTAAATTAGATACCTGCCCCTCAGGCTAACACTTTAGTAAAAGTAGGTGAGTCTCCTTCACTTTAAGTCTGGACTCAATCAGCTGGGCCCTGGACAGGTGAGTATGAGCACATACGCCCTTTAAGTGGCATTTCTTAGATTGCTACCATCTTGTGGGTCTCAGGATGTGAGCCCTGTTGGTTTTCAAAATTAGATTTTTTGGGGGCTCATATCTCAAGTGCATGTCTTAAAAGTTGGGATGACTGATGTGGGGTTTGAACACTTTGTTCCTCATGGAGAAGCTTTGGGTTCTGAGATCCCTCCTGGTTGTGGGTCACTGTGCCAAGAGTGGGGCTTATGGTGAAATTGTGACCTAGGCTCTCCTACCCACTTTGATGTGTTTTTCTTCTTCTTTGCCTGATGTGTAGCCATCACTCAGCTAGAATTTAGTTTTTTTTTAAAGAGGAAATTGTTCCATATGTAGCTGCAGACTCACTTGTCTATGAGGGGAGGTGAGTCCAGGATCTCCCTACACTGCCACCTTCTGAAGAATTTGAACAGAGGGTTGACACCATCTGACCTAGATTCTGAAAGGATCTCTCTGAACATGGTGTGGAAAACAGACTGGTAGGAGATGATGACAGAAGAAGGAGGCTTGGACTGGGAAGGTTGTGTAGAGTTGGTGACAAGGGATCAGATTCTGAATCTGTTTCTAACGTCAAGCCAACAGCATTCACTGATGGATTTTTGGTTCCTGGGCTTAAGTTTCAAATGCGGGTTCTGAGAGTCCAAGTTGAAAGACCTTAGAAAGAATAAGATTTTTTTGAAAATTGAAGTAGAACGTTGCGTTAGTTTCTGGTGAACAGCAAACTGATTCAGCTATATATGTGTGTGTACATACATACATATACACACACACACACACATATATATATATACTTTTTAAGATTCTTTTCCATTATAGGTTATTATAAGATACTGAATGTACTTCCCTGTGCTATACAGTAAGTCTTTGTTGTTTATCTATTTTACACATAGCATTGTGTATATGTTAACCCCAAACTCCTAATTTATCTCTCCCCACCCCACCCTGTTATCACCTCTGGTATCATAAGTTTGTTTTCTATGTCTGTAAGTCTATTTTTGTTTTATAAATAAGTTCATTTGTACCATTTTTTTTAGATTCCACATATAAGCAATATCATATGATATTTGTCTTTGTCTGACTTATTTCACTCAGTATGACAATCTCTAGGTCCATCCATGTCACTGCAAATGGCATTATTTTCTTCTTTTTTATGGCTGAGTATTATTCCACTGTATATATGTACCACATCTTCTTTATCCATTCATTTGTTGATGGACATGTAGGTTGCTTCCATGCCTTGGCTACTGTAAATAGTGCTGCTTTGAATACTGGGGTGCATGTATCTTTTCAAAGTATAGTTTTCTCCAGATATATGCCCAGGAATGGGATTGCTGGATTATATGGCAACTATATTTTTAGTTTTTTAAGGAACCTCCATACTGTTTTCCATAGTGGCTATATAAATTTACATTCCTACCAACAGTGTAGGAGGGTTCCCTTTTCTCCACACCCTCTCCAGCATTTTTATTTATAGACTTTTAAATGATGGCCATTCTCACTGGTACCTCACTGCAGTTTTGATTTTCATTTCTCTAATAATTAGCAATGTTGAGCATATTTTCATGTGCCTATTAGCCATCTGTATGTCTTCTTTGGATAAATGTCTATTTAGGTCTTCTGCCCATTTTTTGATTGGGTTGTTTGTTTCTTGTTATTGAGTTGTACGACCTGTTTGTATGATTTGGAAATTAATCCCTTGCCAGTTGCATTGTTTGTAAGCATCTTCTCTCTGTAGGTTGTCTTTTTGTTTTGTTTATGGTTTCCTTTGCTGTGCAAAAGCTAATAAGTTTGATTAGGTCCCATTTGTTTGCTTTTGCCTTCATTTCTTTTGCCTTGGGAGACTAACCTAAGAAAACATTGCTATGGTTTATGTCAGAGAATGTCTTGCCTATACCCTTTTCTAGGAGTTTTATGGTATCATGTCTTATATTTAAGTCTTTAAGCCATCTTGAGTTTATTTTTGTGTATAGTGTGAGAGTGCATTCTAACTACACTGATTTACATGTGGCTCTCCAGCTTTCCCAAAACTACTTGCTGAAGAGACTGTCTTTTCTCCATTGTATATTCTTGCCTCCTTTGTCAAAGATTAATTGGCTGTTAAGTATGTGCTTTTATTTCTGGGCTCTCTATTCTGTTCCATTGATCCATATGTCTGTTTTTGCACCAGTACTGTGCTGTTTTGATTACTGTAGCTTTGTGGTATTGTCTGAAGTCTGGGAGCGTTATGCTTCCAGCTTTGTTCTTTTTCCTCAGGATTGCTTTGGCAATTCTGAGTCTTTTATGGTTCCATATAAATTTTAGGATTATTTGTTCTAGTTCTGTGAAAAATATCATGGGTAATTTGATAGGGATCACATTAAATCTGTATATTGCTTTGGGAAGTATGGCCATTTTAGCAACAGTAATTCTTCCAATTCAAAAGCATGGGATACTGGAATAAGATTTAGACTAGATGAAAAGGGGAGGCTGGGGATCTGAAGAACCTAATTACCTTTACCCTGTGGAGGGGGACACTTACCTGGAAATACCTGGTCAAGATACCAGGCAAGCAAGCCATACAGAGCAGCATCAATAAGCATCATCTTCATGGACATCAGAAAACTGAATTCATCCCCTTCCATGGGACTATTCCCAATATTGTTCCACTGTAGCCCCAGGCCTTGCTCTTCAAAGCGAGCCAGGTACTCAGTACCAAACCCAAATGCCACAGGAGACAGCAGGCTCTGCAGTGGGGCAAAAAGGGCATGAAAGATGAGCAGAGGGTCTTTTACCCAACCCAAAAGAATCTACAAGGTAGGAAGGAGGGCGAAAAGAGGATCCATGTTGTATCCAGGTGTAAGACCACCCCAGGGAGTGGGTAAGGCAGTCTTCCCACAGGAATATAATTCTGGGAATACCTTTCAGTCCTCAGGGACCCCCACCCAATACTCACTGGGCCACCTCTCACCTGTCCAATGGAACACAGTAGTGTACAGAAGACAAAACCACATAGCATAACACAGCAAAGGACCAAAGGTCTTCATGTTTATCTTCCTAACTTTCCCCCCTTCTTCCTACCTCTTTCTTAAGATCTTACAGTTTTTGGTAGAACAAAGAAGCTTACTTGAACTGCTTTGTGAGAATCCCATTAGAAGTGTCCATAAAGTCATCAGTGTTCTAGGGCAAGCTTGAGGGCTAGGCAGGGGATGGTCTCATGACCTCCTGAACTCTGTCAGCCAAAAAGCCCTCAGGTTACAGTGACTATCACCTTTTCCCATCTCCAGACTGGGGACAATCATTTTCTTAGGTTCTCCTTGGAGAGCCCAAGTAACTGAATAGGTGGCATACAGAAGGAAGTCTGAAGAGGAAGTTCCCCAGCCACATCCCCACAGGGGGTCCATTGCATGGCAGAAAGCACATAAGCACGTGTAGAGGGATGAGTTATTCCCACTTGCTCTGCTGGGTGACCTAGCTCTAGTTTGAAGGACCCACGGTGGTGTTCAGAGTGTCTCTCTGCAGAAGGAAGGGATTCTCTAGCTATATGTTCACAAAAACCATTAAAAAAAAATCTCAGCCCAGCCCTGGTCCACAGAGCTTCCAGAACTATAGCTTCCTGGTAGACCCACACACAAGAAACTAGTTGTGGCTTCAAAGTACCAACTGCCTATGCAGTATACCAAGATAGCCCAGCTCTGCCTACAGGCTGAGTCATAAGGATTTCTTTCCCTTTGTGATCATGCTGGAAAATTGGGTGCCATAAATGACAGCAATTAATTCTTATTTAACATGAGAAATAAAAGGCAGATGCCCTGGCAACACTAGAGCCAAATAAGCTTGAGTCGTGAGAACAAGTTTGACTTAGATTTTCCCCAATGAGAAGCTGGTGGTAGTCCTTTCTCAACTGCATTGTACAACGAAGTACAGATAGGGAGATTCTGGAGGACAAGGAAATTTTCACCCTACAGGGCTTAGAAGCTATTTAGCCTGGTTAATGAGAGGGTGTAAATAGATCATTTGAAAACAATTAGAGAAAAAGATAGTGTTGTTTGGGCATTGTGAAGAGGTCTCTCAGGCAATCCAGCGTCAATTTCCAGAGACCTCTCTTGGCAAGAGGGCCTGACTGGCTCATTTTGGCACCCCTCTCTGAGTGCACTGGTAGAACATGACAAAGACACTGTAGAGCTGCTCTGATTCAAATTCTTTTGGAGAGAAACAAAAACTTTTAATTTACGGAAACATTTTTCTGGACAGAATAGTTAGGGGGCAAGCTCCCTCCCTTATGAATCTTCTCAAATGTTAGGAAAAAAAACCTGAGTGAAATGGGCCCAGTTGTTCTCCTCTTATGGATACACAAAGGGACCCATGAGTTGAACTGGTTTTCAATTACTTCCCAGGGCAGACTAATCAAGCAGATTTGGTGAGGAGGAACTCTTAGGTTGCTCAGGGTGAAGAATGCTCCCACTTTTGTACCTGTGCCTTCAAACCTTGTGTTCCTTTGTGCCAAAAGGCAAAGTGGATCCCCTCAAAGGGTGAGCCAGTCCTCTCAGACTGCTACATACCCCTCAGATGGAATGCATCATATTCTAGGTGTAAGCCCAGGGTCCCTTACCACAGCCAGCTTCAGGTCGGCCGTCATTCGGTCCTGCCAAGCAAAGCAGAGAATGTGTGGCAGGTAGAGGGTGAAGTAGATGATACCACTACAGGCTGCTGCCAGGCTGGCCCTGGAGAAGAAGGTGCTGAGCAGGAAGCACTGCATGATTGTAGCAGTGGAGAAAGCCAACAGGAACAGGAAGAGGATGAATGGATTGCTATAATGCAGGATCCTTCCATGCTGAAACGAAAGAGACCACTTGAGTCAGTAATTTCCACCCACATCCAGGGGCACCACCCCTCTCAGGAGTGACCTCTGTGCTGTGATTCTGGGGCCTTCAGAAGCCCTCTGCCCCAAAGGGATCTCTCCCATCAGCCTGTTGTTGGTATCCAAATTTCCACATTTAAGACTCAATGTGTTGAGTTCCTTTAATTCTAATTATGTCATTTTTCCCCAGGAGGGTAACATATTAAGCTACCTATCAGTACTGAGTAATTATTATGTGTTCACTAAGGAAATCCTTGGGAAGGGGATAGTGTGGAGAAATAAGCCTAGAGCAGGGGAGGAAGATATGCAGAGGGGGTCTTGGAGCATCAGTAGCTCCTGGGATATACTGAGTAGATGAGGAACAAAAGAGGGAGGTGGGAGACCATCCAACAAGCTTTAACATTTTGCCTGGGGCCTGGCCTGCTAACTTAATCATTTATATTGGGTTGGCCAAAAATTTCGTTTGGGTTTTTCCGAAACATCTTACGGAAAAACCCAAACGAAATTTTTGGCCAACCCAATACTTATATTCTGAGATTTGCCTCTCATATAGGTAAAAATATCAGTAGTTAATCCACATCACTTGGAAGTGGATTAATCCTCCAGACCCATAATATCATACAAATACATTTCATAGAACCTGTGGGCAATATTCAATATCTTTCATGTTAACTAGTGGGTCAATCACTTTGGCTATGCAGAAAATAGGACCAAACTAGGTATTTTTAATAAGTGAGCTGCTGTCCAGTTACATTAGAGGATAAATTGAGATGTTCAAATTTATTAGGCCTTCTTGGTTCTCTTTTGCTATAGGCTTCCTATAGGATTTTGACCTATGAGATATCCTCCTATGAGGATTTTTACCCTTTGCACATAACTCCAAATTCATATAGATCATCCTGTTCTTTTCTTGGGAACATAAAGGTACAAACTGGTTCACCTCTTGAATTGGTTCTGATTAATTGGTAGTGGTGACCCGAATCACTGGGCTTCTCTCAGTAGAAAAGAGAGACCAAGTAGCAATATATATAATGGGCATGTAAGATTTGAGTAGAAAAAATGTGCCACTTATCTCCTGCTGCTACCGCTGCTTCTTCATTCATGCTGTCACGCCTGCCAGGTACTGACAGAACAGACTGAAAAATGGAATAAAACAAATGGCAAAGGAGGTGGAAGAGAGCCACGCTTAACTAGAAGCAAACTTTGAGGAAATCTAAATAAAAGTCAAGGTTAAGACTCAGGGTTCCTGATTTTGTGTGAAAGTGCTCTCCACATTACCCTGGGAAGCTCACTCCTCATCCTTAATCACATGCAACTCAATAAAAGCAAGACCTTGACTGAACATGTGGCTTTTGGCTGGAAGAACTTTAAGGTTATTGTTACTCTCAGAAGAATGAAATTAATTTCTTATCTCAGCTCAAAGCAAAGTCCTACAACCTTCTAAGCTATATAATTTCTCATTGACTTCAGGCAGATATGAAAGTCATTTGGCTGACCCAACAATTTCACTGGCCTTGTCTTCTTCTAATGACCACTTTTCTTTTTTGTTCTTAACAGCTTGAATAACAATGGAACCTTTCCATTGTCTCAGCTTCCAGCTTCTTTCCTGCATAGTTGAGGTGGGAAGGAACGACAGGGGAAAGATGAGAGCGTCATTCAAAGGAAAATCCTATTTTGTTGTGGAAAGCTGTGTTTCCGCCATCACTGGAAACTGGAACAATGTCCTGGTTCCCACAAGGAGAAACCCCTTTGTGCAAGAAACTCTTAGTAAACATTCTTTACCTCACGTCCTAAAAGCTTTGAAGTCCTAATGTCCATTCTTAGGAAGGCAAATCTCAATGCCACTTATTAGCAACAAGTCTCAGGGCCACTGCAAGATGTCGTGCATGTTTATGAGTTTTGCATAAGTCAGTTGTTCATGCATTTTGACTCCTTTAATTCTGAGGACACAAAATGTCTTAGTAGTGGGGAAAGGAGTAGACTGAAGGATGGGAAGGAACAAGGGACCCCTAGAGGAAGACAAGTTTCTCAGCTTCTCCCCTCATCTCTGGAACTCTAGGACCCTTTGTGTATTTAAAGCTACATTTGGGTCTGGTCAGATTGAGCAGACTGACCTCTACATCAGCATTGGTTTTGATAAGGCTCTAGCACAGGGTTTGGCTAAGGCCACAGCTCACTGAATCTCAGTGCAACACTTAAACTAAAACCATTCAGACTTAGTACATTTTACTGCAAAGAGAAGGGGCAGGATTTGGTTTAACTGGATATGTGTTGGTTGGACAGGATGTGTGATGGAACATTCTTGGATCAGGTAGGCACCAGGTATCATCCAGCATAACAAAGGACACAGCCAGAATCTGTGCATCAGCACATATATTGCTTAGTGCAAGGAACTCTTAATATCATCATGGTAAAGAGGCAGAACAAGCTTGATGACACTATATCAGAAGATTGCAAAGCTTGAAGTCTAAGGCTTATACTAAATCCCATCAAATAAATATAAAAAGTTACCTAAATTTATGTTCCATCATTCAACAAGTACAAAAGATCATCTACTGCGGAGGAGTTAAACATGAAGCACAGCAGTGTGTTATGAAATAATGTTTTATTTACAAGTCTAACTTGCAAGGGAGCTGCAAGTTTGCAGAGGATGGACCTATGCATGCTATCTGCGCCTATAAAATTCCTGTCACTGAGAAAGGATGGACTCCAAATTCCACCCTTTAAAACAGAGAGGTCTTAGAGATTTTGTAGGCAGCAGAATGTTCTTTGGTCAAGCCATGAATGGTGTGACCATGATGGTAATTGATAAACATTCCAGATCTCCTCTCCTAATACACTGAAAAGGCTCTCCACATTCCCACCCCAGCTGGTGGTTGGGACAGTAATCCCAAGAAAACATTCCTCGGATTCATTTCTTCTGTATTTGAAAAGAGAGAACGCTTTGCACATACAGTCTCCCTGTGCTGGGCTCTGCTAACAGCAGCTTTTCCAGATAGTCCACGTAATGGGGTTGGATAATCTATGTAGATTGTGGTTCCCCAGGCAGGAAGTGGGAGCAGGGAAGATGCTGTGATGCAGTGGCTCTTTGGGGAAGACTCTGTCTCTCTGAGTGTCTTCCACCTTGGCTGAAATGGCCAGAAGCTACATGTCATGCTATCTTTGGTGGCCAGATGACAAATCTAGGCACAAGTTCATTAACAGGAAGAAAAGTGGGAGGAATAAAATTATTCAAGGTTTTCTGAACCTTCTCCATCTGGCTTACCGTGATGAATATCGTCAGGAGACAGATGCTCATCGACATGATAGAGAAGCTGTCCAGGAACCAGGTACACCAAATCACTGTGTTGGAGACACCCTGATTTTTCAAGGTCTCCTTCAGTCTCAACTCCTTCTCCAAGACGATGCTCTTTACAGTCATGGAGACAGAGTAGATCCAGGCCAGCACCATGAAGATAGGGAAACAGCGGTTCAGGATGATCATAAAACTAAAGCAAGAGGAGAGAAGCAGAATAGTAGATTGCCTTGTACCTGGTGGAGGTGGAGTAAATGTTAGTTGAATGAATATGTTGAGAACAAAGCCCAGGTGGAGGGAAAGGCAGAAAAATCTCCACCGGGCACTCAATGGACTTGACTCTTTTAATATATTGCACTTTGCCCCCAAGGATTACTTTTTTTTTTTTTTTTTTTTTTTTTTTTGCTGTACGCGGGCCTCTCACTGCTGTGGCCTCTCCCGTTGCGGAGCACAGGCTCCGGACACACAGGCTCCGCGGCCATGGCTCGCGGGCCCAGCCGCTCCGCGGCATGTGGGATCTTCCGGGATAGGGGCACGAACCCGTGTCCCCTGCATCGGCAGGCGGACTCTCAACCACTGCGCCACCAGGGAAGCCCAGGATTACTTTTTCTTTAGAGCAAGACTGTAGCCTTTTGGTTAGTCCAGATGAAAACTCTGTGAGTAAAATGTGTAAATAAAGTTGTACTACGTATGTTACACAGTATAGATGTTCTTTATAAGATCTCAGGCAGCTTTTTGGTTAGTCCAGATGAGGGCTCTGTAAGTGAAATGTGTAAATAAAATCATACTATGTATGTTACATAGTATAGAGCTTCTTGTAAGATCTCCCAGGAAAGGATTGCAGACTTGATGATGTGGGATGTGACTGGAATAGGTAGATACATGCTAACTGACACTGAAGTCCAAGAAGGTGGACAAAGGGAACTGGTGGTGGTGAGATCAATAACTGGGCTCCCCAAGGGGTCAGCTAGTCAAGCACTGTCTACCCATGAGGATCAAACCCCAGTTATACAGGAAGAGGCACAAAATAACTAATCAGTATGGCACTTTCAGAAGGCAACTGACCCAGCAACAAATCAATCAGTGATTCAATAGTCATTGACTCCACCAGCCTACTGGTGGAGTACATCCATGGGTATTCATTCCAGCAAGCAAGGCAGAGTTGATATTCTGGAATTACTCTACTGTGAACTTTACATATGTTTTCCCTGTGCTTGATGTGCTAGTAAAAGCCCTTGAGATTATTATTTCTTGAAAACTGTTGCGTGTCACAGGAAGGGCCCAATTCCAGCGTGGGAGGGTTTCACTCAAGATGGCCCTAGGGAGAGAACCATAAATTCATAACGCCTGCCCTTCTGGGACCTGCCACCAGAGGGCTCTCCCACATTGAATGGCCAGAATCCCTACCGCCTCCTCACTGTTTACCCCACTTCCTTGCCGGTTACTCCTATTCTGATCTTAGAAGTAGAGCTGGGCTTTTGCCCCGGCTCCATTTCCCATCTCTGCCTATTGTCCAAACTTAAAATGACTGCAGAACAGCCCCTGTTATCTCTTTTAGTCTTCTGTAGAGCTGAAGGAGAACTGATTGGACTGAGGTGTTACACCCATACTGGGCTTTATTTTACTACCTTGCCAGCTGGCAATTTGACTCTTCCTTTTATAGGCTGTGCACGTTTATCTCCTCCCTGATCCCCGCAAACCCACACGTACACTGTGGTGAACTTCCCAGTTTTCTTCTAGGAGTTGAATCCCTAAGCCAACTGCAGATCTCTGCTGCTGTCCTTGGGAGCATTTCTGCCCCATCCACCATAGTAAATGAGCCCCCCCCCCAGCCCCTTCTCCCTCTTTGTCCCTCCCTCTACCACCCCCCAAATGCATGTTCAGAAAACAGTGGGCTACTTGCTTAGTTTGCTACTGGCCAGCAAATGTACAGGCCTGGGGATGGGGGTGGGCAGGCAGGGAGGGCCCAAGCTCATCCAACACATCCCTCTACCTTTTCATTAAGCATACATCATGAGAATGTTAATTAGGGAAGGAGCTGCATTATTCCAAGGCTCCTAGGAACCGGACCTACTTGTGATGCAGAGTCCTAATTTGCTCTTTTGGCAGTCACAGGGCAAACACTCTGACCTGAACCCTTCCACATACCAAACATACTACGTAGTGGAAATTTTAAAAGCCTTTGTCCCCTCCCCCAACCTCACTTCCCCTGCTTTAATTTTCACCTTCCCTTTTCCTCCCACAACACCAGCTCCTTTCTCCCACTTGTCCATGTGACCCTGCCTGGAGCCGAGGAGAAGCAGGCTTCTTAATCAGAGCTCCATTCTCCCCGAGCCGGCCCCACGCCCCAGGATTTTTTCCTCCAAAGTGACTGAAGCCTGGGGAGCACCTCCACCTCATCTCACCCCAGCAACCAGATCAGCTTGTCCTGGAGGGGGACTGGGACCTCAGACTCACGAGTCATCCACAAAGCAGGGGTAAGGCATCTGCTGGAGGTAGATTCCAACTGGAACCTCAGCCTGGGCCTGACTCCTTGTGATCCCCTGTTCAACCATGTCCTGCAGATAGGCAAACCCGCCCCAGATGTATCGGAAGTCTTCCACAGGATCAGCTCTGGGGCCAGAATCCCAGTACCTAAGAAGAAACCGGAGAGAGGGACAAAGGATGGCAATGGGAATGGACAGCTCACTCACTGGTCATAAGCACGAGGGGACTCCGTATTCACTCTCCCAAAACTTTCCCCTGAACTTTTCCACACTATCTGATTCTATTTTCCAGTTCACAGGTTAAATCCCAATTATGAACATTAGCCACAGCACGATTTGTAATTGCTTTCATTCAAGTACTCTAATTTGAGCTTTACAAAATATCTTACTTCCTCTGATTTAACTTAATTTAATTGATTTACAGGCTGAGTCCAGTCTCAATCCCCTACTCTGTACCAAACCTAATTTCCCAGTGACTTTGGTGGAACCTCATTTGCAGAATCTCTATGTGAAGATAACTCAGTACCTAGAGGTTTTCACCTCCAAATTGCACAAAGGCCAGCCAGGGACAAGTTCTGAGTTGAGGGGGTAAAGACAGGGTAGCTGAACTCTCCTGGTCCCACCAACTAGCAGGATGTACTGTCTAGCTTAGTTCTTTGATACCAAAGTGCTTCTGTGCCTTTCTGAGTAACCTTTCTGCCCCTGAAGGAGACGGGTGGCCTGAGCCCATAGGAGCCCCCTTTCCTTGCCTCATACATCACTGGGGGTGCCCAGGTCCTTCTGAGATCTCCTGAAACATCACCTGTCTTTGATCTTATTGGTTTTCTCCACCACATCTATGTCCATTCGGATCTTGTACTTCACATGGGGTGGTAGGGAGCTGGTCCAGGGATACATGTCAGGAAATACCACACCAGCCCAGAACCTGTTTTCCTCCAGCAGAGACAGGGCTCGTTGGGTGAGTTGAAATTCATCATCATAGCTTTCAAACTTATCCAGGATCAAGCACTGCGGATAATCACAAAGGTTGAGAGAGTTTGAGGAGCACCACCTGCAAAGACTCAAGGGCAAAAAAAATGGCAGAGGATCAGGGCTGCCGCCCCAGGGGATGGGTCAAAAGCAAGGAGACCTATAAACTTACTGTTTGCTTAACTCCGGGGTCTGGTGTCAAGTTTTCAATGTGTCTAGATTTGGGGGTGAAAGGGGGCTTAGGAACGCTGACTTGCTCTCATCCCTGCAGATTTAGTGAGGACCGCACTATCGGGCTGTCCAAGTATGCAAGTCGTCAAAATGACAAAAATACTCCCAGCTCTCACTCCCCAGCATGGGGAGTCGAGGGAGTGGGGTCACATCAGATACAAGCTGCTTTGAAGATCAGAAAGCCTGCTAATAAAAGAGTTTTAAAGAGAGAGAGAAACAGTCCCAGCGGTAAACCTTCCTGCCTCTCTGCAAACACGCAAGGATGGCCAGCTGAGGCAAGAACAAGGAGGAAGAAAGAAAATAACAGAAAGCCGAAGTGATTTCATCAGGGAAATCATTTCCAGTTACAATTTTATGACAGGTAATGAGGATGGAGGAGGAATTTCCTAACACATCTTTTTTTTTATTTTCTCCCCCGGAAGAGAAAAAAATCATTACCCAGGAAAGAGCAAAACTAAGAATTTCTTTTAATTTGAATATTGGGAGTTGTCCACTTTTACAGATTTGTTAAAGCATTGTAGTGTACTTGGATGTGTTTTATCCTTAACCTCCTGTTTCTATAATACACTGGGGTTATTGTGCAATGTTTCTTTCTTAGAATGTAACTCACAAGAGGTCAGCTGGCCTTGTCTTGATTAATCTGTTCATGGAATACTTACTGAGAGCCTGCAAGGTGCCAGAGCCTGCTTGGCTCCAGGGATACAAGGAGGAAAGATAAAATCTCTTACTAAAAGAAACTCCAGACCTCATGAGGGAGAGGGTTGGAGTAAACCAACAATCAGAATGCAGAATGATCAGGTTCTGGAGAAAGCAAGCCTAGAGTAGTCTAGTAGCCCAGTGGAGGGGTGGGGGGTGTCCCAGAGGGCTGCCTGGAGGAAGAGACTCCTGAGCAGGATGAGAATAAGCAGGAATTAGCCAAGGGAAGAAAGCAAGGGAAAGGTCAGCTCAGGCACAGGGAATAGCTCGCAGGGTTTCTGGAGACCTGCAAGAATAGAATAGTGGTTCCCTGCCTTGGCTGTGCTTTAGAACCACCACGGAGCTTTAAAAAGACAAGTATACTCAAGTCCCACCCCAAACAATGAAATCAGATTCTCAAGAGGCAGGGCCAAGGCATCAGCATTTTGTCAAACACTCCCCAGCTTGTGCCAATGTACAGAGAAGAACGTAGGTGAGCAGAGATGAGAGGTAAGAGATGTGTACTAAGAAGGCAGGTGGGGACCAGGTCAGTTGCCCTGCTGGGTTTGCAGGGTGAACAGCCAACTGAGAGGTTTCAAGGGATGCAGGGCTTTCCATGCTAAAATCAGGAGTTTTCTGGCAAACCCTAAAAAGCCACAAGAAACCACTGTAGGGTTTTAAGCAGAGGCATGACATATGAGATCAGACCATGTTTCTGAAAGATCACTGGTGGTGGGAAGGGGGAGCACGAAGTCTGGTTGGAAGGCTGTTGATGTAACACAGGCTTAAAGGAACATATTAACTCTCTCACAGAGCCTGTGAGTTACCTGGAATCCTCATTTTATTGAAGAGGAGACCTACCAGAGGTCACACAGCTAGACGGTGGCAGAGCCTGCATTCTCTCCCCATTTTTCAACTCCAGGCCCAGACTTCTTCCCACACCAGGAGCCACAGGCAAAGCCTGATCCACAGTCTCTCCATGTGCTCATGACTGTCTTGCAAAGTAAGAGAGCACAGCTATTACTTATCTCTCTCTCTATTTTAAAATAATCTGTCTCTCTCTTCTTTTAAATCAGTTTGTCGAGTTTAGGACTGCATATATAGAGTTTCAGTATTGACAAACAGAGTGAACTTGAAATTAAATTTCTAAAATAATCATGAAAGTTCTTGGGGAGATGGAAATTCTCTGCAGTTTCTTTTAGCTGTAACACACACACACACACACACACACACAGAGTATTCTACCAATTCCCTCATAGCATCACAGGGCACTTGGACAGACAGAGTCATAGAGAGGTCTTACAGTCTGATGTGCTTGCTTACTGATGAGGAAACTGGCATCTTAGGGCCTTGCCCCAGGTCAATATAGGTCAGAAGCAGAATATGAATCCATGTTTTCAAGTGTCAAGCCTGAAGGGTACTGCTGTTCCTTCACATTGCTCTAAGAGTAAGCCATACTCCAACTACAAAGTCGGAGCAACAGAATTCCTAAACAAGATCTCTTGCCCCTGTCCAGTAGGTCAGCACCGTCCAGTAGAACTTTCTGCAATGATGGAAACGTTCTATTTCTGCCCTATCCAACATGGTAGCCAGTAACCACATATGGCTATTGAGTACTTGAAATGTAGCTAGTGCATCTGAGGCACTGATTTTTTCACTTTATTTAAATTTAAATAGCGACATGTGGTTACTGCATTGGTTAGCACAGCTCTAGAGACATTAAGTTCCCGGAGGTCAGGGCCCATGTCTTATTCATTAGGTCTCTGGAACAGTATTTCCTCATGAAAGGGACTCAATAAGTGTCTACTGAATTGAATTAATTCAAATTTAGAAGTCCCAAATGCTGCAAGAAATAGAACTTTACTACTGTGTGTTTTGAACATAATCCTGTGCACCCAAAATCAGGTGGTAAACTAGGAGAAATTAGTGAAAGGTGAATTTTGGATATCATGTTAATAAGAGTATAACTCTCAGTGAAGCAAAAAAGCTAATAAAAACAAACACATTTTAATAATGTGACTTTCCGAGCAATCTAGCCCATTCTCTTTGAACTCTCCTTTCATGTCTTAAAGGGAAATCTATACTGGAATAAGCGCTGATGTTTTCAGTGATATCGTTGAGTCCTGCAATGACGTGGGCTCCATCCTGCCTCTTTTATCAGGCAGCTGATTCACAGTCATGTTTCCTGTTGCATCCCCCTAGACTGGTACCCTGATACTCTCTGGAAAAACAAAACCAAAAGGTTCTCAAACACTCATTTTTACCCTGAAACGTCTGACCCATTTTCAAAGTTGAATTATCATCTTTGGAAAGATGGTACAGGGTAGTGTTTGAATGCCATCCCCACTCTGCTGTTTCCTAACTGTGTGGCCTCTCTTTCCCTATCTGAGAACTGGAGATACGCCTACCTCACAGGTGTGTTCTAAGGATCACATGAACTTGTTTGGGAAGGGCCAGCCAGTGCTGCCTGGTAAGAATAAAAGTTGATGCTTACTGCAGGCTCACAATATGACCAAAACTGGTCCAAGGGCTTTGCTTATATTAACCCCTTGAATCATCACAACCACTTTATGATTATCACTCCAAGCTCTCTTAAGAGGCATGATGAGCAAACTTCCTCTGGAGACAGCCTGTGCTTTAACCATGTAGGATACTAAACTATTTCACAAGTAATGAGGACTTGATGAATACCATTTTTATTACTGTTTTTGCAAAATATCTTGAAAATCAAAAGAGTCTAGTGGCTTTTAAGCCCCTGCCAGATTACCTTTCATTTATGACAGCTGTTTGTCTGGGGAAGAAGGCAGTTATTTTTTAAAAACAATATGGCTGGGAACATAACCCATCCCAAGCTGATCTATAGCAACTCATCTAGTTAGAACAATGCTACGGACAGAAGCCAAAGCTCTGTGTCCACCTGGGCAATGGAGGGTGGCAGTGGGGTGGGTCCTAAGCCACTGGTGTTCACTAGCTTGCTCATTGGCCCTTAGGTGAAAGTCAGACAACTCTACCAGAGGAGGGTCTTATGAAGCTAATCCAGAATATCTTCCTGAGGTCAAGGCAGAGCAATTGCAGATTTGGACATGAGTCAGAAGTCCCTGGGTCATCCACTGAGGTATGACTCATGATGTACCCTTGCATTCTCACAGGGAGGCCACCTGCCTAACAGCAAATGACCTCGTTCCCTTTTGGTACTTGCTCTGGTCCCTGAAGTTAACATCTTGGCTAATGAGCATGTATATTGATGAGAGTGTGTTTGGGAGGCAATGATGATTGACTAAACCCTTAACCAAGGTTATGGATTTTGACATATCTGGTGTGGTCTGATTAGCTTGTAAGTTAACACATAGTAGGTTCTAATGAGACTGAAGCCACAGAATCTGTTTATAAAAGCTATTTGGTTCTACACAGAGAGAAACTGTGTGACCATGGATGTTAGGGAAGAATACTGTAGGTACGTTAAGTAATGGCTAGTGTAAGAGGCTCAGCATAAAAATAGCACCAGTACTGGGAAAAAGATTCAAAGGGCATCTTCACTGATTAAAAATTCATTGTCTCACGGCTTCAGAGGCAGATTCTGGGCAAATTTTGCAAGCAGAATTCAGAATCTCAAAGAGAATTGTTATAATGCCCTGTGATAGCCAAGGGCAGTAAAGCAAGAGAAGAGGTTTCCTTGTTTCCTTCCGTTCCCAACTACTGTGGCCAAAATCTGGGTGGCAGGACCACTGCCATTTGAAGCCCACACATATCCTACAATTCCTTGTTTGTTGTTTTGCTGATACTCACCAGGAACCAGAGTGCACCCTGGCGGAAGAGGTGTGGCTGTCTCCAGGGCAGGCAGCTGCGTTTAAGACCTCTGGAGAATGCAGTCACTTGTTTACACAGCTAAATCAAACACTACCTTGGGAGAAGAAGCTACAGTAGCAGCAGGCTTCCTTCTTCAACTGTGACCCCTCCAGCTCTAATTCAAATACATTAAGTAATAGATAAATTATCTATTAAGTGGGAAAGGATGTCCAGTGGAGGCAAAGAGAGAAAGAATCTCTTTTTCTGCTTGAACCTGATAATCAAAGGGGATTGGTACTCTTTGCTGACACAGTACTTTGACTAATACACCCAGGACGTGTGAGGGATGAGTCTTCAGGGATAAGAAAAGCACTACACCCTGAGAGACACTGCCTCTACAATCCTGCCTCTTAGGAATTTGACTTCCACACTCAAGCTGAGAACAAAGTGGCTGATGAATGCCAACTGAGGTCTCAAGTGGTCCCGCTGGTGGACCTGGAGACACGTGGGGTTCCTTCTGGAAAATGCCAGTGGATGTGGGCAAACATCCCAGAATGAATTTCCTGGCATATCTAGACCATAACACTCAAGATTTGTTTCCCAACACATGGAAAAAGCCACTGGATAAAATAGTTTCGGGCTGGTTGAGTTGGTTGAGTTGGTGAGGTAGAGGCCAAAGGCGTTGCCATACATTTTATCTAACACACCGGGCACTGTAAACAGACATGTGAAATGTTCAACCACAAAGAGTGAGGAAATGCACCATGACAGGAAAACAAAGGGATAGGAAATGCACAGCTGTTAAAAAATGTCCGTTTCTAAAATAAATAAATACAATAATGAAACAAATAAAAAGGTCAGGTTGGAGCATGAAGACTCACACTAGGACAAAGCCACCGGGTGATGCTTCCTGTGTAGTTAGGTCCAAGGAAAGACAGAATAGCCTGGCTGACAACGGCAGGGGATTTTAGCTCTCAAAGCTTTCTTGTTTAACCATTCCAACAATTTTGGGAGGTGAGTGTTACCATATTAAAAATATTTAATAATCAGCAGAGCTGGGCACTGACCATTGAAGGGATGTGTCAGTCACAAACACCCAGTCCAGCCACACTGGTGAACACTGCCCTGGCCGTAGCTTCACTTATCATCCTTATTTTTCAGGCAGGGGAACAGCGATATCACCCGAAATCACAGAGCTGGTACATCATGGCAAGACTGGGGTTTCAGAAAGATCTCACTGGAGGCAGTCTGGGAGCTGAACAGAAGCAGTGAGAGACCAGAGGCCCAGAGACCAGCTAGGGGAGATGGTACAGGCCCTAGTAAACAGAGGCCATACATGGAGAGGGTGAGGAAGGGGAATTTCGGAGATAATTTGGAAGATATCTGATAGTCCTTGGAGGATTTGTGACATTTTGACTTTGGATTTGTGTAACTTGTTTCTCCTCCATTAGATTGAATTCTAGCAGCTCCTTGAGATACCACTACTAAGGACTTATTTAATGACAAGCTGATCTCTCTCAATAGAATGTGAGCTTCTAGGGGTCAGGGATTAATTGTATTTATTCAGAGGTAGGTAGTTCAATTCATGTGAATATATGAATGATTGAATGAGCTCAGATCTCTTTGGTTTCCTACTCTAAACCTAGTTATTTCCAAGCAGAAAAGACTGAATCACAATAGTGTCTGTTATTCTGAATATAACAAAATAATTGCTGTCCCTATCCAACTCATTATGTAATTTATCCAAACAATACTGACTGAACCCCCTACTAATATGCCCCTTGCGGTACAAGAAAGAACTTCCTCTTCAGAGCCAGACAGGTCTGAATTACAATTCTGGATCTACCTCTTATCTGCTGTGGTATGTTAAGCAAGTCAGTTTTTAATTCTATAAAATGATAACAATTATGCCTGCTGGGCAGGTAGTTAGGAGCGTTGCATGAGATGACATGTAAGAGTGCCCAACATAGTGGCTGGCCCAAACACAAGTTCCTTTCTTCTACCTACAACTCGAGCCAACCCCCTCCTCCTCCCCAAACTATGTTCTCCTTCCTCAGCCCAGTTCTATGTTTCTGAGAGACCAATGAGCCATAAAATAAGGTCATTGCCCATGAGTTGCTTATGATCCAGTTCATGGCTCTTAAAATAATATTGCTCTAATGGTGTAGACTTCTGTACCCTTCTGACCTTTCCCCTGACTTCTCCCTAGCATCCCACTGCACATTTGGAGACAATGAATCAACAGAAGAAAGCACTAGGACAGATATTATGCAAATCCCTATACACCTGACTAAAGTAAATTACATGATCAGTAGCTTTACCTTCCTAATCCTATTTTTATTTAGGCTAGCCTGAAAAATACGCTCCCTGAGCACATTCTAGTTGGGTGGTGGTGGCATGTGGCCAGGACCATGCAAGGTACAGAGGAAAGGTGGTCCAAAAAAATCCCCCTACTGATAATTCATCAACAAGATAATCACCATGTAGATAATAAAGAGTTATGAACATATATTGAGTGTGTTGACAGCAGAGGTAAAAGCAGTTAATGAATACATGTTTTTTCAAGACTTAGGGAAAGGAAGTTGTAACTGGTTAAAGTACAATTTTATGCCTTGATCAGAGGTATTTTCATATTAAAGTTTGGCTGAATTCAGCTTTCTGATGCTGAATTCAAGACCTGAAATTCAAATATACTATGAAATTAAAATACACTGTGAATTCTAAATAGTATTCCATCTGTGCCAGGTCTAACCCTTCGCTAAACAAAGAAATCAAAGGGGAGGGGTGTGGATATTTGTCTTAACTAAAGGGTTATCAGAGGAATTTTTCTAATTGTGCTTTTCTCAGAAGAAAAATATATGTGAATAAGACATATAAATTATGAATGTAAGAGTACACACATACCAGTTTAAGATATTTACCTACATGAAGACTCATTTGCCCTCAGCCTCCTTAGATATGGAGAAGAAGGTCATCAGAAGGACTGTAGAGATGACTCTTTCCACGTGTTAGAGGTGTGATGCTCCCAAAATGTCACCTTCACCCCTTTCCCTGGTTGACTGCCCACCCTCTGAACAGGAAGTCTGTCTTTTAACTTGATTTTTTTTTTCCCTGCTAAGGGCAGGGGATCAGGGGAAAGACTAAACATGGTTATGGGATGAATAAGGTTATAGAAGCCTTTATTGAGGAGGTGCTCCAAGGACAAAAAGAGTTCTGAAAAGTTCCCTCTATGCCTACTTTCTGGAGGGTTTTTAGCCACAGCAATCAGAGAAGAAAAGGAAATAAAAGGAATCCAAATTGGAAAAGAAGAAGTAAAGCTGTCACTGTTTGCAGATGACATGATACTATACATAGAGAATCCTAAAGATGCTACCAGAAAACTACTAGAGCTAATCAATGAATTTGGTAAAGTAGCAGGATACAAAATTAATGCACAGAAATCTCTGGAATTCCTATACACTAATGATGAAAAATCTGAAAGTGAAATCAAGAAAACACTCCCATTTACCATTGCAACAAAAAGAATAAAATATCTAGGAATAAACCTACCTAAGGAGACAAAAGACCTGTATGCAGAAAATTATAAGACACTGATGAAAGAAATTAAAGATGATACAAATAGATGGAGAGATATACCATGTTCTTGGATTGGAAGAATCAACATTGCGAAAATGACTCTACTACCCAAAGCAATCTACAGATTCAATGCAATCCCTATCGAACTACCACTGGCATTTTTCACAGAACTAGAACAAAAAATTTCACAATTTGTATGGAAACACAAAAGACCCCAAATAGCCAAAGCAATCTTGAGAATGAAAAACAGAGCTGGAGGAATCAGGCTCCCTGACTTCAGACTATACTACAAAGCTACAGTAAAAAGACAGTATGGTACTGGCACAAAAACAGAAAGATAGATCAATGGAACAGGATAGAAAGCCCAGAGATAAACCCACGCACATATGGTCACCTTATCTTTGATAAAGGAGGCAGGAATGTACAGTGGAGAAAGGACAGCCTCTTCAATAAGTGGTGCTGGGAAAACTGGACAGGTACATGTAAAAGTATGAGGTTAGAACTCTCCCTAACACCATACACAAAAATAAGCTCAAAATGGATTAAAGACCTAAATGTAAGGCCAGAAACTATCAAACTCTTCGAGGAAAACATAGGCAGAACACTCTATGACATAAATCACAGCAAGATCCTTTTTGACCCACCTCCTACAGTAATGGAAATAAAGACAAAAATAAACACATGGGACCTAATGAAACTTAAAAGCTTTTGCACAGCAAAGGAAACCATAAACAAGACCAAAAGACAACCCTCAGAATGGGAGAAAATATTTGCAAATGAAGCAACTGACAAAGGATTAATCTCCAAAATTTACAAGCCGCTCATGCAGCTCAATAACAAAAAAACAAACAACCCAATCTAAAAATGGGCAGAAGACCTAAATAGACATTTCCCCAAAGAAGACATACAGATTGCCAACAAACACATGAAAGAATGCTCAACATCATTAATCATTAGAGAAATGCAAATCAAAACTACAATGAGATATCATCTCACACCAGTCAGAATGGCCATCAACAAAAAATCTAGAAACAATAAATGCTGGAGAGGGTGTGGAAAAAAGGGAACACTCTTGCACTGCTGGTGGAAATGTGAATTGGTACAGCCACTATGGAGAACAGTATGGAGGTTCCTTAAAAAACTACAAATAGAACTACCATATGACCCAGCAATCCCACTACTGGGCATATACCCTGAGAAAACCATAATTCAAAATGAGCCATGTACCACAATGTTCATTGCAGCTCTATTTACAATAGCCAGGAGATGGAAACAACCTAAGTGTCCATCATCGGATGAATGGATAAAGAAGATGTGGCACATATATACAATGGAATATTACTCAGCCATAAAAAGAAACGAAATTGAGTTATTTGTAGTGAGGTGGATGTACCTAGAGTCTGTCATACAGAGTGAAGTAAGTCAGAAAGAGAAAAACAAATACTGTATGGTAACACATATATATGGAATCTAAGAAAAAAAAATGTCATGAAGAACCTAGGGGTAAGACAGGAATAAAGACACAGACCTACTAGAGAATGGACTTGTGGATATGGGGAGGGGGAAGGGTAAGCTGGGACAAAGTGAGAGAGTGGCATGGACATATATACACTACCAAACATAAAATAGATAGCTAGTGGGAAGCAGCCGCATAGCACAGGGAGATCAACTCGGTGCTTTGTGACCACCTAGAGGGGTGGGATAGGGAGGGTGGGAGGGAGGGAGACGTAAGGGGGAGGGGATATGGGAACATATGTATATGTATAACTAATTCACTTTGTTATAAAGCAGAAACTAACACACCATTGCAAAGCAATTATACTCCAATAAAGATGTAAAAAAAAAAAAAAAAAAGAGTTCTGGAGCCACTGAACCACTGTCCACAGAAGGGCCAAAATGGCCCCAGAGACAGCCTCCTGGGCCTTCAGGAATGGACTGAAAGCCCTGATTCTAAGCCAGTTCACAAGGTTAATATGAAGAGTGGCTTCACATCCTGGTTAATGCTTACACAAAGTGAGTCTGAGAAAAAGCTACATTCCTCACGTGGTCTGTGTTTCAAGGGTGGACATCCTTATGGTTCATAGCAAGAGCTGCCATGCATCAAATGGCTCTACTATGTGCCCAGCCCTCTCCAATCTCATTCTCACAGCTGCTTGGAAAGGGGGACACTAACAGCCCCACCTAAGAGATGGGGAATCAGGGGCAGAGAATTTATACACAGGTTTAACTAGTCAATGGCACAAATGTATCGAGTGCCCTTCACACTTCACTCACTTTATCTTTAACAACAACTCTGTGAGGTCTGTTGTGTTATCTGGATTTTACAGATAAGAAAATAGAGCCTTAGCAGGTAAAGTGTCTTTTCCAGAGTGATGTAGCTCATGGGCAGAGATCCAGGCCCATTTATCCTCACTGGCAGGTGAGAAGGTTCCCCAAGCAGTGGCCTAACATGGCATACAATGACCAAGCAAGGCAGCTCCGGAGGAATGGGGCACTCTCCAGGATACTCAGTGGCATTTCCAGTAACTAAGGCCTCACCCCGAGCAGAAAGAAAGAGGACTTAGCCCTTCTATTAGGTGAAGAGAAAACTTGTTGAATCACTCCCCTTTCCTGTAATGACAAAAGGCTTAAAAGTTTGCTCTTAGTTCTTGGACCTTCTGTTGTTCAATACCACATCTGAGTGCGGCACTGACCTGAATTGACATAATTTACATTTTAGAGTATTTTTGCTGAATTTTCCTGAAATGATGTTTTCGTTTTTGGAATAGGCGGGGAAGTAGGCATCAAGGCTGGCCCAGAAGTTCTCAAAGCTCTTTAATGAAAGTCATATTATACTGAAAAGGAGAGGCTCAGTCAAGCCTTGAACAGCCTATGAAGGAACATGCTTGCTGCCCTGTCCTGGAGAGGCCCTTAGAGCCATCCCGAAGAGGTTTTCATGCCCTGTCTGCTACTGAGTAGTCCTCAGGATGAGAGCTGGGGAGTTTCCAAAGCTCCTCCAGACCTCCCAAAACACAAGGACAAAAGCAGAAAATTCCAGGACCAGTTGTAATGATTGGATTCTACCTCACCGCTTTTCAGACACCCCCCACCCCCCCCCACCCCCGTCTTCTCCTTTCAGTTTTTTCCCCATCACTTTCCTCCTTCCTCCCACTCCCCTGCTCCCCAGGGCAGGAAGATCAGAAACCTCAGCATAATTACCTGCTGGGTTTCTGCCACCATCAAAACCCCTCTTAGGAACCCCTGGGGCAGGCCACTGACCTGTGGCAGTCTTGGCCTTTGCTTAGGAGCATTTCGCTGGGCTAATGGGATTGCAAGGCCCCAGGGAAGTGTTGGTGGTTTATGTGAGATGCGATTAGCTGTTTTGTAATCCCTAGAGGAGCACCAGGAGTGGCTCAGTGGCTGGGCCTGATTTCACTAATTCCACTCTCCTCCTCCCAAACAGTATTTTTTGTTTGTTTGTATTTCACTAAAAAGTTAATATTTATTAAGTGCTTACTAAATGCCAGGCACTGTCTTAAGTGCTTTGCATGAATTAACTCAGTTAATTCTCATAACAAGCCTATTAGGTAAGTATTATTAATATCCCCACTTTACAGATGCAGAAACTGAGGCACAACTAGCAGGGATTTGAACCCAGGTGGTCTGGCTCCAGAGACTGAATTCTTAACCATTTAATATATACGAAGTATCTGTTGGGTGCCTGGTGCTACATTAAGCACAAGCTACATGGAAAAAATGATCCTTCAAGAAAACAAGCCCTTTACATCACCGTGGAAATGTCAAGTCAAACCTAAGACAAGAAGTATTCTTTATACTGATACGTAGTACCTCACAAAAATATTGTGAGACCCACTGAACTCTATTCTGCAAGAATAAAGGAATAGAGTGCCTCCATCTGCACCCCATCCAAAAAATCCTGCCTATATTATAAGCACAGTGGTGGATGGTGGTGGGCATGGCCAGGGATGGGGACTTAGCTGGTAGAGGCACCATGAGAAGAAGACGATGTCAATTGAGTAATTGTACAAGGGGACTCCAAGCTCCCACCAATCTAACAGGTTTGTAAAAATACAGATTACCAGGCCTCTTCCCTGGGAATTCTGAGTCAGTTGATCTGGGTTTGTGTCCAGAAATCTGCTTTGTAAAAAGCACCCGTGGTCATTCTTGTCTTCGGACAAGTTGGGAATCTCCTTGTAATGACCTGAACTTTGGTCGTGCTGCTGCTACACCTGACCCCTTCTGAAAGGCCACCTAGAGAGCCTGTGCCGATATTTCCATGGTTCTGGAGAGGGAGCATCACACACTCCGGGGAAATTCTGGTGGCACCAAGGGCAGCAGGGAGTCTTTAAGAGCACTCTGGTGACAGCTGGTGCCGGGCGTTTTCTCACTAGTTAGTTATCCTCAGGACCAAGGAGTCTGGGGAGAGGGGCGTGCTCTTGGGGGCCACTGGCTTAATTCCCTCTCCTATTGCCCAGAGCATCTTCTACCTGCTAATGGTTCTATATGACATGAGGCCCAATGGTAGGTGTGATAAGCCCTCAGGCGGAGATGTTCCCTGGAAGTTTGAGGTCGAGAATTCAAAAATAACTAGGATGGGCTCCTTGACTCTGATAACTCCAGCCTGCTGATCTGCCAGAGACGGACATGTTAACAGCTAACTTGAATCTAACATGAATACGGTCTGAAAGAGATGTAAAGAGGGGGCCAGGGAAGCACAGAGGAGTGAGTGACTAAACCTATGTCGAAGCAGAAGTGACATTTGAGAGCTAAGTCTCAAAAAGTGAATGAAGAGAAGCTCAATAGATGGAGAAGGAAAAGTCCTTTCAGACTTCTCTGCCTTGTGTTTCTTCTTTCGGGGAAGTACCCTCCCCCACTTCACAGTAATCATGCACAGTCCATGAGACTCAGATGAAGCTAACTGTGCTTTCCTTACCTCGTGGTGGTACACAATCCGCTGAGCGACTGGGGATAGGTAGAGTGGCCAGGCCAATCTGAGAACTCTCTAGGAGTATTATGTATGCTATGGGAAAGCCACTGCCTCTTTCTGTGTAGTTTTTGGGGTAAAGGTGACCACTGAGGGCTGTGAGCAGCTGACACACTACCAAATGGAAAGGGTCTGGCTGAGATCAAAGCTGGGCCAAGGCAAACAGAAAGGTAAGATGGAAGGACACAGTGTCCTAGGTCCCCTGAACTTCCGGGTTATGTCAACCAGTAAATTCTCTTTTTCATTTAAGCAAAAAGGCTCTCATAAATAGGCAGAGAAACAGCCATTTGCAAAGGATGAAATCATGAGAAGCTGGGGTGTCCCTGAGGGTGGTGGAAGGAACTGTGGAGTACAGCTGAAGATGTATGAGTGAGCAGAGGCTGGGAAGGTGGGCTGCAGCAGGTTTGGAAGGGACTTGTGTTCCCTGAGGATGAGTCATTAAGATCGTAAGAGTGACAGATGCCGGCAGATGTGTGTTTGGAATGTAACTCTGGTGTCAGCGTGGAGAAGCGCCTGAACCAACAGAGACTGGACCCTGGAGTCCAGGGAGTGAGCCTTTAGAACAGGCTAGTGGAGAGATGACAAGGCCTCTGGGGCTCAGAGAGACTGGCAAACAAGAGGAGGAATGGAGAAATACCTAGGGATGAGGAGACAAAGCTCAGTGACTGGATGTAACAGAGGCAGTGGAGGGGTCAGGATAGCAGGCTCTGAATTCAGGCACACCGGATCTGCATCCTGTCTGTTCTACCTAATAGCTGTGAGATGGGATCTTATTTAAACTCTTTAAGCTTCAGCTTCTGAACCTGTAAAGTGGGAATGATGATCGCATACACTTGATGGAGCTATCAGAGGATTGAATGAACTAAGGTACGTAAAAGCGCTTAACACAGTGCTTGGCAAAAAGTTACACAGTAAATGAGAGCTGTTGTGTGGAAGGTGATTTAAGGCTGACCCTTAAACCTCTAGCTTGAGAATTTGGAAAAATGCAGAGGACCGTGATCAGGATAGGAAATGCTGAAGGAGGATAGGTTTTATGGGTAGGGAGAATACAAATTTGTTTTCGACGTGTTGAGGCTGATGTGCCTGTATAACCCGGGGGTGGAAGTGTCCAGCAAGCAGGGGCACCTCGGAACTCAAGGTGTGGTGGACACTACCAATGGAGAGCCACTGAAGCAATGGCAGACAGGAGATGGCTGAGGACAGACTCGACACTGTATGAGCTACAAGGCAGAAGGAGTAGCCAAGGAGGAGTCAGGGAGCTGTTAGGAGGCAGAAGATGTGAAGAGGGAACTATTTAATTGTGGATAAGCTGTTAGAGAACAGGATCCATCTCTGGGGACTGTGGGAATTCTTGTTTCTTCAGTGGGGAAAATGAGATTTGAAACCCAAGACCACTTGACTTGCTAAGGGATCTCTGGCTCCACCTACAGGGCTGTCCTGGAGGGGCCCAATGTGGCCCTCAGGTGGCTTGCTGCCCTTACCTCCAGGTATTGATTAGCCAGGCGTAGTGTGCGATCAGTGATGTTAAATATGTCCCTCCAGTCGAAGTTGTCCATGTCATCAGCCTGGCCCTCTCGTGGACCCCTATAGAGGAAGTTCAGTACGGCTTCGGCAGTAATACCTTCTTCACCAAGCTGCCTATTCCAAGAGGCTTTTACTGTTGGGTTCTCCAGGGTGTCCTTAGGAAGAAGCAATACAGTTACAGCATTTAGAATTCCACAGGATCTTTGGTCTTGTTTTTAGGCCATTTCTAATTTTTAACAAATGGGATAGACTTTAAGGCTCCCTAAAAATCTAGTGGGTTTTCTTCCATCATAAGGCATATCTATCTATATCCCATTTCCCCCCAATACATAGGACTCTACAACAGAGGGGAGACGTGCATGTGGGGATGAGGCAGAGGAGCAGGGAAATGGTATACAGGAAGCTTTCTTTTTCTTAAGGATTTTCTTTGGTTCCCTTTTAGTTATCCCTGCTATGCAGGACTCTTATCTCCTGGTTTTGTGAAACTGAAAATGAGACCAGAGAGACACACTCAACCACCTTTTGCAGTTACAGAGCTGGCCCCTTGGGGAGATGCCCCTTTGAATCTGAGGCCCTCAAGTGAATTCATAACAGCAAGAAACCTCAGGAGGTCACTGGTCTTATGGCGTTTTTCACATTTCCCCAGAGTTTCAGAAACCTATATCCCACTCAACGTCAGTGATTCCACAAGATGACAGCTTCCAAAACTGGTGCTTATTATATTTTGATCTAACTCCAGGGGTGATTAACCCTCTATTGGGCAAAGGAAGCAAATGGAACTTCCCTGGCCTTTCTCCTCCCCCCGCCTCCCGACCTCTAATGCCATCCGTACTCTGATCATGGTCATCTGCATGCTCTTGTCAAAGAAGTACCAGATCTGGGGCCCTATTTCTTCCCAGGCTTTGACCAACTTCCTGAAACGCTCCAGCTCTTCAAACGTCGAGTTGGCCTAAAACCAGACAGAGACAGCAAAAGAATGGAGAAAAAGTGAGAGAGAATCTTGGTTGTACCTTTCCTGTCACAAACCCTCAATATTTAGGAAAAGCTTTTCAAGGAAGTCTCTTTGTTTTCTCAGTTGATTGATATTTCCCAGAACAATCAGCTATTTCCCACCCTCCCAGATTGACAGAATCTTATTTCTTCGTATCTCAGAGGTACTCATAATATTGACGATGTTATTGTCTCAGAACCTCATTAAAGCTGGATTTGGGCTCCCTGTGAGCAAATGCTCTTCCTCCCTTCCTCCCTATCTTTGTCTGTTCCGGGTAGCCAGGCTTCAGAAAACTGTGAACTCTTCCCTTAGGGATAGAATTCAGGCAGTGAGGAAGAAAATCTCACTGCAGGCTGCATAGAGAGGGGAGGGCCAGGCAGGGGCATTGGTGCAAAGCCTTCCAATGATGTCTGTGGATGGGGGAGGAACCAAGAGTCCACTTAGCAAAAAGCAAACATGAGGCTCACCACCAGGAGGGCACAGTAAAAGATATAGACACACACATACACACACTCATTCACACATACACGCACATGCATGCACACACACTCTCATTCTACTGGGTAGCCAGAGGAGAAGGCAGAAGGGACAAGACCAGCTGGGACCTTACGTTCTTCAGTATCCTGCGTGTTGCGGGGGAATCCGGAGTAAAGAGGATTTTTCCCATCAGCAAAGGCTTTGCTGCCCTCCAGGCTATTTTGGTTAGAGGGTTTGACTCCAGGCTCTGGATCAATGCATTACAAAAGGTTGCTGTCAGGAGAGAAGGGACAGATTTTATAGAAACTCCCCGATGCTCAGAGCTAAACACAGTCATTAGTGTGTTCAAATCACATGTCTCATTCAACTGTATGCTGGAGGATTTGACAAATAACCTAAATTAATAGGCTGTACCCCACCAATAACAAGCTCATCATTAGTAAGTAAAAATGCCACAGTGCATCTCAATAAAGGCCTCATCAGAGAAACAAAGGATGGGGCTTGCCCTGTGTTTTTTTTTTCTGCTTTAGAGGAAGGTTGAGAAGCCTGCTTATGATTATTGCAAGGAACAGAGGCCATTCTCAGATGAAAGGGACCGAGAGGCCAAACAAGGCCTCCCCTTGCAATCTCAGCTTTAGTCTCAATAATTTCCTTTCAATTAGCTGCTTAACTTCTCTGTTGTGTGTGGCTGTCTTAGGGCCCAGCTGCTTTTGGTGTGTGCCTTGCTGCTTCTTTTCAATTTTTAACTAGAGGGTTGCCCAGCTGCATTTCGTCCACACCCCACCCTCCTTTACCCCACAGGAGCCAAAAAAAATAGTGAAAGGTGGGAAAGATAACTTGCCAGCAACTTGCCATTTGGAACATAATTCAGTACTACACACACGGATTTTCACTATATTGTGTTTGTAAAAACATCCCACAGTCATGTTTACTCTCCAGGGCCCTTCTGACCCCAGCTCTGCTTGCAACTCTGGGTTGCCTCCTCATTTATCTTTCTCTTCCTCTAGAACGTAACCCTAGTTCAATCAGATCAGTGGGAAATGTCCCCTCCGTTCCCGTTCCAAGTGGGTCTCAGTTCTTTCCATGGCTCACTTCCAGAATTCTTTATGAGCACTGCCCACTTCCTACTTGGGGAAATGGACTCTCTGGAAGGAGAAGCCTCTTTGCCCAAGGCCCCTCAACAAGACCAAGGGAAAATCAACCCCAGGATTAATTTCACCTGGAAGTGTTAACCCATCAGCTTAACCAGCATCAGAAGTCAATTTATATGCAGGACTTAGAAAACTTACTTGTTCTTTTGTCATAAGAATAGATAGGATCTTTCCTTGTGGAGTCAATCCCCAGGAAGGCTTTATAGTTATTGTCTTCGTACCAGTTGAAGGAGAACACCCGAGAGCCTCCTCCCTCTGGGTAGCCACACAAGAGGTCAGACAGGGTGCCCATCAGCTGTGTGAAGGTCTCTGGACCGCCAGTCTGCACGAGTGGCCTGGTCACCCACAGCAAGTCTTGAACACTTGGTCGGTGGATGAACTATGGCAAGGCAAAGGCTTCAGGTTATGCTAAGGTAGTCAGAGTCACAATCCACTGTGAAGGCAAAGCTCCAAAGTTTGGGGAGACCCTTGCATAGGCATTTGATTTCCACGTTTAAAAGAAAACATATATATGCTTAGCAATCCTTAATCCAGCCGTGAAATAAAATCTACTGCCATCCACTCAGGGCCTAGGAGGAAACTAGGATGAGCCTTAAAGAAAATAAAAGAGTTAACCTCCAAAGTATTTCAATATTATTTCTCTTTTCCAGTCCATTTAGTTTGAATTCCTTGGGAATGTGTCCTTGGGGAAACATAGAGAGTATTTCTCTACCAGTCAGTTCTTAGGTTCTGTTATTCCACCAAGATAGAGCTACTGGAAAACTGGGAAATAAAATAGAGGAGTAGCTCTAGTCTAGTAGTCTAGTCTAGTCCTAGAAAGGCAAAGTCAGGGCAAATTTCTTTGGCCAAATAGTTTAGAATTTAGCTTTCTATATTTGGAAAATTATCTTCTTATTATCTTAGCTTTACCAAATGTGAACTCTTCCATTTCCCTGAAATGTGTGGTTTGTGGTTTCTTTTAGTGTTTGTGTGTGTGTGTGTGTATGTATGTTTTAAGATCTACGCAAATATAGAACAGATGAAGTCTCCATTCTTGGGAAAACTATTTTTAAATTCTTCACCAAACTAAGAAGAGGCTGGTGGTCATCTCTCCTTATTGGTACCGGTGGCACTCAGTGGCCTCGTTTTTTGAAGCTAGATCTAAAACGCTGAGAACTAAGTTGAGGGCTGCCAGAGTTGCCAGGGTCTCAGTTCCCATAATACCATTTGACTTTAAAGGAAAATACAAAATAAAAATCATGCTGCTTTTATTCCCAAAACACACTTGGTTACTTATTCTCAAAGGCACTTGGGGATTTAAAAAACCATTAGGATTCAAACAGGTGAGACTGAAAACAGTTCTCCCACTGCAATAAGTGATGTTTACCGGTCATCTCCTCTCTGTCCACATGCCAACACTTGCTCTCTGAAACTGCTGAGCGCCATGTAGAATCCACATATTGAGTCATGCCTATAATCACAGTCTAGGCTTCAATAATAAAGATGGAATCTCAAACTGCTTCAACAACAGTAAGTCTTATGACAGTCTTGTAAGGGGTTATTACCATTATTATGTTGCTCATTTAATCAAAGCGCTCTGAGATGAAGGGGCTGTTCCAGAGTCAAATAGTCTAGTATTAGTTAACATAAACTGGGCCATCTGCTTCAACCCAGTCACGAATGCTAGACTTGCTATCTAGACAGGCAAGAAACCTTCTGCAACTCCCACATGGAATTAAGAGCTTTAATATGCTTTGGAGATTTAAAAAAAATTCTCTATCAACTTCAACCCTATTATACTGATATGAATTTTTAAAATGCTTATGAAGAAAAGAATGTTAAACACAGACTCCCTCTGCAGCAGGTGGCCATCAGTACAATGGGCCCTTCTCTAACCTTCCCTGCACGGCACTCTGCCCAGGCTAAGCTTAGTTTTATGAGGGCAGATTCTAACCATGCAGTTTTCCAGGTTGGCAAAGCCCAAGTCAGCTGAGAATACTGGAGGGGAAAAAAAGTTTGGGGAAAATTATATTTCCCCTTTTGCCTCTCTTTCATAATACTCACTACACTTGAAGATAATTGTTCATTTCACATCTCTCTTCCCTGTTGGACTATACATTTCACAAGGCAGTGACCATATCTGTCTCTTCATCATTATGACCCCAGCACCTCTCATCTGTTGAGTGGAGAATCATTTTATATATGGTCAAAGGCTCGGCATTTGATTAAAATGTGTGCATCTTTTACAAAACAACACAAAAAAGTCACTATCTTTGTGATGAAATGAGTATGTAATATGTATGTAAGACACTTAGTGCCTGTAAGCACTGTGTAAGTGTATGTGATTACTATTAATGGTATAGATTTATGTGGATTTTAAGAACATAAATAGAATATTGGATCACATCAGAAAGAGTGGAAAGACTTAGATTCAGCTGTCAGTCCACTGATAATCTGCTACACCAGACAGAGTGTTATTTCTTTCTAGGTGTGAAATTAGACAAGCAGTTCCTTTCTTACTGCCTCCAACCCAGGAGCACAGATAATTAAGGATATGAACAGGTATTTTGAAATTGCTAGATGGAAAGATCAAATGTATTTCTCCTTGAACAGGTCTGAGGTACAATTAAATTATTTGACATAATAAGTGTGATAAAATGGTGGAAAGATATAATGAAATTATATTACTGTCATCAAGCCACTTACTTCTTGAATTCTTGGCGACAAATCAGATAATGTTTTTCCCCAGGATCTCAGATTGATACCTTGGGAACTTCTGTCCAGGAGTTTGGGAAGCTGTAATTGATAGGAACAAATATTTAAAAAAATATAGTATATATATGTAGTTCTACGTGTATACACGGGTGCCATCTGATCTCCTGTATGCTTGAAAAGCATTTCCTCCCTTCTTTTTGATCGCGGAACCTCTTCTGAAAGATTGCTTTCAGAAACAAGCTTCTTTCGTCTAATCGAGAAAATCAAAGGTTCTTATTCTCAGCCCTGCTGAGCTAAGCAATCACAAATAGTTTCATGGTGACATTAAATACACCAAAGTGATTCTGATTGCTGGTTTAGCAACACCAGACAAGGCTCCTGGAGGAAGGAAGACAGAGCACAGCTGCTGGGGTGTAAAGGAAGGCCACGTGCAGAGGGTGCCCACCTGTTCACCTCAGGCTTCCTTGTCATTGTTGTCCCTTTATGTCCTTTACAGACAGGTTGTGTCTCTTCCTCTGTTCAGCACCACTCTTATGGAAGATTCGGCCAACTCCAGAACCTTTCTTTTTAAAGCTGCGGCTGGCAGCCTTAAAGAGAGAGAAGTTCCCTTGAAGATTCTCTAAGTGACGCCAGTGTTCTGGTGACCCCAGGCCCACGCGGCGACACAGAGCTGTTTGTGCGTTTTCCACTGTGGTGGGGAACGTGGAAGTTCACAAGCTTGCTGGCTCCAAGTCCCAGAGCCTGAGGTGAACACCTTGTTTTCCGGAAATCAAGTTCAAGTCCTGAATGAATAACTTCATTCTTTATAGTTTCAAAAATGATTGAATCACCGAGTCTCTCTTTTTTAGGACTGAATTCTAACTTTTACGATGGTGATTTTCAAACTCAAGTGTGCATCGTGAGTAGGCCTGGAGGGGAATCTTCATTTTAACAAGCTCAACATATAATTCTGATTCATGCATTTATGGACCACAAGCCACAAGCCTTGCCTTTTTATTTGCCAGTGTGGCTCTCCTAAATGATGGGTGTACTGATCCAGCTGTGGCAGAGCAGAGAAGCAGGTGGAGGTAGGCTTTGAGCAGCCCAGCCTCCTATTTCTAGCTGTGGTCCTGCTCCACTCTCTCCTGGCTGTAGGTGAAGGAGCCCTCGTATTCTCTCTGACTCTGAACTGAAGAATAAGTGTACGTACACTCTTGGAGCATCAACATTTCAGGCTTACTTTCTAACTGTAATATGAAAGGCTTTGTTACATATGAAAGCTACAAAGCAGACAGGTGGAGAATTTTCTAGAGGAAGGAGCAGCAAAGCCACCACTGAAACTATACCCCTGAGAAGAGTCTTCTCTCCTTAACCTTAACACTGGGCCTAGGCTTTGGTCTTGCCATGACTACTTTTCAAACTCCTCGAAAATAGCTTCAGCGTATGTTGGGCAAAGCGCTTTCATTGCCGAGAAGTACAGGTAGGAAGGGAGGAAGCCAACAGGTAAAAATGTGTGCCAATGGCAAGATATCACTCAGTCCTGTTGACTCTCCCTCCTAGCTATTTCCAATAAGATCTGTCACAGATGAAAGGGGATCTAAGATACACATCAATTAAAATGCCATTGTGGATCTTATTTTTTTTAATTTTTGATCTGAACAAACCAGCTGTAACGATCAGAGGGAAAGTGAACATAACTGGGTATTAGGTAATATTGAGGAATTAATGTTAATTTTGTCGGGTGTGATCATAGCACTGTGGTTTTGTTAAAACAAGTAAGTTTTTATGTTAGAGATACATAGGGAAATATGTGAGGATGAAATGTTGTCTGTGGTTTGCTTTAAAAGACTTCAGGGAAAAAAAGGAACAGAAGAAACAGGAATAGCCAAATGTTGATAATAGTTGAACATGGGTGATGGGTACATGGGGGTTCATTATATTATTCTCTCTACTTTTATAGTTATTTCTAAAACAAAATTTTCAAAAAGTTTTTTTTGCATGCGTAAATAAATGGATAAATGAACAAATGAACGAATAAGTCAATATTCTCTCCTCTCTTTTTTCCTTCCTCACTAGACTGCCTTTGCTCAGGCTCTCCTTGCTTCTGTCTCAGAACATTTGATCAGAACAGCCTTCTTCCTGTCCCCTTGCCCCTAGTCTCCTTCCTTCCAATGTATCCTCCACACTATAGCCTGAGTTACCCAACAGGCCAATCCAATCATGTCACTTCTCCTGCACAAAGATCCTCCATGGCTCCCTACTGCCTCCAGGAAAGAAGGTCAATACCCATGCTGGACACACCTGGACTCTCGTGAGCTGGTGCTTGGCTCCCTCTCTAGCCTTCTCTCTTGCTTCTCTTCCAGCATCCAGACTTCATTCTACATTCCCTAACGTGTTGGTCCCTTTCTCATGCCTCCTGGCTCTGCACATTGTTCCCCCTCCCCGCCTTCTCTGCCTGGTAAAGTTTTCTTCATCCTTCAAGTCTCATTCCTGATACCACTATCTATGTGAAAGACAGCGTCCCCATGGTAGAGTTAGATGATACTTCTTTTTCTATGCTTCTTTGCTTGCCCTTGCTCTGTTATGTTCTTTTACGGTGTCCTCTTTATTTCCTTCCTTGGACTCTTCACCACTGGTAATTATTCTACTGTTTATATGTTATCTGTCTCTCTTATTAGATTCTAAGCTCCATATAGACAGGAACTGTGTCTGTGTGCTAGGCACATAGTAGACATTCAGGCACATATTGAATACGATGAATGAATGAATACTTACATTATAGCAAGAAGCAGATTGACTACAAGTGTTTCTATGCATGATACTCCATGAAATGGTATGCTCATTAAGGGCAGTGTATTAGTTAGGGTTCCCCAGAGAAACAGATCCAATAGGAGGTATATAAATAGGAAGAGATTTATTATAAGAAATTGGTTCATGCAATTATAGAAGCTGGCATATCCCAAGATCTGCAGGGTGAGTTGGCAGGCTGGAGACACACAAAGAGTTGGTGTTTCAGTTTGAGTCCAAAGGCAGAAAAAAACATCAATGTCCCATATCAAAGCCAGTAAGGCAGGAAGAATTCTCTCTTACTTGCGGGAGGGTCTTCCCTCCTCCACCCCTTATTCCCACAATTCTTGGAAGAACAGTTCACATTCAGTGATTCATTTCCTCACCAACACTTCCCAGTCTTCCACCCGCATCATCCTACTAAGATGCTTTCACTAGAATTCCCAGTTTTAAAGTCTAATGGATGCTTTTGGTGCTTGTCTTTTCAGACCTCTCTGCTCTTGACACTTTTGGTCATGTTCTTTACCTTCATGACACTCATCTCACCTGGTTTTCTCTGTTCCCTCCCTGCCTTTCCCACAAGCTCTTCAGCCTCCACTTTCCCCTTATATGCTGAGATTCTCGACCTCCATACCCTCGCTCTTCTCATTCTGTACACTCTCTCTGGGTTTTTTCATTCCCTCTCTCATTTAATCTGCTACCTTTTTGTTGATGACTTCTAAATCTGCATCTCCATCCCTCAATTGTCTGTTGGACATTTGCATAACTCCAACTTGTCCTAAACTGATCACATCGTCTTCTCCCAAACCAGCTTCTGTTCCTGGATGCCCTTCCTCAATTGGTGGCACTGCCTCCTGCCCACTCACCAGAGCTGGAAGCCTGAGAGTCATCACTGATGCTTCCCCATTCCCATCCCATTGTCAAAATCCCCAGCCTGGTGATTTAGGAGCTGGTGTTGGGTCTGAGTTTGGAGCAGGATGAGCCTTCAGATTGCAGAGAGGGGAGCAAAGAGATATCTGAAAGACCACCTTAGGAAGAAGCTGGAATCAAGGAATGGAGTCTAAAGAAGCTGTGCAGAGAAAAACAACCAGGGTCCTAGACAATGGGAGATACCTAGAGGGACTAGAAGCCCAGAGGCACAGAAAATAAGCAACTGTCACACTCATGTGTCCAGAGAGATTGGACAGCAATCAATCAGTCACAGCTCCTATCTCTTTTAATTACTTTCTCTTCTTTGTGAGTTTGTTGTCTGTTTTCCTCACTTGACTGTGGGCTGGAGATTATCCATGCCTATGTTTTGCCTAAGTGGACATCTTCTTTCCATCCCCTCTCCTTCATCTCCATAGGCTCTAGGCACACTCTGGCCTTAAAATTCCATCCTGCCTCAGATTCAACACATTAAAAGCACCTGTGTCTCTATCTATAGCTATATGTACCTATATCTATCTGTTGATATAGACAGGTAGTTAGATAGATAGATAGATAATTTTTTAAGGTTCTTAATTTTGCTTTTGAAATTATTTGACCTTGACTAACTCGTTAAATGAATGATCTGGTACAATTTCTCAGCAATCATTGCAAATACTTAGGAATGTTTGTAAAGGGAGAAAACCTGAACTATAAAACAGTTTTTTTAATTTAAAATTTCATGAATATTAAATTTAACCAAAAAGTTGAATAATATTACCTTTCTTAAACATTCAATTTAATGTTTATTAATTTTAATTCTAAAGCTTTTTCTTTGTATTTCAGAGCCATAATTTTTAATTTTCAATTCTTAAACATTCTTGTAGGCCTCTGCAAACCCTTTTGCCCTTAGATACTATGCCTATCATTTTAGGGCCTAATAGATAAGACAGCTAACCTCCCCCATCCCACCCCATCCTCACCCTACCCCTACTGGCCATAGTCAACTCATGTGAAATCACCTCACCTTCTCCAGAAAGCCTTCTTTCCCCCACCGTCATGCTCTTCCTGCCCTCCTTCTCCATGGGGTAGATGTCCCTCCTAGCTGCTCCTATAATCTTCAGTGCATTTATTTATCACTTTTATATTGGTTTGCTATTATTTTTTAAGATATTTGTCTTTCTACTACACTGTAAACTCATTAAGCATAAGAATAGGCTTTATTTTGTTTTTATATCTTCAGGGTATGATACACAGTAAATGCTCCATAAATATGTGTTGTATTAATTAATGAGAAAATATACTCCAGTGGAAAGGAGACGGAATCTATTGTGATTTTACATTTCATGAGAGATGTTTTCACAAGGTATGATGGTGACTTACAGGAAGGGGGTGGTCAATTCCACCTGGGGACGGGGAAGGTGACACTTGGCTAATGTTTGAAAGAAGACAAGGTGATGACCATGAGGATGAGGGCAGTACTCGTGGACAGAACGGGAGGACCAGGAATTCCAGGTGGAGGGAGGAATGTAAGGAGAGATGGCAAGAGAGACTGGAGAGACAGCCAGATAAGAACAAGACCAGAAATTTGGGGAAGAGGGAACAGGAGGAACAACTGCTTGAGATGCATTTGTGTGTCTGGTTAACATTTTCTTTTTCAGTCTTGTTGATAATTTAATAATATTCATTATACAAATATTTACTGAGTTCCAGCTGTGTGCCAGGTACCATAGCTGCAATGCCTTTCCTAGCTCTTTCCAGGGGAGATGGTAAATAATGAAGGTCTTATACTCACACTTTCATTTTAGATACCACCTACATCTCAGAACAGTGCCCGTCCCCCCAGGGAACACTTCATACGTATGTGGTCATGAATTGTCTGACTGATGTTGCCATAAATTATAAAATAACTTTCCCAGGGCTCCCTCTCCCGTTATCTATTCAAATTCTCATGGACTGTTCCTGCCAAAAGAACCGGAAGGGACTGTAAATTTATTTGAATGGAAATGTGAAACCATTTCTGGAAAAAAGGTCACAGACCAAAATGGCAAGTATCATCACTCACCCACATGCACACACACACACACACACATACACACACCACTGCTTCCTATGCCAAATAAGTTCTCTTAATTTCCCAAACAACAGGTAACCCTTCCATGTCACGACTGGCCTCAGCACTGCCAACCCAAGTTCAAGGTCTGATTAGACCTTGTAAGGAAGGAAGACTGGATATACAAATAGGGCTCTTGAAAAGGTATGTCTCTATCATCTCCCATCAACTATGGTTGATTTGAGGGGTCCCTGGGCCTTGATCCAGTACTTAAGAAATGGATACAAGGTCCTAGCCAGTAGCCAAGAAGATTCTGGCTACATGAGGTCTCTGGGTTCCCAAGGGACAAGATACATGTCTGTCCTTTGGGACTGTGTAATATTTTTTCTTAAGGCAGAATAAGGCCTATTAGCTACTAAAAAAGTCTTGTTTGAGCAATCCTTGCTGATGCTTTGGATCCAATGGGTTAATCAAACAGATGTCACTCTGCCAGCACACAAAAGGAATGTTTTATGAGTTGAAATTTTTGTTTTACTTTCTCTGATTCAAAGAAGGCCATCTGGAAAACAGTATTGATTTCTAAGTTGAGGATCTATCTAACACAAGGGTAAATAGGTAGCCTTGGGTTAAAAGTGTCTTTATAGGGATAATGTGGCCTCTGGGAGCTGGTAGAAGGCTCTGGAGTAAGGGATGAGCTGCTGCCTTTGAAGCACCCAGACAGAGGTGAAGAACAGATGAAACGGTGGACAGACAGTGAGGGGCCCACTGTGTTTAATTGTGGGCCGCTACAGGAAATCCAGATTTATCCGGTAGGGAAGTTGTTGCTAAGCAACTGGAGGAATGTAGATTTGAAGCATGTTTGCTGCAACCTGACAGTTGTGAAGCATCAGATGAAAAGAGAGGAAGCCAGCTTCAGTGGTGAGGGGGCAACCAGGAGGGGACACCCTGAGTACCAGGAAATGCGTCATGAGTGGAGAATTCAGACTAAATCACTCAGAGCAGGGGGGAAATGCCAAACTGTCTCTACCGGGAGAGGTCACAGAGACATGCTGTTTCCCAGGACTGGAGGGGGCAGAAAGTCTGAACGAGAGGGTGGGCTCTTGAACAGACAAGTTATGGGACTTTTTTTGGCTCAACAGAAACTGGCCCTTTTTCTCTCTGAGGTGACTTCAGTCTTGGTATTTGTGGTTGATGAAAGCAAAATTGGTTTTGGAATCTATGGGAAGTCAAAAGACGACCCCATGAGATAGACCTCTTCCTAGTCTGAGGGTCAGAGGAAGGAGAATGTCCCACCTAAGTGTTTGAGGAAGATGCTTTTGGAGTGGAGCAATGGGGGCGGGGCACAGTGGGGCCTTCCACAAAGCAGCTGCATTCTAGTTTTTGTAAGAGTAAAAATGCTTTTTGTTTCAAAGCACTTTTCCAACTCTTCTCTAATGTGAATTTCACCACTGGATCCCATGAGATACATGGAATAGGTTTTGCTATCTCAATTTTACAGATGGAGAGGCTGAGTTCCTTTTAAATGACAGCAAGAAAGGAGCCAGTGCAGATCCAGGACCCAGTCCCCGACCACCAGGAGACCTCTGTGGGCCCCAGCTGGCTGTCCACCCTCTGGTCCTCTCACTACTGGGTCCTGTGCTCAGGGGAGAAGGTGATTACTTCATAAGGAGAGTTAAGGAAGAATCTGTGGCTATATTGAGAGCCTTTAGGAAAGGACATATATTAACGGTAAGTGGGAAAGAAATTTTAATGCAAAAGCCCTTAACTTGGGGTCTGACTTCAGAGGCTCCAAGAGCCCCACCCTCTGTGTGTCTGTGTGAACTTACATTTCTCTAGGGAAAAGGTTTAGAGCTGTTGTCAGGTTCTCAAAGGCAGTTCTAATCCATAAAAAGATTAAGAACTACCGTTCTGGAGAGATAAGAAATGTCAGAGGCCAAAATCCTTCTTTAAACCAGTTTACCTTGGAGAAAACCGGATGCCTAACATGTTGGTGCTCAATCTACAGCTACTGAATAAAGGCCAGAACCCCAGGACCCATTATCCTAAAAGCAGTCTTTTGTAGGGGCCTGTTTGTGTTCTAAGCGACTTTAGTTTTGACCTCTCAGTCTTTTTTTCTTTTTAAATTCATAAAACAGCATCTGACCTGGCATGAAAATAAGCCCTAGCCTATTCATGCCTGGAGTCTAAAAGAAACCAAGGCAGGCCAATGGCAATCAAGCCCATGGGCCTAATATATATTTAATGTACATTAATGTTCCTCTCTTCTATTTCCTTTTTATTTCTTCCTTATCAAAATCAGTTCGCCAAAATTTTGAAATATAATAGACACATAATTTTGTAGATGTAGGAAGAACAAATATTAATGCTGTAAATCAACTATACTTGCTGTGGCTTAATAATTTTCAAAAAACAAAAAAATCCTATTTGCCGACTTGGTTTTGCTTTCGCTCAGCAGCCCTGCTGCACCTCCCTCCACACTGCTGGCACTGGATACCACTCCTTTCTCCTCTTCCCTCCCTAAACCCCCCACACAGAAATAGGAGAAAGTTGACAGTCCAAAGATTCAGAAGTCGGAAGGGAGAAAGATCATGAAATTAAGTCCTTAATGGGACCTCATGGTAAAATCCTGGAGACATGGGGCCTTTCCAGAGAATTTTGATGCAGCACTATCACCTGAAAACTGAAACGCATAGTTGAAATTTAACAAACTGCAACGAATGATCCAAGAGAGCAGAAACCATGGCCAGCTCACACTGGGCAGGGGCACTCCACCCACATTTATTCCCAATGATTCAGGAATTTAGGGAGCAGAAGCCAAGAACAAAGCGGGACATTGAAGAGAGCATGTAGCAAGCACCCCCAAGACTGGCCTTTCTTCTGCGGAACTCAATGTTCAGTCACAAAGACACGGGGAAAATGAAGTCAGAAAAGTAAAAACCTTGACTGAGCAGCAGTTGACGGAAAGGAAAGAAAGCTGAATCATGTCACACTGGAAGCAACTGCAAAGGGGAAAACCATGGGCCCAAATGCCGGGGAGGGCAAATTTCCTCTATCAACATCCATCGAGAAGGGGGAAGGGAGGGAACGCAGATTTCCCAGCAATGTGGCAGGTCTTGGCACCTCCTCAGTTCCCCACCGAACTTCCACAAATAAACATGCAGAGACGAAGGGACAGATTCGCTTCTCAGCAAGATTTCAAAGCTGTGCACCAGAGTCGGAGAGAAAACAGGAAGGAGCACCAGAGGGAGAAGGGGGAGGAGGGGGAGAGGGGGGAGGGACACGCACGCCTTGGGCCAAATCAGATGGGAAATGGCCCAACCCCTCACCCGAAACTGACACACCATTTTTTATGAGGTGTGAAACGTTTCAGGTAGTGTTGGCAGCCACTGTACCTTGGACCCAGGTCTGAGCTGTGGGGTTTCAAGCTGGGGGCGTTAAGCCCAAAAAGGCCACAGGTGAAGACAAGCTCTTTCAAACTGTCTCAACCCAGGTGAAACCAAGAGGGGCTAAACCTCCTTGGAGAAAATCCATCCAGCTGGCTGCTGTTTTCGTCCCAGCCCACCTAGGTCACTGGCCATCCAGTGCGTGTGCATGTGCATGTGCAGGCACGCAGGCGCGAGCGCACATATGGGGATGGGTGGGGTGGAGTAAGGCGAGGGTACTGCATTTGGATTATTTGAGGATGACAACACTCACTTCTGATCTCCAAGGGGCTGAGGAAAAACACAGCTGGCCCCAGTTGGTGCTGAGTCCCCAACGCCCCTCTCTGAGTCTCTTGGCTCCACGGTCTGGTTTGGAGGTTACACTTCCACCCACATGCCCAGGTCCTGACACGACAGAGGCAGGAGCCGTGTGGTGGTTTGCTGAGATGGCCCCTCTCTCTTTGTTAGTGAGCACCAACTTGGCATTTACTAAAACCTTATTTATACGCTGGTGTACGTGTGCGTGAGAAACAGCCCAGGAGACCAGAAGGCACAGCATTCCCGGCGCTGGACCTAAGCATGGCTGCTCGCCAACCAGCTGCAACAACAGACTCGTCCCAGAGAGGCCCCTGCCCCTGCCTCCCGCCTGGCTCATGCCCCTCTGAGAAGGTCGGGGAGGTTCTGCCCTGAGCCTTTCTGTGTCTGCCTCAGGGCTATTTTACTAAAAACACAATAGGATGGGTACAGGAGGAAAAATCCCATCTTACTGCCTGCAATTCCTTTTAGGTTTCCTTCTTAGTAATTAAAAAAAAATGTTTAGTCACTCAGTCCATTTGTCAGCTGGAAAAGCACATTTCAAGGGCACCACATAGGGTGTTTGTCCTCTTTGCTTGGGGCCGATGTGTCCTGTCTTGGTTAGGTCTTCCCACACAGAGACAAGCAGGAACTTGTAGATGGTAGGTAGGGGCAACACTATCTCCTGGGTAAGCCTGTCTCCTGCCAGAACTTGCTCCTCTTGGCAGTCTCTGGGGTCGCTCACCGGCTTCGTTAAGAGGACAGCAGGGAGGATGCATCCACATAGCATCCTGGTCTTAGGGGTGATCAAATGAAAGTACTTTGAAGCCTTCGGTGCATTTGGGTACTACTATTATTATTGGGCTTGGTCTACAGAAAATGAGACTGTAAATCAAACTCCTGTGTTGTAGGTCAGTGATTCTCAACCCTGGCTGGATGTTAGAATGATCTGGGAAGCTTTTAAAAAGGCCAAAGGCAACTAATCAGAATCTATGGGATGAGGTGGGGGGCACTTGTAGTTTTTCAAAGCTCCCCAGGTGACCCAGTGTGCAACCAGGCCTGGGTACCACTGCTCTAGGGGCCAAATGTCCTAAGCCTCGGTGCTGTGACATGGCCTGTTTGTCTGTCTCAGGGTAACTGGGAATTTAGTGAGGGCATGAAAGCCATGTTTGGGCCCTTGGCCTCAGAACAGTGCCTGGCCCAATTCAGGTTTGAGTGCATGGACACGGGCGAGTACCTAGGGTCCATCTCGGGTTGGTGAGGGTGACTGGCCAAAATTCTCCTCTGGTTTCTGAACTCTAACACTTGCCAGAGCAGTATGTAAGGGCAGCAGGAAAGACAGTCTAGTCTTTCTTATCTGATAAATAAACATCCTGAAGCCAGTAGCCTGAGTTATGGGTTCAGACCCTAATGAAAAGTTTTGCCCAGGTTCCCCTTTCTCCTGCTATTATCCAGGCTGTCCTCATGCCCCAAAGGTGCATGTACTATACCAGTGGCCAAGGTGCTACAAAACAGATGCATGACGCTGCCCGTTTTCTAGTGACCAGAGGATTGCACTATCCCAGGCACCCAGGGAAGCTCCCACAGCTCTGCAAACGCAGGCACTGGGCTCCCATTGTGCTGGGGGGGGTGGTTCAGCCGCTCAGAATAAGGATTTTTATCACCTACTCACTCTCCTGTCTGATTCTGAAAACAAGCTAAGAAGTGTGTCTAAAATCGGGTTCCTCATGGAACTTCGGACAGAGAAGTTTGAACTGCATGGCTTTTTAATCTCCCTGCAGAGACCTTCTCTGGGGCCCTTGGCTCTCAGGGCTGGTGGCATCCATAGATCTGACCCCTCTTACCCATTCTGGAGGCCCCCCGATGAGCTGGGGAAATTATGGAGTAACATTCCAAAGAAAAGTCACACTGAAAGGGATGAAGTGTGAACCCTGCCAGAAACTGTGGGGTCTTGTTTTATTTTGTTTTGTTTTTAAAAGCCTTCACCTTGCTTTGGAAGACAGGGCTAGAGCAAGTTTTCTGGGACTTGAGAGAGCAAATGTAAAAAGACAAAACACAAATTCCTCTGCCATGTTCTCCGTGATTGACACTCTCCGAAACATAGTTCCAGAAATTAAAACGTAGGCAAAAGAGAAAACACAATTCAATGCTAGAAAATTCTAATTCTAATTTGGAGTGTTTCTTAAAGCGTGGCCTACGATGACCTCCATCAGAATCACCTAAGGTAACAGGGCAGATTCTGGCCCAGCCCAGGTCTCCTGAATCAGTCTCTGGGGGTGGGAGTGTGGTACTTGCATCTTTTACCGGCTTCCTTGATGATTTTCCTACACTCTGAAGTACGAGAACCAATGCTCGACGCCTCCTTTATATAATTCCCTCTCATCTTACCCTTCTAGCAAAAGAGAAGATATGACTGGATCCCAAGAAGTCTGTCTGGGATGCAGTTCTGAACAGTGTTGAGCTAGATCAGGCTTTCCCAATCTCTGGAAATTTTCTATGATATTTTCTCTTGGTTTTTTTGTTGTTTTTTTAATCCAGAAACAGTAAACTCTGGGGTCAAGAGCAGGCCCAGAGAAGGGAATGTGAAGCTCTCATTTACTGAAATTTATTAAATGCTTTGCATATATTTTTAATGTATCTTTTCTACCACTCTATAAAGTATTATATTTGTTTTGTAGATGAGTGATGGGGCCAGGAAAGGTTAACAATTTTTCCATGATCATCTAGCTCCTCCTTTCCACACTGCCAGAGGTGGTGAAGAGGGCTTATCCCACATTTAGGGGGGACCCAGACCTGCCACAGCACATATCTAATGGTGATCCTAATGGTGACTCCTAGATGTCTGGGCCACGGCTCTGGAAATACTATCAGTTGATTCCCGGGCCTTTGGAGCCTGTCTTGTCTTGTCTTGAACAAGGAATGTCTGGAACACCAGGTTCGCGCCTTCCCTGTCAATTTGTGAGTCCCCGATGGCCTGCCACCAGGACTTACTGCCTCCAGGAATTACCCCCCAAGGGGCGGGCAGCTGGATACCTCCCTTACCACATGGAAGAGCTTGAAGAAGTCCACGTTGGTGTACAGGGTGTCTTCCATCCATTGTAGGGTGCCCTGGGAGAGGGAGCACAACGCATCACGCACTGTCTGTACCGCACGGCGCCGGGGGAAGATTAGGAAGCGCTCCAGGAGGGCCTCACTGCAGGCGATGTCCTTCAGCACTAGGTCTGGGACTCCATGAGCAAACTGCAGAAAGGAAAAGCAACACTGGAAACCTCCCTGTAGTAGAGGAAGACTGGCCCGCCCAAAGATGTCCATGTCCTAACCCACAGAACCTGTGAATACGTTATGTGGCACGGCAAGGGGAATTAAGCTTGCAGATGAAATTAGTTGTTAATCAGCTAACTTTAAAATAAGGAGGTTACTTTGGATTATCTGGGTGAGCCTAATGTAATAACAAGGGTCCTTTAAATGTGGAAGAGGGAAGCAGAAGAAACAATGTCTGCCTTGAAGATGAAGGGAGGCCACCAGCCGAGGAAAGTAGACAGTATCTAGAAGCTAGAAAAGGCAAGAAAATGAATTTTCCTCCACTTCCCTCAGTAAGGAGCACAGCACTGCTGGCTCCTTGACTTTTAGATTCTGACCTCTAGAACCATAAAATAATAAATTTGTATTGTTTTAAGCCACTAAGTTTGTGGTAACTGGTTATAGCAGCCATAGAAAATGAATATATTCCCAGGCCTCATTTTAGCAGAGAGACTCTACAATTTAAGCCATCCCTTCTTAGCACATGATGCTAAGGTACCATCAGGACCTACTTCCTGAAGCTGAGGTGGGGGACTGACTAGAATGGATTTAGAGTGATTGTGAATGACCACCCCTGCCTTCCTGTCTCACCAGATTTAACAAATAAAAATACTGCATGCCCAGTTAAATTTGAATTTCAGATAAACAGTGAACAATTTTTGGTACAAGTATGTCCCAAACAGAGTCCAAATGGGACATCCTCATGCTGAAAACCTATTTGTTGTTTATCTAAAATTCAAATTTAACCAGGCACCTGTATTTTATCTGACGATGCTAACCCCTGGAGCTCCCACATCCGAAAGCTCCTGTGGAGCACAATCCCCATGATGGCCTCCAGAGGCCAAGGAGGCCTCAACCCTGGCCAGGACCCTTGTCCACCCAGCACAGTAACTGGCCTCCTGGAGTCCTGGACTCCCAGTAGTGGACAAAACCCTAAATATCATAAATAGAACAGGTTCATGAACTTCCCTGGCCTCCACAGTCCCATGCCTTCTACACAATCCTCTGGGCTGGAGAATGGAGCAGGTGGGTCTCTGTTACCCGCTGTATGGAAACTGTCCAGACCACACACAGAAGCCCAGTCCCCAAATGAAGCCCAGGTCACAGCTGGTGCTGTGGACTCTGAATCTCAGGGGCCTGTAACTGGGTGCATATTCCAACAGAGCCTTCCTGTTTTGTCCATACTTTACTTCTCATCTCCAGGCAAAACCTCACTCCAACTCTATTCCCAGAGTCTAAAACATTTTGAGGTGGAGGGAATTAATGAGCTCATTAGAACCCAAACCTCTAATATTCCAGAGGAGGGAAGTGATGGAAAAGGGGTTAGGTGACTTGAGAAGGTTACACAACAGGCAAGGGAGAAAGCTGGGACACCATGAAAATGTAACTCATTCATTCAATGCTCATTCACTGCGTTCCCATTCTGCAGGGTCTAGGAGAGTTACTGGGGTCACAGCGAGAATAAGATGAATTTTCTGCCCTCCCAAAAACTAGCTAGGCTAGTTTCCAGGCTAGCTGGAAATGCAGGCACTTAAACAGCAGGAGGTGCTAGGCTGAACGTCGTGAAACCAGAGCTCAGAAGAGGGAGTGTTGAGAATTGCTAGTAAAAGTAGCTGGTATTTATTGAGTGTTTATTATGTGCCATGCACTATTCTAATTGCTTCATGGATATTAATTCTTTTAACCCCCACAACCACCGTATATGGTAGGTACTTTTATTATCTCCATTTTAGCAATGAGGAAACAGATTGCTTATTAACTTGCAGTGAACCTTGTGACCTTGCTGAGATTTGAACACACAGCTTGTGCTTAACCCTTACCTGTTAGCTCTTTGTTGATTAGGGAAGGGTGGGGCAGGACAAAGAAGGGAGGGTTTATGAACTGTTTCACTGAGGAGGCAACACTTGAGCTGGGCCTGGAAGAATGTTAAGGAGGTTCCAGGGCTGGGGGTGAGAGGTGTGATGAGGGATGGACCAGAGAACCGTATTACTTTAGTTGCCTAATAATTCCCTCCATGGGGAGAGACCGAGTGATGCTATTCCCTTTGGAGCTGTGCTCAGACACTAGGCAGAGGGATATCCAGTCCTAATGGTAAAGAACAAAATTCCATGTATAATGAGGATGATCGGTTAGAGAGCTGCAAGCCCCATGTAGCTGTTTAAACTTAAAATAATTAAAATTAAATAACATTTAAATATTCAGTCCCTCAGCTGCACTAGCCCCATCTCAAGTGCGCACCAGCCACATGTGGCTAGTGGTTACCCTATAGACAGCACAGAGAGAGCACTACTGTCATGGAGGAAAATTCCCATGGACAGTTCTGTCAAGGAGACCGAGATAGAGACCGAGATAGATAGAAGGCACACAAGGCAGTCGGGCTAAGAAGCAGGGTGGGCACGGAGGCATGGAGGGAGCTGGGTCCACATGACCTGCCTCCGGAGTGCAGGAGCTGGGTTCCTTCCTAAGCTCTGAGTTTTGCTGATCAGGGAAGCATCAGCTAATCAGAAACTGCAACACTAAATAAAGGCACACCCCAATGGCCCAGGCCCTGTCTTCTCCCCACGTGAAAGGCCTCAGCCCTAATGCCAGCAGCACAGCCACTAGAAACCCAAATGTCACGTAGGTGAGGAACTGGAAAGAAATTTCCCCTAAATTCCTGCCCTTATCTCCGTCTCCCTTTTATTACCAACTGGAAGTCATCACAGGCATTTCCAGGACTTGAGTTTTATGAGCTGAAGAGAAAGCAAAGGGGAAAGTGAGCAAGTGATGCTGCCCACCCCCCACCCCCAGATTGGGATGGGAGGGGAGTCAAGCAGGGCCGGGCAGCCAGGCCTGACCCCAAGGGCCACCCCAGGAGCACACTGTGGCCAAGCCTGGGCACTGGGGGTACCAGGTTCCAAGGGCCCTGACACTCTGCCTCAGGGCTGAACCTCAGCTCCCCTTGTCTAGTTTCAGTGAAAACCTCAGGGTCTGAGAAGCCAGAAAAGCAGGTATGGGCCTCTCTATTGTTGTGCTGGGAACCAGCTTGAAAACCCCCTTCAAAGGAGCCAACCTCAGCCAGGCAGGTGGGTCCCCTCCCTTCTCTGGGCTCAGACGGCACCCTGTGCAGACCTTTGCCTCAGGACTGACACAGGCCCTGAAATTCTCTATTTACGTCTCCATCTCCCCTGGAGTCTAGAGGAGGTGCGGTCCTGGCCAGGAGAGACAGGCGGGGCATCTGTGCTAAGGCCCCTGCTTATCATGCGTTCTCACCGTGTTCATCACACTAGGAATCCACAGCCCCAGGATGCTGGGCCAGGTGCCCATGAGGCCCCAAACTAGAGCAGTGGTTCTCATCCCTGAGCCATCAGAACCACCTGGAGAGCTTGTTAAAGCAGAGACCGCTGGTCAGTCTGCGATGGGGCCTGAGAATTTACTTCCAGTCCTTGCTGAGGCTATTGGTCTTGGACCCTGAGAATCACTGAACAAGCACGGGACTAGGAACGAGAAGACCCGATTCCGCGCCAGCTCGGACAATTCTAGCTCTACAGCTGTGCACAAGTCAGTCAGTCACCAGGCACGTCAGTTTCCCCATCTGTTTGACCCATCTCGGGATTAATGTGAGTAGCGCAGGCGCTAACAGATGTGAAAGTCATATGTCAGTGGTAAAAACACTCTGAATAAATACAGGAGATTATGAAAACAGACAAAATAGATTTGGGGGGCGGATAGAAGGAGTTCGCCTGGCACTGGGAAGAAATGGTCCAGGAAATCAGAGGTCTGCTCTATTTGCGGCCGTTGTCAGGCTCTGTGACCTCAAAGGTCACCTCAGCACACTCAGACCCTGGCTTTGCCTTTTTCTTGGCTGGAACTCTCCTCTCACAGGCATTTGCCTGGTGCCTTCTCTTCAGTTAGATCTGCTCAAATAGCACCTCCTCAGGAAGGTCTTCCCTGCCCATCGAATTTAAAACTGCCCCCAGTCCCTCCCTAACTCCGACCCTGCTAGACCTTCCTCACAGCCCCTTTCACAATCTGGAAACGCACGTAAGTGCCCTTGGCTTACTTGATTATTGCCTGTCACCCCCAGTGGAATATGAGCTCCCAGAGTCAGGGCTTTCCTCGTATTGTTCCCACTGTATTCTGGTACCTAAAACATCTCTACATATTTGGTGAATACATGAATAAACCTCAGTTTCCTCAACTATAGAAGAAGTTTGAGCCACATGGTCTCTAAGGTTCCTTCCAGTCATAAAACTCTGAGATGTTTTAAGGATCTGTGCCACTCCAGAATCCTGCGATGGGAATGCTCATCACCACAAGTGACCCCCAGGTATTCTCTTGAGTGTGTGGCATGAATCTGAAGGATTCTGAATGTGAAAGCAAGAAGGAAAAAAGAAACTCAAGGTCTCCTTTGCCTTTCTCAGGCTCAGGCTCAGTGCCCACCCTTCCCCTCCAGGGACCACTGACCAATGACATCCACCTACCTGCTCTGGACGGACTTGGGAGTTGACCAGAAGGTAGACAACTGAGTCAGACAGGCCAATGTTCTTTATGAGAAACAGTGTCAGTGTTTCCTCATCTTTTAGGACATCCCGTATTCGTATTCCTCTTCCTGCGTACGAATGAAAAAAAGAACAGGGTGTTGGAAGGGAGATGCATCAAAAAAAGGAAAATATCTAGAATTGATTCCTAACTTGACTCTCAGGGGAAGGCTCTGTTTGGGGTTCCCTGGGGGCGACTAAGAGTCAGGGCTCCTGCCAGTGGCAGTCACAGCATTTACTGCTGGAGCGGACGAGCCAAATTTAGTGAGAAGGCACACAAGGTGGAAAAAATTAGGTCGGGGTGGTGGTCATCGGATGCTTTGCGGAGTTGGTCTTGGACGATGGGGTGGGGGTGAGGAGCAGTTTTGTCCCCCTGGGAATACTTGGCAATGTCTGGAGACATTTTTGGTTGTTACAACTGGGAAAGTATTGATACTAGTGGGTAGGGGCCAGGGATGCCACCAAACATCCCACAAGGCGCAGGACAACCCCGTTTCTCTGATAAAACAAAGAACTATCTGGTTCAAAAGGTCAACAGTGCTAAGGCTGAGAAAGCCTAGTCTAGAATAGGAGGAGAATTAGTGCCGTTGTCATGGGGTAGAGAACCCTTCTTGGTGTTTCTGTCAGCTCAGCTATGGCTCTAAGCTCAGCATATGGACATGTACTAAGAGGGATCAGGCTGTCTGGGGCAAGAAAACCTTCAAGTGGGGAAAGGGGGATGGCCTGTTGCCTGGGCTTGCAGTTTCATGCCCTGATCAGCCCAGTCACATTCTTTCAGCTTCACTCAAAACCTACTGGAAGCAGAATTTTCTTTTTAAGGAGGCATGAAGGACTTCTAACAGTTGAGGTGACCTTGGGGCAAGTGACTGAACCTCTCTGTGCCTGCACTTTCCACATCTACCTCTTAGGATCGTTGTGGGGTGACTCGGGATAAGGAGTGTAAAGTGCTTATTAGCTCCCAGCTCAAAAAAATGCTTGACCTGATTGCATTAATATTATTCTTACCCCTCCCAGGGGAGGCACACCCACCTTCTCTGCTTGCTTCCAGGGCCAACACTCACTCTGAAGCTGGCCACTGCTACAGTTCATGAGGCACCAGCCAGAGAAGAGGGGGACGGGCCCAGATATTTATGAAATCATTTCAACATTAAGGGAAAGCATTTGGATTGCATGAAAACAGTTATCTCTACATCACAACTTCTCCGGGAGCCTGGTTGACTGCCTATCTCTTAGTTCTTCTCTAAGTAACTTTAATCATCAAATGCCCCTGTTCCTTCCAGGTTCTAACACCACAGTGCTCTTCCTCCCCCAATTCTCCCCAGGCCACCAAGAGGCCTAGCCCCGCAAGTGCTTGACAGTCACCCTTCATGTTCAGGTTGTGACTTTCTTTGTATATGCCTGGTCCAGATTGATGTCGCTGCTAATTTCCTCTTGAAAGGGGATGGGCCAGCCACAGGCCTGCCCGTGCAGCTGGGGCAGGGGAACCAGCCCCGAGGTTCCACCACACAGCAGCCTCTCTCACCACAATGGATGCCAGGTAGCTCAGTATCACTACCTTTTGCTTAGGAAAAGCCCAAAGCCTTTAGGGGAACCTGACTATAATATATAATAGTCCCTTTTATCTTCAGTGGATATATTCTGAGACCCCCCCAGTGGTTACAGATAGTACCAGACCCTATATATACTATGTTTTTCTTATACATACATACCTATGATGAAGTTTAATTTATAAATTAGGCACAGTAGAAGAATATCCAAATTGCAGCATCACTGGTCTTGCACTTTGGGGCCGTTATTAAATAAAATAAGAGTTATTCGTACACAAGCACTGTGATACTGCGATAGTCGATCTGATAAGCTAAGCTAGACAGCTAGTAAGTGACTAACAAGTGGGATACCTGGGCAAAGGAATGGTTTCCATCCCGGGTAGGTTAGCCCAAGATTTCATCATGCTACTCAGAACGGCACACAATTTAAAACTTATGAGTTGTTCACTTCTGGAATTTTCCATTTAATATTTTTGGACTGTGGTTGACCACAGATAACTGAAACCATGGATTGGGGGCGTTCCCCCAAGAGAGGGGGATGGTTCTGAGAGGGGCTGGTTAATTTTCTTCTTGCCTTCTTTCCTTTTCAATAACATATGTCTGTCATCTTCCAAACCCAGCTTCCTTTTTTCTTCCCCTGGGGCACCAGCTTGGTTGTTCATCTTCGAATCATTTCTTTGTATACAGCATTATACTATATCCTCTGGCCTCCAGCAATGCAACCCCAAACACATACACACACACACACACACACACACACAGAGGCTCCTGAGAGTAGGGAGCTAAGGATCCTGCTTTTATTATACTCCCCATCATACCTAGCAATGCTGGGCACAGAGATGTAAGCCCTCCAAGCCACCTCTATCTGACACCCAGCATTAAAGCCTGACGTGGAATCAGGTCTTTGGTAAACGTCTGCGGAATGACAGGAGACACCCAATAAATATCTGTTGTCTTGACTGGAGAGTCAGGGCCCTATCTGACTGTGTAACTCTTCGTTATTCTTTAACTCCCTCACCTGACTTTACATACAAATACCTTGCTGGGGAGAAGGGACAAAACAAGGGAAACTGGGAGTGATTTCGCCCTGGTAGAGCTTCCCAGCCAGGTGCCTGGGCTGCCGTGGCCCTAGGGAGAAGGGGCAGGAGCGTGCTGGTTCAGCACACCTGAGGAGGGCCGGGGCCACCCTGTTCGGAAAGTGTGGGGCCGAAAGTGTAAGCAGTGGCCGATACCAGACAGCAGCTACACCAGACTCCCGAGGGAGAAATGTGAACTGGGGGCCTGAGGAAAGAAAAATAAATGTAGTTTAAAATGTGGTTCTTCTTGTTCTCTTCCCTGGGAAGATTAGAGGCTGGGGGAGGGGGCTGCTGAGGCCCATGGAGGTCAGGGGAGCTGAGGCTGGGGTGGGGGAAGCCAGGAGAAGGTGTGCGTGAGGTTAAGGGGAAGACAGCGTTCAAAGATGATTGAGAGACCACAAAGCTTGCTTGGGGGTGAGTGGGGAGGGGGCTTCACGGCTGGTCTTTTACCATTAATCCTCCTCTGTGGAGAATGCAGTACTACAGGTTTGCTAGGAAAGGAAAATGCCCTGGGTCACCATTGGCATACTTTCCCAGGTGACCGGGAACTGACAGGCAAAAGCACACCCCAGGTATAGCCGCCCACCTCGCTTTCAAAGGCTTAACCCTCCACTGCAGCTTTGGGCGAGGAGTCAATGCTCAGAGCCGGCAAGGTCCCGAGGGGACCCTGGGACAGACTCTGAAACCGTCTTCAGTTCTGACGGTGGACTTCAGTCCTCGGCCTGGAATTCCTTCAGAGACTCTGTCTCTTTTCTTGGGGATGGTCCCCTTTCCCCTCTCATGGCCACCAAGGTCAGGGGTTCTGCAGAGTCTGTGTTCTCGGCCCCCAAAGTCCTTTGGAGAGCCTTGGCTGGCCTCCCCTGACTCAGTTTTCCCAGAGCCCCGAAGTTGCCCTCTTGAAGGGAACGTTCGCCGACAGCCTGAAGGCCGGCAGAAGGAGCACCTGCGTGCCGATTCAAAACTAGTCCTGCGCCGGGCTGGGAAGGAGTGATTTTGGTTCTCATATACAGGCTTGAAAGACCACAGAGACACTGTGGTTTGCAATGACTTCCTTTATATTTCCTCCCAGCCGGACTCCATCCGACAATCAGAAAACAAAATGAAATATCTGCTGGATGAATGGGGTAGACAGTCATTCCAGGGGTCGGATAAGCCCGTGTTCTCATTTGCTTGTTTAACCTTGGGGAAAAAAATGCTTTCTTGTTTGTGCTTTCCCATTATTTCCCTCACTATTAAAATGCTAACTGTGAGGCTTCCCTGGTGGCGCAGTGGTTGAGAGTCCGCCTGCCAATGCAGGGGACACGGGTTCGTGCCCCGGTCCGGGAAGATCCCACGTGCCGCGGAGAGGCTGGGCCCGTGAGCCATGGCCGCTGAGCCTGTGCGTCCAGAGCCTGTGCTCCACAACGGGACAGGCCACAGCAGTGAGAGGCCTGCGTACCGCAAAAAAAAAAAGCTAACTGTGCTTATACCCCGCAAGGCCCTTTAAGCTTGAGCTAAGTAAAATCTTAGTACACTTCCGAGTAACAAAGAAGATAGTGTTTGTAATCTGGTTTTACTACATAAAGTTTACGCATTACTACCTTTGAAAGAATTAGAATGCAATGAAGCAATCTTAATGGTCATTGGATCATATTTGTGTCCTTTATCATTCCAATGGGGAGAGAAGGGAGAAGGTGGCCCAGCGGGAGGGGGATCAGGTTCTCCCTGGAGAACTTTCCCCTCCTGACTCCGCTGTGCTCTTTGAAGCCCCCCTGCTTCCCTCCACCAGCCCCCCACATGGTGTGGTCACTGTCCACTTGGTCCTTCCACTTCTGCCCAGGGAGCCCTCAGGGGAGGGCACTGGTCTGATCACCTCTCTGTCCCCAGAGACTGGCACACTGCCTGGCTCGTTGGGCGCTCACCAAACATCTGCTGACTGCGCTACATGGGTGAGGAGCCCTGGGGGGTTGGTTTGTACCATTCTCCCTGAGCAGAAGCTTTTCTATCCAGCGCCCCCTGTCCCCTTGGATGTCCCCTTCCTCATCCTTGTCATCCTCCAAGATCATCCTGACAGTCACTTCCCTGTTTCCATCCTAGGAGCAGACATCTCCCAGCAGCAAAAAACCCCTTCCTTTGCAGCCTCTGAGCCCCACCCCTGAAAAATCTTTTCCACTCCCAGGACTGCAGTGACCCCTGGGGTCCTGGCAGCCCTGTTCTCTTCCAGCTGCTCACGTGTCCCTGAAAGAGGATGTGGTCCAGCTGGTGCCCAGGCCACTGCCATGGCCAGTCTCTCCGGCCACATACAGAGGAGCCTATGGCGGATGTGACTACCACACAACATTCACTTGTGCTCTAAAAAGAGATGTCAGAGTGGTTACTGGGTTTGGGTTTTGCTTGTTTCTAGTTGTTCCCTTGGGGAGGAGGGGTATGGGAGAGGGAGCTCCCCCACCCTTCCTCCTCACGCTTCTGGACTCCAAGGGGCTCTCCTACCCACACCACCTCAGGGTCCATCCAGCCTGGCCTCTCATTTCCTTCCCCTCCCCATCACCTAACCTTCACCTTCGCTCCACTTCAACAACCATGGCCACACCTGGGGGCTTGTTTTTATCTGTCCTGCATGCCTTTGAAATCCTGAATTCGCATATTTCACATTCTGACCACATCTGTCAATCTTTCCATCCTGCTATTTTCTCCGTCCTTAAACAGGGTCATGGAGTCCTCCAAGACCTCTATTCTCTTGCCCCTCCGTTTTCCCCTGGACAGTTGCAGTACTTCTGGCTTCTCCTCCATCCGTATGCAGCCGGAACCCGATCCGTGTAGTCCAATCACCACCCTCAATCCCCCGAACTCCTGGACTTTCTGTGGCACCTCCCTACCAGCCCCCAGCCCTGCATCCCCCCCACTATGCACCTGGTCTGCCTCAGGGCCTGGGATGCTGAATGTTACCAGAAGAAACAGAATAACCGTACATATTATGTCATGATAAGCATGTGCTCTGACCTCCCTGGCTCCGTACTGCTACTTGGCATTGCTTCCACACGGTCCTGGGTAGCTCACTCTCTAGGACTCTGTGAAAGTGTTCCACACCTTTACCATGCTCCGCAAACTCCTCCCCCTGCTCCCAGCCCTTCACCTGGCCTCAGACTTCCCAGAGCACCATCTCTCTCTGCATTCTCCTATCTCTGGACTTACCTGGGATGAGACCTTTCCTGCCCTCCTTCCCAACTTCCCACCTTCAAGCCTGACAGGAAGAAGAGTTCTCGCCAAGGTAAGCCTCATGCTGCCTCTAGGTCCCATACCTTCCTGCATCCTGCATCCTGCATCTTTTCCAACCAAATCTCCAAACTCGTTCCTGTATCTTCAATCTCTCTGATGGAGAAGGCAAGTGAGAGGCAAGTGATAGTAAGAACACTGAAGCCCACCTCACCTGCAATCCTCTCGGGGTGCATCCGGAGGGTGTTCATGAGTTGCGACAAGGTGCAGAGTTCTGTCCAAACCTGGCCAAGGTGCTGGCTCTCTGGTGCATTCATGAGGAGTTCTTGAAAGTCTTGATATACCCTTGCCAAGCTGTAAGAAAGAGCCTCATCAATAAAGACATAGCTGTCATTTTCATCAGCATCATTATCATCATCATAATACCTTGTGTAATTTTTTAACATACCACCTGCTTGACCTATCTATTACATTATGTATTCTCTCAATATTGCCAAGGCAAAGGAGAAAGATATTTTTACTTCCTGATACATATAAGATAACACGGGCAGTGAGAAATTTGTTGTCAAAAGTCTTCCAACTTTGCCAGGGCTGGGTCACCTCTCAACCCCATTCTCTATGTGTTTCCTGTCCCAAGAACCCTTAAATAGGATGATATTAGGAGATATTACTGGAGGCTCTTCCCAGCCAGTACCCACTTCTCTGAGACCTGCCCTTCCAGCCATTCACATGAGCAGGTTCTAACAGCCATGCTTAACCCGCAAAGTCCCCTCTGCATGCATGTACACACACACCTCCACCAAGGCTGATGGACAAGAAGAATAAAGCTGGGCTAAGCAGATTTGTTCCCAGGAATTTGAACGGGACTCAGGGATGCTCTTCTGATTGCCCAAGCTGAGGGGCCGTGAACTGGGCAACTAGCGCCAGCCCAGGCATTGAGAAGCAGGGGATACTGGTCCATGGAGAGAGACAAATGGAGTAGAAGCCCAGGGGGAGGCAGAGAGGCTGGACCTCGTAGGCCCGGACGGCAGGGAAGAGCTCCTGACGGCTCTCCAGTTCTTCTCCCACTCCCTGAGAGCTGCCTTGCTGCTCCTGGCTTTTCAAGAAGGTCTAGTGTCCAAACCATATCTTTCCCTCTGAGGCTTAAACTTGTTTAAATGTGTTTCTGTGCCTTGCAAGCAAATGAATATTTCACTCATAATGTGTGTGTGAAACATGAAACCCAGATTTCCTTGTTCAAATGCTGAGTACAGCTGGAGTCTGAAACCCCTTCCCTTCCCCAGCTCCCACCTCCCAATCTGTAGACACTGTCAGTGCCAGTCCCACCAAAGCTCCATATAGCCTCTACTGAAATGCCTTCAAGTCTCCCCTGATCCCATCATGTGACCCATGGGATCTCTAGGCAGGTGTTTCTTCTCAGGCACCTCAAGGAAGCTCAAGCTGAAAGTACAGATTGTAAATTAAAGCTTCCAGGTGGTGTTTGCAGCCATGGGAGCCCAGCTAAAATGCCATCTGCTGACTTTCCCAGGAAGATGGGTGTTCTGTGTTCCCTCCTCTATCTTCCTATAATCCAGGGGTTAGCAAACATATTATAGGCTTGTGGACCATGCAGTCTCTGTCACAACTACTCACCTCTGCTTTTGTAGGGCAAAAGCAGTCACAGTTTGTTCCCAGTGGGGAAGGCTACCTCTGAGTATTAAGTTGAATTACCAAACGTTCTTTTTTTTTTAGTCAAAATGCAGTTTTGTCCTGGAGGAATTATATCCAGATCTCCTCTAAGGAAAGAACTGGAGTAACCAAATACCTCAGTTTCCATCTGACTTGATGTTTATACAAGTAGGTGGAGCCTGCTCTCCAACACGCTTTTGTTGGTGAAACGTCACAAGCTGCAGCTCGAGGTCAGCCCAGTGGCTGAAGGACAATCCTATCCTCATCTCTGAGGCTCTGTCTATAGAACATGTTACATCAAGTCCCCCTACCTCCTGCTCTGAGAGGGAATTCCAAAAATAGACCCTTTTTGTATGGAATTTGACCTGAATTCGATCCCAGACCAGAGGTCATTAACCTGGAGTCCACAAGTCCCCTGAAAGCATATGCACAGTGTAATGTTTTGTGTGTGTGTGTCCATCTTTCTTGGGAGAGGGGCCATCAGTTTTCATCAGATTCTCGGAATGGTCATCAGCCCCACAGGTTAAGAACTTCTGCTCTCAAGCAGTATACTAAGATTTTGCCAACCAAGGGAACTGATGGCATTTATGACAGAGGATTTGGAAATTGTCTTTGTCTTCCAAGAAGCAAACTTCACCTTGTAAACTTGATTTCATTCACCCTCAAAAGGTTCCCTGACATTTTTCTTAGCCTTTAGATGTCCAAGAAGGCTTTTAAAGGAACAGGGATCTCTCAGAATCGATCCAGCGTGGAGAGCGATGTAAGGAAACAGAAGGGGAACTGAGTTTTTTTCATCCAGTGACTCCATCCAAGAAGGTGAATGACCTGGAGGCAGTGGACACATCTCAGCAGGGGGCTGAAATTAGACTCCAAGTCACATCTTGGGGATATATGGACCAAGAAATTGTGTTATGTGGCCTTAGTTTGAAGCCTTTTCCTCAAGTGCCCTGACAGCTGATAGAATGCTCCAGAGAGGAAACATGCCCTGCTCCTTTGAGTTTAAGGTTTCAGCAAACCACAAAAACACTCATTCAGCATCACATGCTCTGTGTGCTCACACGTGAACTCCAGGGCAAGATGAGAATAAAGGGTGCACAGCTTCCTCCTGGTATGGTGGGAATCTCAACACTTACATGGAGTTGTTATAGTTTGACACAATTCCAGGAGATTCTCCCGGGGTGGGACTTTGAAAACAAGGATTGTTCACATTGCAGAAAATTCCCTGGAGCCATGGCAACATTCCTGCTGAGGGCATCGCCTTGTTGGGAAAATGGCCTTTAAGACAGGAAATGAAGACAAGGAGTTAGTCATTGACACTAAGTAGGATGCAGGTCCTAGGGTCTAGAGCCTCTGCAGGAAGGACCCCTGCCCTTCTGGTGCTTTCCTTCATTCACCAACATTTAAGAAGCAGGGGTGGGACTTCCCTGGTGGCGCATTGGTTAAGAATCCACCTGCCAATGCAGGGGACACGGGTTCAATCCCTGGTCTGGGAAGATCCCACATGCTGCGGAGCAACTAAGCCCGTGCGCCGCAACTACTGAGCCTGAGCTCCAGAGCCGGGGAGACACAACTACTGAAGTCCGTGCACCTAGAGCCCATGCTGTGCAACAAGAGAAGCCACCGCAATGAAAAGCCCGCACACCACAACGAAGACCAAACGCAGCTAAAAATAAAATAAATAAATAAATTTGTTAAAAGATAAAAAATAAAAAAAGAAGCAGGAGCATCTAATATATGCCAGGCCCTGTGCAGAGTGCTGGAGACAGGGTCTCTTCTCTCAAGCTCCCAGTGTGGTGGAGAGATGGACAAATGTCCTAATAGAGACATGGACGGAAGTGTGAAGGGGGAACAGAGGAGAAGCACATCATTCTGGTGGGGGGATGGGGAGATGCAGAGGGATGTTAGTGCAAGAAGCCTCCGCGAGTTGCTGATGCTTGAGGAGGAGAAGAGGTCCATCTTTTCCTTCCACAACTATGTATTGAGCATCTACCCCCAAGCACGCAAGAGGGGGCCCAGGCGCAGGTTATAGGCTCCTTGGGGGGTGAGGTAAAGAGGCAAGAGTTTGATGCGCAGAAGGCTGAGTCAGAACTTGGGGCCTGAAACTTAAAAACAAGAGTTTGAGGAGCAAGAATAGGGGACTGAGCAGCTGTGTGTAACTCCTGAGGCCCTCACATCAGCTGTCTAGAGCCAGAAGATGTCATCCTGGCCAGAAACCAGATGAAGGCTTTCTCTGAGGGGCATAGTATAAAAGACTCTTGGAGTCTTACAGGCTCATCTTCGGTCCCAGGACACCTTTGGGGTCCAAGAAATACTATATTATTAATATACTATTTTTTGTCCCTTCTCATTTTTCTTTAGCAACATGTCTAACATATCTCTGAACTGTCTCCAAAATATTTCAAAGAACTCATCTATAATCTGCTCCCTTTGAAGTTAGGAAGAGTTTAGGTATAAGAAAAAAACAACGAAATAAAAAATAATTACACAATTCTTCAGTAACCACATGTAAGTATTTGCACAGAATGTGTAGAATTTAAAAGTTAGTTTGCATAACGCTGATGAATCTCTGTTTTCTGCATCGTAGGCATAAAATGATGATAAGCAGATCAGATCCTGGCACCCCCAGCCCCCAAAACCTTTCTAAACAAATGGATAGGACCTCCAGGCCTGCCAAGGCTCCCCCTGCCCTCACCCCCATTATGCTTACATTCATGTTGGCTGTAGAGTGGGTTGACATTCCTTAACCAGATCAGGACCAGAAATAAAGATAAAGGCCACACAAGTTCCACCGCAAAGCGAATCTGGGAAAACAAAACAAAAAGAGAGAAAGACCAGTGATGCTAAGAGATTACAGGAAACATACCCAAAGCAGACATACTTCATTTCAGTGCCTGTCTATGCAATAGGACTTTGGTTGTGGTATATTTACCTAAAGGACTTCCTTTTTTTAAAATCCCATCTCCCATACTGCCTCTACTTTGATATATTAGACTAACAAGACTTGGTGTCCCTCTGGGTTCCATTCTGCCTCTATTTTAGAAAACTGCCTTAGCACAGTACTTTCGTCAAAGGTCATCAAGATATGCCCTTCAATGTTTTTGGACGTTGCTGTGCACATGAATGCAAATTCTGATTCTGTAAGACCCCAAAAGATCTCACATGTCTAACAAGCTCACAGGTAATGCTGATGCTCCAGGTAGTAAAGGTCTCCTTGTAACCTCTCCTTCTGCAGATGAGGAAACAGAGGCCCAGGAAGGGCAGGTGACCTGTGCAGTGTCTCATCAGCAGTGACAGTATTGGAACCAAAATCCAGCCTCCTGTCTCCCGGCTCAGTGTTCTTCCACATTCCCCCCACTCCCACACACACACCGGCCCTGTCTTCTTCTAGCGCTGCTAGACTTTGCATATGTGGTCACTGAATGAATGTATGAATGAAGGTGCAAATGCCTCTGTGAACTACTGTGATCCATAGCAAAGTCAAACCCAGAAATCTGGGTATACCAACGTTTTCCTTCAACAATTTCTTGTTGCTTAAACTTATGCCGCCGCAGGATTTTATAATACTGGAAGAGGTTGCTGATACCAACATACAATTGAAAGTAGGTATTTAAATTTAGGTTCAATTTAGAGTTTAAGGACTCTTGACTCCAAAGGAAGAACAAGTTGGTTGCTGCAGCCCACACCCTGAGGCATTGCACATGAGGGTATGGTTGGAGGTGTGAGATTATTGGGGGGAGGGTGGGCGGGTATGTATAGGGGAATGTAATAGTTCTTCTACCCAACCCCCATTCTAGAGACCTTAGGAAGGAAACTCATAAGATTTAAAGGAGAATTAAGGCAGATGGCTAAGAATAGAAATGTAAGTATATATAGATCTGCTAGGGGCTATTCACATGGTTTTAAATTTAACCCTTTGTTGTTCCTTCCAAAGAAATGTACTTAAACTCTCAGCAAAGTAGTGGACACCATAGCAGGTGCTCAATAAATCTTTGTTCCTTTTCTGTTGGTGAGGTCTGCTGGCAACTGAATTATTAAAATCATAATATAAGTCAAAGTGGGTAAAAAGATAATACACTGAAGAAAAAGCAAAAGATGTTCAGGGTAGGTGGTGATTATGCAGTTGTAACGTTTTACAAAATGTTTTATCCAAAATATGTCTAAAGAGGATGTTTTAGAGGAAAAACTCACACAAACATTATAGGAAGAAGAAAGAAGATTTTTCCTTAAGACACATATTCTCCCCGAAAATGGCAGAACACCAGTATTGGACAAGTCCCATCCCGTGTTAAGCATACTTGATAGCCATAGAAATGTTGGCAGTCCCCCCAGGTCATGCAAGTCAAGGGAGGAAGAGTAAAGACTGTCCCCGGTGATCCTATCTCACTGTTAACAGCTTCATCCATCTTTGCTGGGTACTAGCCAGCACAGCTGTTCCCACAGCAGCGCACTTCCCCCGTTTTATCACTCATCATACTTCAGAGTCATTACTCCTTCATGAAGGTGGACCCCTCACTAGCTATAAGCTTCCTGAGGACAGGGACCACATCTATTCTGGTCACTACACCCAACACAGGGCCAAGCTTATAATAAGTGCCCAGTAAATATTGGTGGAATGAGTGAGTCTCTGTCAAGACTGGTCTAGGAGGTTTCTCTGGAAAGCTGGAGGTGACTAGAGGCTTAGGTAAACAACCGTTTGCAGACTTAACAAACTGTTTCTCCCAGGGACGTGTATGCTGGCTTCACGCCTTCCATCCCAGGTCGCCCTGTCAGTGGGCAAGGTCGGGGAGCAAGTTCCACAAGATAGCAATGTGAGTGATAGATGCAAACAATGAAACCAAAACTTATTTGTGGTGTCCTCACCAAGGAAATGAGACGACCAGTCCAGATTCCACACATTTGACTCTTCCTTAAGACAAATGCTTGCAAAACTGGCTTCCTATCTAGTAAGTCAGCCACCTTCCATGGAGCAGTATCTATCTGGGAATTGTCTGGTGTATGAGACATTGATGTTGATTTGGGAATGGGAAGAGCTAGGTTAGGAGTCACTTTGGGGCTTGCTTAATCCCCAAGTCTCAGTTTTCTCATCTGTGAAATGGGACTATTTTGTCCTACAGCTTATACTGAGGGTTAAGAGCGTGTCAATACCAGGGGTTCTTAGCCAACTTCCCTCCCTATTAGCTGTACAACCTTGGGTAACCCATTCTACCTCTCCATGCCTCAGGGTCTCTTCTGTAAAATGGGGGTGATATCAGGACCTACCTCTCAGAGCAGCTGTGAGGATGAAATGAGTTCACTGTGTAAAACACCTAAAGCAGAGTCTGGCACATGGTAATATTCTATCAACGTGAGCCATTTATTATTGACCCTCACTTCTCACAAGGGTCGCAAGGACATTGTAGGTGACAGCACATTATAAAGTCTGAAGAGCAAGGAGTTACAATTAAAATGATCTGCAACTCCTAGGTCTGCCCTCCACTCACATTCATGTTTCCTCCTTTTCTCCCTTTCTGGAGCCAGAACTGCTCAGTTGTCCATTTGGAAACATGGGGCTTCCTGAGAAAACTAACCACACACTGTCCCCTACTCCATATGTTAGAGGACCTTGGACCATGGGAGGGTCAGCCAGCCTGTCTTACCTGTCCCATGGATAAAATTCCTAAACTTAAGCTAGTGCATCTCATCCCTCTTTGCCATGTGAGTCCCACAATCTCTCATCTACTCACCCACTCACTCACTCACTCTTGTATTTTTGAAGTATCTGGGCTTTGGAAGTCCACCCATCAGGAGGAGGCCAGATTAGAATTTTCCTTTCCTCCTTCATCCTTTGCCTAGTGCTAGGACTAGTACAGATTTGCAGGTGTTCCTCTTCACCATATCTCTGAATTAGGGCTGCTGTTTTCTGCCTATAGTCCCTGCCTCTCCAATGATCAGCTTCGTTGACCTAGGTCTGCGGTTCTCACGCAGCTGCAGGCAGGAATCCTGTGGGGAGTTTGGGCCATGCCCCACATCAATTACACCAGGATGCCTGGCCGTGGGACATCAGCTCGGTGTCTTTTGTTTGTTTTTTAACACTTCTCAGGTAGTTCCAATGTGCAGCCAGGGCTGAGAACCACTGGCACAGGTAGTGGTTGGTAATCTTTGAAAAGCATTTTTTGAGAAGTCAGTGTTACTGCTCCAACTCTGCAAGCATTTGTTTTGGAAGGGCTGCATTTCACACTTCACTCCCTGCACAAAGACCACCAGCAATTCTTTTCTAGCCCTTCTAGCCCGGCACGTCCTCACAACCTCTTCTCCCTCCCCCAGAATTGTGGACTCAGCACCCCAACCCCAGAGCGGCATCTTTGTCCTTGATGCTCAACTGTGCACAGGCATACCCTAGGGAGAAATTCCACAGCGTAATTAAAAACATGTTTTCAGAGCAGCTCTGACTCCCCACACCCCTCCTCTTTAAACATGTCTGTAACTTTAATTAAGCCCAGCCGAAGCTCAGAAGGGGCCGGTGGAAATTTTTTTTTCCAAACTGGTATTTCCTTGTTCCCTTTTTTTTTCCCCCTCCCCTCCCCCTCTCTTTACCACTCAACCTCCTTAGGGGAGGAGGGGTCACAAGGAAGGGCAGAGTCATGCTTGTTGTTTTAAATCTTGGCCAGTTAGGTTTTTTTCCCTCCTACTCTGTTTTCAATTTGAAAGCGGGTGGCCAAGTTTTGAAATGAGCTGCAGGATTCTCCCTTCTGCACCGAGAGCCCAAACAGGGTTCTTAGCCTGGATGAATATGACCCAGGACCTGGGAAGGCTTGGAGCTGGCTGCCCAGCTTCTCCACACTTGTCAGGTTTTCCTCACCTAATTCTGGTCCCCAAGTCAAAGGTCACAGCGGTACCAGATGTCCAGGTCTGGGGTCCGAGAAATGATAAGCCCTGTACTCGCATGAATCCTTAGGCTTCCCCAAATATCCTGCCCTGATATGGAAGCTGGGACCAGGGAGCTGACACCAAGGGGCCCTAGACTATGGGCTCTAAGGGGCAAGAGACACATCTAATGGTCTTTATAAGCCTGACCCATCGAAATGTGGGCACACATGTATTTGTCCCCACCAGTGGGAGAGGTCTTATCTCTGGAAACGCCTGTTCTGGGAATGAACTCCTTGTGGAGCCTTCTCTTACTCCTGCCAACCCCAGTCTCTCTTCTGAGCTCCCAGAGCTCATCCTCACCCCCCACCCCAAGCTTCCTTCTACTCCACAGTTGCACATGGTTTTCCGCTCAGCAGCTGTGCACAGACACCTGCTTCCACCTGGCTCTGTATTCCATGAAGGCAGGGGCTGTCTAACTCACCTGGCTATATAGGACGTAGAGGGTGACCATACAGCCCGGTTTTGCCAGGTCCAGTATCAGTTTACACTTATTGTGCTGGTGCAATTATTAATTATTACTATTATTATTAATAGTGCCTCCTTTCACTTTTAAAACTACCCTGGATTGGATGATAAGTTATACAGTCACCCTATCTTTGTGGTCTTCCTGACCAGCTTATTAGACGAGGCTTTATACATGGGGGCAGTGTGGGGTAACTGACGTGTCTGCCTGTCCTGGAGTCCTGGATCCAGCCCCACGAGTCACTAACAGCTGAAGCCTCAACGACTTCATCAGTACCCATGGCGGATAATAGCGGTAGCTCTCTCATGGAATTGAGGTGAGGGTTAAATGAGGTGATACTTAGTGCAACGCCAGGCACTTAGTAATACTTAATAATGTCAACAGAGGAAGAAAAAAAGGGAGGGAGGAAAGCAGAGATCTGAAGACTTTCATTTAGGCTCTTAGTGATAAAGAGAGGAGGAATGGGAAATTTGGTATCTGGTTTTTGCTCCTGCTCTGCTCACAACAGTAAACATCAAAAACCATGAAAGTTTGAGGAATTAAAAACCTAGGAGCTGAGTTATGGGCTGCGTGTATTGTATTTTTCTTTCTTAGAGTCACCATTTTGTGAAGGCAGAAGCTTCCAGAAAGTTTACAGGCAGCTTCAAAAGTTTACAGAAGGAGCCACAGATCCCTATCAGAGCTTTTAGGGGCTGTGGGGTATCTCCATCATACCCAGACATCCTGGAAATTTCCGGAATGTGGGAGCAGAGGGGAAGCTAGCTGGAGGCACACCAGACAGATACCTCAATTTCCAGGCCATCAGGATGTCATCATACACATGTCAGCCCCAATTAGGTGCTTCCTGGGAGATTCCCGCAGTCAAGGTCCTCACCCTGAAAGGCCCCGTCTCGCTGCAGAGGGGCTGGCAGTGTGCTCCCCTAGGAAGCACACTGGAGAAGACAGAGTCCCTGAACAGGGGCCACCTACCAACACCAGCAAAAGGTAGCAGAGACTGTGAGGGCCTCTGAGCCAAAACCTGTGACTGAAAATAGGATTATTCTCTGTAACGTCAACATGCTTTGCCATAGGAATGGAATCATTTCAGGGCAGCAGCTGTAGTCCTTGGGTACATTTTTTGAGGACCATGAAGAGCACATTGAGAGTCAAATTGAGTGAGAATGTTAATTTCTCAGCATCCCATGGATTATAAGCATCATGCAGGCAGGGACCGTGATTGTCTTGTTGGTCACTGTGTACCCAGCACCTGGCACAGTGCCTGGCAATTATTAAGTATTTGTTAATTGAAGGTTCCTTTAATAACAAATGTTATTAAATGAATAAGTGAACAAATTTAGTAATGAACCTGTTTCAATTTGGCCTATTTGCATTCTAGAAAGGAAGCTCCCGGAAATAAGAGATTGAGTCTCTGATTACCCTTAGCACTTGGCTCCTGGGATAGCAAATAACTTCAGTGCTAATTTGAAAAATCACACCAGTTTTGACAAAGGAAAGCAGCCTGAGGACACTGGTGTCTCCCAGTAGGAGGGGTTCCTAACTTGTCTTTCCCCTCCAGCCTCCCTAAGTCCTGCCCAAGCCATACAAGTGGGAAGGATCATCTGTGCACATGGTTGGATTGTGTCCCTTGCTGCTCCCTTTCATGCCAGTCATTAAGCTATTCTACCTCAGTCCCACACCCTCTTGCCAGCCAGGGCTTCTTCCTCCTGGGTCTGGGCCTAAGACTGGTCTGAGAGACCCCAGCAGCAGTCTCATTGCATCCATTACTCACAGGGCTGAGTTCCACCTCTGCTAACATCTCCTCTGTGTTCTTCTCCTCTGTATTCTGCTTTCTCCCTTTGGTTCTCTCAGCTCTAGGGGTGGTAGCTGCATCCTGCAATTGCTACCTCCATGTCATCCTGGAGTTCTGTTACATCCTCAGTTACCAGCTTTGTACTAGCTAACACCTCCTTGTATTAGAGTGCCTCTGACTGGACCCTGACTGAGACATTCATCATAGGTCTTCAGATGTTCTACCTGTTGGCCCCCTTCCCTCTCTAACCTTCTTTCCAACGCCCACAAAAACCCTGTCCTGCCCACACAAACCCACTCTGAATCGAAGCTTGGAACAGATCTGTTCTCTTCTTCCCTACAGCCCGTCTTCCTCCCTGTCTCCTTCCAAGCTCTCCTGCCTTGCCTGGCTCCCTCTAATCCCAACCCTGCCCACCCCTCAATCCTCCCCCCTTCACCTTCTCTCGGCTCCTTTAGTCATCTGGCATTGCCATGCCCCTGAGGCCACAGCAATGTGCATTATTTCTTTATAGTTATATATTCACTCTTTACCCTTTCTTAGAAAAAATTACAAAGGCCAGTCAGATTTACATGTATACCCCTGGGATCCCTGATCTCCTGTGGCTCTTGCCTGTTCTCAGGGGATATTTGGCCTATGTTCCTTTTTCTTGCTCTTGGTCTCAAAACATATTTTGGGTTCTCACAGCCAGACTCGAAGTGTGTAGGATCTGTGTCTTTTAAGTCCCTGGTCCAGCCCAGTCCCATGTGTGCTCACTGGAAGTCTCAGTAAACGTCTGTGGTTGTTGATAAGATATCTCATTGAATCTAAGACACCATCAATTGTTAGATGCACTGTTATTTTTTTGCACACTAAAAGACAAGAATGTGTCACTTGATTGTGAGCTGCCATCCAGTTTCAGAAATGTGAAAAACCAGTGTGCTTTGTAGAACCAATGAAACATAGTATCACTGGATTGGAAAGCTCTTAGCATGGTTTTCCTTTGAGCCTGATCTTCAGGACTTAGGGCTCTTCCTGCCGCACAGTATGGCTGCACAAGGGCATGTGGACAGAGGAGCAGGTTTAAAAACCAGGGGCGGGGGGTGGGGATGGGCAGGCAATGGATTCATGTTCAGGGCAGGCAAAAGCAGACTTTATAATATGGCTGTGCTGGGCTGTAGGTGGAAGGCAGCTACCTCAGGACAGAGAAGCACATCTTCCTGTGAAGGACATTGGTCAGAGAGGCTCACAGAGGAGCCAGACAGTTACCTGCTGCTTCAGTGATAAATGGCAACCAGCCCATTGGCTACTCACTTTACCCACTCCCACCCCACCCACTCTCTCCACTGTCTATTTGCTCCAAACCACCTCAGTTTGAGACCACAAGCTGCACCTGTTACCTTTTGCCTTTTCCGCAGCGTCCAGTTCTTCCAGAGCAGAAGCTTGATCTGTCTGGCAAAGCCCATGCTGTTGACCACGGAAGACCGGGAGACCACTCCTAGCCCTCTGTCTACGGCTGGGGCTCACAGGCAGCAACAGGCATACATGGCGCCCAGAGCACCTCCAGCTCAGGCTGCTATGTCCTTCTCTGGCTGATTAAAGGCTAGTTTCTTCCTTCAAAGCATAATCCCTTTTAATTACACGTAATCCCTTTGTGGAGGAAAACAGGCTGACACTCCGTTGGCACCTTTTTAGGAAGACATGAGTGGCTGAGCACTAAGTGAACCGAGGTGGGGCCATTTCGTGGGAAACCAAGACCCTCAGGCTCCCTCCCCCATCAAAGGGGTTTCTGGGGTTCCTGAAGGGGATGCCTTTGGGAATCTTCGATCTTTCAGTTTGGGACAAAATCTCTGTGCATAAATATAGTGCAGGCCGTGTCCTCTGAAATAGCCTGCCCTGAGCCAGCACCCAGGGATTGACATCTACTTTAAAGCCCAACTAGCCCACATGCCAGATCTGAAGTCATCCTTCCCTTTTTATAACCCTTTATCTTGCTCTGTAGTGACTTTAGGCCAGCTATTTGCAGGCATCTCTGAGCTTAGTGGATGGTAAAGGATTTTTCTCTCTTGTGCTGAAATTGATCAACTAGTTATGGCTACCTGGAGCTGTGCTGGAAAAGTTGCTGGAACCCTCCACGCTCAGCAGAACAGGGCCTGTGACTGACCAGCCATGTCTAACGCAGTCCAGGCTTGGGGACTGGCAGCGGGTGGGGTCAGCTACTGTCATTCCAGCTCACAGTGGATGGACTTGTCATTTGGAGGTGGAGCCGTGATCCCAAGGGGCATCGCAAACAGAAGACTTCCTGCTACTTCACCACTAGGAACTTTTAGCCTCCACCTCTTCAAATCTTAGAAGTTGATTCTCTTTGAAAGACTCTAGACACTTGAGACCTTGATAGGGTGGAGGGAGAGCCATGGAGTAGGAATGGATGCTGACTTCATTGAGTTTGTGATCTGGTTGTAGACATGAGACATGAACTTGGATAAGTTAAGGAGTGTGATGGAATCCATGAGAGCATATGGGCTATGTATGGTGGGGTTTCCAAGAGGAGGAGGATGATTTCTGCTTAGGATATCAAAAAGGCTTCTTGGAAGTGGCGGCATTAAAGCTAGCTTTTGATGAATTACAAAATAACATTTTATACCATTTTTATGGTTTACAGACCACTTTTGCATATGTTATCTCATTATATCCTTACTACAATTTTGTGAGGTAGGCATTTACTCTGTTTTACAGGCAAGGAACCTGAAGTCTAGTGGGGTTAAATACGTTGCTCAGGGTGACACATGACAATGTTGGGTTCCTAAACAAGTCATTTTACCCCGCTGCAAAGATAGGGAGGCAGGAATAGTTTATCCTGCCCAAGGAAACACCAAGAAGTAAAGCAGGCTGGAGTGGAGGGTATGGATGGAGGAGTGCTGAAAGAGTAGGCTAGAAAGAGAGCCAGGGACCAGACTGATGAATTGATGATTATTATTGACTCAACTGAGATTTCCTGAGCACCTATGAAGTGATCTCTGAGTGGCCCACAGGTGCAGGGCACACCCAAACAGGAGAGGGCTCTGGGCAGAATCGCTAAGACATTGTTGCATGCTACAGAATATGGGTTTTATCGTGCAGGAGGCTATTGCAGATTTTAATCCAGTGGCTGCCAAGAGTGGTAAATTCACTCTGGCAGCGGAGTGGGGGTGGGGTGGGGAGCAGAGGCCTGAGCAAAGGCAGTAAGAGGGGAGGGGCTGGAGACACAGCAGGCTGGTGGCTTATTGGAAGTGGGTGATGAAGAGGAGGGAGAAGTCAGTTAGAATGACTGGGGTTTAGGGCTTGGCTGGCCGGATAGTGAGGTGGTGCCCATAACTGAGAGGAGAATGCCAGAGAAGGGGCCAGGGGATTAGGAACCAGTGGGAGAGAAGACGAGCTCGGATTTGATATATTGACTTTGAGGTCCCCATGACGACATCTAAGTGGAGATATTCAGCAGGCAGTTCTGGGATGGAAACATAGATTTGGGAGTCATCAGCATATAACCAGAAGATTAAGCCCTGGGACTGATTAAGTAGATTCCCAGGGAGGACAAAGTTGGAGAGTATGTGGGATTGCTCTGGGGAGCTACAGCTGGTGAAGAAATGTGCCTCCTTCCAAATTCCCAAAGGGAAGAAAAATAGTGGTGGTCATCAGACATCAGCTTTGTAAATTGTGTCCTGTCATAGTATAAAAATATTCTATTTTTCTTTGAGTTACAATAGAAAAAGTTAAACTATGAGCACTTTGTTCAATTCAACTGATGATACTCCAATGGCATTATCCCTACCTGATGTTCTTACCTGCACAAGTGTTTTTTTGATGTTGACCCTTTTTATTGTGGCAAAATATACACGACATAAAATTTACCATTTTAACCATTTTTAAGTGTATAGTTCAGTAGTGCCAAGTACACTTACATTGTCGTACAACCATTACTACTATCCATTTCCAGAAATTTTTCATCTTACCAAACTGAAATTCTATACCCATTAAACAATAACCCTATTCCCTCCTCCTCCTGCCAAGCACCATTCCACTTTCTGTGTCTATGAACTTGACTACTGTAGGTACCCACATAAATCAAATATGGTGTTCTTTTTGTGTCTGGCTTGTTTCATTTAGTGTAATCTTCAAGGTTCATCCATGTTGGAGCATATGTTAGAATTCCTTCCCTTTTCAAGGCTAAATAATATTCATTGTCTATATATACCACATTTTGCTTACCCATTCATTGATCCCTAGTTATTTGCACTGTTTCCATATTTTGGCTATTGTGAATAATATTGCTATGTACATAGGTGCACAAATATCTGTTCAAGTCTCTGCTTTCAACTTTTTTTGGGGGGGGAAGTACCCAGAAGTGGAATTGCTGGATCAAATGGTAAATATATATTTAATTTTCATAAGAACGACTGTTTTCCGTAACAGCTGAATCATTTTACATTCCATCTGTAGTGCACAAGGGTTCCAATTTCTCCATATCCTCACCAACACTTGCTATTTTCTGTTTTGCTTTGTTTTGTTTTATAATAGCCATCCTAGCAGGTATGAAATGGTATCTTACGGTTTCGACTTGCATTTTCCTAATGACTGGTGACGCTGAGGCTCTTTAAATATTATAACTACACTTAGGTGTGATCTCCACCCCACCCTCACCACCACGGCTCCCCCCCAGGTAACTACAGTTTTTTAAAAATTATGTCAAAATAAAAGGCTGTGTTCTTAGTTTTCTCAGATACCTCTGAGAATATGCCTAGTCAAGAATGGTGCTGAAAACTTCGTATTTTATTCTTATAATTATCACAAATAACACTGATTGATTGGGGTAAATCTAGAAGTGACATAAATGTAAGGAATGCAGTGGTTTAGGGCTAGGACCCTACATGTGGATTGGGAATTGTGCACGGTTCAGGAATTGTGAAGTTAACATATCAACCCATATTTACCTTCAGAAGTACAAAAATTTAAGACAAATGATGAAGTTTTAAAGATTACCTCGCTCCTATTTCTGAAGGTTGAAATGCAGTGTTATCAAGAAAGAGACATTCTGGGAGTTCCTGGCGGTCCAGTGGTTAGGACTCGGTGCTTTCACTGTCGTGGCCAGGGTTCAATCCCTTTCCACAAGCTGCGTGGCATGGCCAAAAAAAAAAAAAAAAAAAAAGGGAGAGAGACATTCTGTTATTTGTACAAATTATTCTGAAAAAATTCAGTAGCAGAGAAAAATAATTTATAATTTTAAAAAGTTTCTATTTGGAAAAAATACTCTGAAAAATATATAAGTTAAATGGGATAGAACCACTGTAATTTTGGAGTGGAGATAAATTTGATAATGAACTAATACCAATAGATAGCCATAGTTCATTTCCAACAAGCTGGAGAAAGTAAAATGTTCCCTGAACACATCACTGAAAATATATTTCTTTGAAAACGGTGATTATAGGTAGGGTGGGAAGCATTGCGAATCTATGTCATAAGCATAAAGACAGTTTTGAGACATCACAATGTAAGATAAAGGGAAAATATCTTGATTTCTAACTTTGAGTTCATTCCTTCCAAATTTATAACTAACTCATTGGCAGTTAAATCCTCAAACTCCTTCAATCATAATGAAAAACATAAATATTTCCTCAGCTTATTCAATAATATTTGATAACAGTGAAATAAGTGAGTATCAGTTTATGTAATTTTCTCTGAAAAAAATATCAAAACCTGGGTAGGAGCTGCCAACAGATTGGCTGCCTAACTCACAAAGAATTTGTTCTCTTCTGGGGGTGGCCCCAACGCCAAGGGAAGGGTCTACAGTAGACTAGTAAATGCTGCGGGTCCCTGGCCATAGCTGACTGGTCATGTGCGGTTTCCTGACCTTAGCTAGGCCAATCAGAGCCTAGTCACAGAATATTTTATTGTCGACTTGAGAGAAGCTTGAGTTCAGCATTACAGAAGCACAGAAGCTGCTGGAGAAATTAGAGGCCATGCTGGGTCACTAGGTTCAGTTTGTAGTTTGTGCAGAAGAGTGGAGTGGCTGAAATCTCACTTACTTTTGCTGACCAAACCTTGGGCCTTGGTATAGAGCTGCATCCAAGAAAAAGGAGTGCTTTTTTCAATTCACAAATCTGCCTCTGCTCACCCATATGCAACTGTGAAGCTGCCTCCACCTTCTAATTTGCACAAAAGTGCCATAGGACAGGCAGTGGACCCAAGTCTGTGTACCCCACCGCTGAGAGAAATCTGATCCACAGTAAGAGGGAATGAAGGGAATGCACAGGAGAGGCCAAGGCAGAGAGCATGAGTCTCAGCTGCAGCTGTGTCCCTGTTTCCAGCTGTCCCTGGGACACAGCTGCTCCCCTGCTTTTCTTTCAGGCAATTTAGCTGTGAGACACCCCAATCCTTCCAATAAAACCCACTTTTGCCTAACTTAAGCTCAAGTTTGGCTTCTATCACTGGCAACCAAAAGACTCCTGACTAATGTGAGTTATCTTAATCCAGGAGAGGATATGACCTGGAAAACTGACATAAGGCAAAAAAATTTATTTGCAGCCTATAGAATGTATCTGAATAAATTTCCTGGGTAGGTACGTGATTACAATATGAATATAGCAGAAAAGCCAATAGAGTTGCAGCAAAGTTTAAAGAAGAGCTATACTGCCGTAAGGATCTTTTAAGAAAGCAGAAGAATTCCAAAATATTCAATGTCGTCAATTCCTGTATCCATTAGGAAAAGGTTGACAATTTTTAAAAACATGCTAATCAGTGTGAAGGCATAACAAGTGGGAAGATGTGTGACGGGTTCAAAACACACCAGCCATTGTGCATTGTTAGCTGGGACTGAAGTTCTTTCATAGTTTATCAAAACTGAAAATTATATCAACTGATTTTTTAAATACTGTACTTTGGTGGCCAATGAATCAAGTGGGACATTGCTATTTGTTTCCAATTTTGAACCAGCTTTTTGTTTAACATTTATTTACCGTTCACTAAGTGCTCAAGAATTCTTCCTAAAGAGCCTCAAAGGGAAACTGTAAACACATTTTTTCTTTGTTTTTAAAAGTAGAAGCAATACCACATAGTTTATCATCAGAGAGAAATGGTGAATGTTTCCAAACCATTTGGCACAGAGTAGAAGAGATAATTATTTTTCTTCAAAAAATAATCTCTGGGCTTCCCTGGTGGCGCAGTGGTTGAGAGTCCGCCTGCCGATGCGGGGAACGCGGGTTCGTGCCCCGGTCCGGAAGGATCCCACGTGCCGCGGAGCGGCTGGGCCCGTGAGCCATGGCCGCTGGGCCTGCGCGTCGGAGCCTGTGCTCCGCGACGGGAGAGGCCACAGCAGTGAGAGGCCCACGTACCACCAAAAAAAAAAAAAAAAAAAAAAAATCTCTACATGTCTTGTATTTAAAAATATCTTTGGAGGAGAAAAATAATAAAATCATGTGACTTTTGGCAGTGCATTTTTTCTACCTCCTCAGGACAGTATAAAATTAATATCTTTTGGGACTTCCCTGGTGGTGCAATGGACAAGACTCTGTACTCCCAATGCAGGGGACCCAGGTTCGATCCCTGGTTGGGGAACTAGATCCCACATGCATGCCACAACTAAGAAGCTGGTGAGCTGCAACTAAGAAGCCCACCTGCCACAACTAAGGAGGCCACGTGCCAAAAGCTAGATCCCACGCAACCAAATAAACTAACTAAATAAATAAATAAAATAAACTTACCATCATGTTATTAAAAAAATAATATCTTTTAATATGGATTGCTAATTATATTACTGGATTTAAATTGACATTTTTTCTGGAGAATGGTTATACCAAAATAAAAATAATTTCTGAATTATCAAGTAAAGCAGCAGCAAAATACATTAAAAATTCCTTTACAGACCTGATGCAAGTGTAATCCCAGAACTCTGCTTTTACCTAAAATATCTACAGCTCAATTTTATCTGTTAATCAATCTTGACTCTTACTTGATGTGGTCTTATTAATGAGCCTTGTTGCTTGGGGCTATCATATGTTGCTTTGACTTGGTTGATCACTGCAGCAAGATTGGCATGCTCATTTTCTACTTTGCCTTGCTAGAACATTTACACAGTGTCATAAAAGAGGTCCATCACTAATTTTCATGGAGTAGAAACTACTAATCAAACTAAGAGGATGTAAGCTTTCAGTAGTATTATGGAATCATTGGCCCTATCTGCTGAAAAACAAATATTTGACTAAATTAATCTCTCCCATGAGAATCTTGCACATTACCTGGCACTAATTTAATCTTTCCTGTAAGACTTTTGGACTTCAGGTTTTTGTTGGGCTAACGTGCAGATATTGAATTTTAGATTTTGAAAATAGCAATTGAAAAAACTTTACGTGAAACATTTCTACCAGCTTCTTTCTTATTTAGTGAGAGGGGACACTGCTCTCATGTCTAAGCCGTCTTTGCCCATCTACTCCGTAAATATTTCAGATTCTCACTGGGGGACTATGTAGAGGGAGAGGTCTAGGATGGAAATCTAGGGAATTCACCATTTAAAAAAGCAGGTACATAAGTGTTTTATCACACCATGACTTCTAATAGCAAAACCTCGGAAATTCACCAAACACCCGTCACAGAAGAATGGATAAATGAATTGTGGTGTATTCTCTCAGTCAAAGCTCATACAGCAATGAGCGGGAACAAACTACATCTAGAAACTCATGGATAATTCTCCCATACACATGCTAAGCAAAAGAAGCCAGATACAAAGCATTCATAGTTCACATTTATCAATACATAAAGGTCAAGCACAGGCAAAACTCATGCTTGATTTTCAAGCTACTCTTTGGGGGGCATGGCGGCTGGAAGTGGGTATAAGGGCCATTTCTGGGGGCACTGGAAGCAGTCTGTCTTTTGATCTGGGCGCTGGTTACTTTGGTGTGTTCAGTTTGTGAGAATTATCAGCCTGTAAACTTAGGATTTGTACACTTCTCAGTATGTGTGTTATATTTCAATAATAATAGTTTCTTAAAAAGCAGGTGAAGGAAGAGAACCCAGTGAAGGTACCTGAGCAGGATGAGCTAGAGATGATGGGAAAAGGTCTGGAAAGAGGGGTGCCCTGGAAGCCATGGAAAGAGGAGGTTTCAAGGAGGAAGAATTGGTCCGAAGCCCCAAATGGCTCAAGAAATGTTGAGTAGGATGAAGACTGAAAGCTGTCCGCTGGATTTATGACTCACCTCTGAGAGAACAGTCTTATGGGAGGCAGAAACCAGACAGCAGAGGACTGAAGAGTGAGATGCAGACAGCACAGAGGGACCTCGGGTTAAGCAGGTCTTCTTTCCCTGAAGACAGGAGAGATTTGACCATGTTAATATGTGGGAAGAGCCCGTTGAAAGGAAGATGCTAAAGTTAGTGGGGATGATTAATGGGGCCCCAGGGAAGGGGAGGAGGTGGAATTAGCCTTGGGCAGGGGTAGGGACACCTTGCATCCCACGAATACTGTGGGAAGGAGGCCAGCAAGGTGCAGGTGCAGATTCACTTAGGGAGCGGAGGCTGGGAGCAGAGGGAGCCCGCCCTAGTGGTTCCTATCTTAAATGTGGCAAAGGAAAAATATTAGGGGATTAAATGAGATGATGTGAAAATACCTTGCGAATTACAAATGGGTAACAGATGTGCAAATGTATTTCTCATCTTTCCTTTGTCCCTCTTTGAGCTTTTGTTAAGCAAAGTATATGTTTAGCCATTTATAATGGGAGAGTAGTTTATCTACAGTGTGTAGAGATCTTAGGAATCAAATTATTCATTGAAAATCCCCCTCCCCCCACATACTTGCTGTTATATTTGCCTAATTAATTGGCATATCGTAGGTAGAGACTTGTTATCAATTCAGCTTGACAGTTCAAACCAATAACCAGCACCAACAAAAGTGTTTTCTGGAGATTCTTTTCCCAGTTACAGTTACTTCTGCTCTGGGAGGGCAGGGCCCTTTGAAAGGTCTGTTGTCCCTGGGAAAACAAGGTCTGAGTTCCTGGGTCTCACCCTCCACCTCAACCTGCGCGGCTGCTCCACCAGGCCTCGGTGGTTTCCCTATAGTACTCTTCTCTTTCCTGGATACCCAGCGCCATGTTACTGGAGTTGGTCTGAATTTCTTCTCATTCTTCAGACTGCAGTGGGACTTCTACTGGCATCCTCACTTCCATCAAAGGCAGATAAATTTGGGGAAATCATCATATGGAAATTTAAGCACTGGAAATGTATTCATGTCAGCTATCTTGGCGTGATACCTTTGGAAAGTCTTCAAGGAGTTTTAAGGTGTGGGGGTGGTAGCCCTAATACCCCAGTATAAAGGACTCTGCTCTGGCAGAATAAGTGAGACTAAATCAAGCTGTTATCAGAAATGAGGAGGCACATTTTATGCACTCACTTCAAAAGCTGTTTAGACGTTTGCTGACTTGACTTGCTGACTTCAGAAAACCCACAAGAGCCCAGAGATTTCACATTTTCTGGGTATTAAGTACAAAATACTTGCCAGATAACAGAGTTTTAGGGGATGCTGAGGAGTGTTTCATAGCAGACCATTAGTCTGGGATGTTATCACACGAGCCTCAGCAGGGCTTTGAGCTGCTGGCTACGCCCAGAGTCTGACATCACCTGAAGAACCCCTCTCCTGGGGTCAGACCTGCCACTCGGCAACCTCGGGGCATCATGAGCTCGGCTTCCAGAACCAGACATTCTGAAGGGCTCCAGCTACAGGCAAGCAACAAAGCAAGGGACAAGCTTAAAGAGCAGAGGGAAAGAGATATTTCAGTGCCAAAAACAACTGAGAATCAGGGACCTGGACTAATTCAGAACAAGTTCTTTGTGGTGATCCATTTAATAAGACAAATAATAGGGATAACTTGAGTGTGTGTGTAGAAGGTGTGTGTTCATTACAACGTTAAGGAAGACTTGGCACCCGTCCTCAGGCATTTGCCGTCAGGAAGTTAACAAGTGAAGTCTCTGCAGACCCTGCCTGGCGTGTCTGCATAACTCAACAACAGGTGCAGAGCCTGCCTCGTGGGCAACCTCACAATGGGCCAACGATCAGAAAGAGCTTGCTCCAATTTCCCCGCCAAGTGACAAAACCACACAACAGCCCAAAACCGTGTCAGCTTCCCAGTTACTGTTTGACCTTGAGCGTAGGAACACAGGAGGAAAATGGAAACTACTTAGGTAGCATTCTGTGAGGGTGGTGGAAGTGGCGTGGGAAAATATTTCTCATGGTTCTTGCCTGCTCAGCCTGACAAAGAAAGCTTGTGGTTTGCTGTCAGATTCCTTCGGCTAAATTTGTCAAAGGGAGAAAAACCTCTCTCGGGTGAGGGAAATCTCTCTTCAAACAGCTCCGTATCACCCCCACTCCTTAATGACTCAGCACCCCTGGCCCTCTGTTTCCCTCCTCTTTACATCTTCTGGGGCAGGGGGACGGGGAAGAGGTCCACATGCAGAGCTACAAACTGTGTGTCAGTCCCTGCTCTGGGCTCATCCCTAGCTCAACCCCAGTGGGAGCGTGGCTTAGCCATTTTAGCAAACACAGACAACCCTGGCAGCACTGGGGTCCAAGCAGTTCCCCAGCAATCTCCCTGGAGCCCCCATGAATGGTGTGTGAGCACTTCCGTCCCCATAGCTTAATCAAATTCGGATTCTCTTTTCTCCTTAGTTAAATTAAATTCTTTTAAAAGTGCTACTCCTTTATATCAATCAAGATTTGAGTACAAGGACTGTGGTATGGGGGAAAGTCCCTGTCTTTGGAAACAGAGAGATCCCAGTTCGGATCTCAGACTACTCCTAGCTGTGTGACTGCTGGTGAGAGAAAATGTCTGTATTAGACCAGCAACTTCTCAAGAAAATACCTGAAGGGTTTTTTTTTTTTTTTTTTTTTAATAAATGATGCTTCTTTATTTTACTCTCAACAGCTGTTTAAGTTGCTAGATTATATTTGGAGAAAAATTGAACCTGGTCCATTGAAGTCCCTTAATACAGAAGACTATGTTGCTTTCTTCTGAAGTCACATCAGGTCATTATTGGTTTCTCAGCAGCCCTGGAGAAGCCATCTTAAATGAAAGCCCTGTATCAAAAGCTTGCAAAACAAGCCTTGCAGTAGAATAGTTGTCACTAGCTTTCAACCTTTAGCAGCTAAGATGCATCTAGGGACCGGCAAATACTCAGGGCCTGAACTGAGGAATCAATCCCAGTAGGGCTGTTACAAATTGTCTTTCCAGAGCACTTAGGCTTTCTCTCTGAAACATGTTTAAGATACCAAGAGTAAATTCTCACTTTTCAAAGTAGAGACTCATGCCCTGAGTAGAGGTACATCTTTGGTTTGAATCCTCTGTGTAAGGCAGGGTAAAAAGCATATTTCTTGGAGAAGGAATAAAACAACCCATTGGCTCGAACTGCCTTCCTTATGGGGTAAGTGAATTCACACAGAGTCAGGGAGGTGGCGGTGGGGGGTGAGCTTTGGAGAGAATGTCAACAGAGCTCTTTACTGTTATTATTACTGTTGTTGAAGACATGAAGAGATCAAGAGAGATCAATCAGAGATAGCCCTGACAAGCTCCTCTGAGATAAGACTGTGTTTTCAAACAGAGCACTTTTGTCAGTGTTTCCTAAAATCATTTACCTTCTACTTTTACCATGTTTGCCAAATCCACGTAAGACCTGTACTTTATTATTTAATTCATTTTAAATTGACTCACTTTTTATACTTAGCAGAATTCTCAACAATAACCTGGGAAATCACAGGGTTTTTTATTTCTCTAGAGTACTTTAGAGCACAGAACTATTAAAATACATTTTTCAAGTACCTCCAAAAATAATCTTGTGTCCCACCGGTAGGCACACCATACTCTGAAGAACACTTTTTTAGATGATCAAATGTATCATGAAAGGAGTGACTATTACAGGGGATTAAGAGTTCTTTTTCTTTTTCTGTATTACTTACCATACCTTTTCCCAGTCTCTTGCTGGTTGAAGAAACTTTTAACAAAGACCTCCCCTCCCCCCAGCTTCTTTAATATCTAAACATACTTTTATGTGCACCATTCTACTTGATCTTCTCAACTCCCTGTGAGGTGGGCTGGATAAACATTAGGACGGTCACACAAAGAGGAAATTAAGGCTCATATTTTATTTTATTTTTTTAAATTTTTTTAAAATTTATTATATTTTTATTTATTTTTGGCTGTGTTGGGTCTTTGTTGCTGCACGTGGGCTTTCTCCAGTTGCAGCAAGAGGGGGCTGCTCTTCGTTGCAGTGCACGGGCTTCTCACTGCGGTGGCTTCTCTTGTTGCGGAGCACGGGCTCTAGGTGCGTGGGCTTCAGTAGTTGTGGCTCGGGCTCTAGAGTGCAGGCTCAGTAGTTGTGGCACACGGGCTTAGTTACTTCCCGGACCAGGGCTCAAACCTGTGTCCCCTGCATTGGCAGGTGGATTCTTAACCACTGCACCACCAGGAAAGCCCAGGGCTCACGTTTTAAATTACTTACTCAAAGATACATAGGTAGTCAACAATAAGGCAGGAATAAGAGCTAAGCTTTCTGACTCTTTATCAGTCAGTAACAGCCCACATCTCCTTCATAGCAAACTCATGGCTGACAAGAGCCAGGTGTGAGGGAGGGGTGTGTGTGTGTGTGTGTGTGTGCGTGTGTGTGTACAGTGTCTAAGCTACTCTCATCATCATGTACTGATTTCAAAGACAGGGACTTAAGTCAAGGTCAACTTGTCACAGAGGTAAGACTTCTGTTCCAATTCAATGGAAAATAGTGTGACTTCCATTCTCTTCAAGATTTTGGTAGTTAAGGACACATGCCTTAGGGTGAGACATACTTGAGTTTGAAACTCTATTGCACTGCTTATTAGGTGTATGACCCCGGGAAATTTTTTAAATTGAATTTTGATCAGTTTCGTCATCTCTAAAGTGGGAATAATAATACCTATTGGCGCAGGGGTGTTGTCGATAGTGGCTGTGGATAACTCCTACATCATAGGGCAATGGTTTAATGTGATGGTATGAAAAGAAGAGCTTATTATCACTGTGCTCAGTCTAAAGGGAGCAATTAAATGATGGCTATTATTACTTTGATAAGAAACGCCTACTGTTGATGCATTTGCTATCTAATATTTTGAAATTAATGGTGACATAACTGAACGTTTCAAATGGAGGTCTATCTTCATACATATAAAAATATACCTGTGATAATGGGTAAGTCCATTCAAACATTCACTATTTCCCCTCTAAATGCAATAATAATACACTGACCTCTCTCTGTGATCCAGTAACCATTGCCAATCCCTCCAAATACCTTCACAGCAACAAAGATATTTACATTTTTACAGGCTTACAATGTACATTAACTCAGGTATACTAACTCACCTGTCTTTCAGAACTGCCTTGTGGTGCAGATATTCTCATTTCATAGATGATGAAACACTCTCAGAAGGGTTGGATGACCTGCCAAGGTCACATAGTGTGTAAATAGAAAACTTGGGGCAGAAACATAGGCCTTCTCATTCTTTCCCACCACATGAGTCTCTGACAAAGCAGGAAATAAATACATGGTTGAATCTTCCTTTGACTTACATCTCCTCTTCCTGGTACATAATGTCATACGCTTCTGCAAAAAGTTACCCAATGCATCAGTGAGTGGGAAGTATCCTCTTTTTGACTGACACCAATGCAGGAAGCAGTTATTAACTCTCCATCCTAGATGCCATTGGTCTGTCATGGTTTTATCCCTTTTGTTTAAATAGGGAAATCAGGCAGCTGGAATTGAACATTTTATAAAATGGAAAACTGAGTCATCTGTGTTTCGATGATTTCCATCCTAACCTCCTTCTGTCTTGCTAGATGGCAAATAGTTTCCAGACCATTTAGTGACTCAGCTACAGGTTGGCAGCTTGTCTGGGATTCCAATTCAGTTTCAGGTTGCTAACTTCCTATTTCCTCCTTGTTTCAGAAAGTCTCACAGTAGACTTTAATTACCTCTGCTGGCATGCAATGGAAGGAGAAAAATGGGTTGGTTTTACAAACTGTTGTGCCCTTTCCATCCTGAAGATGAGACCTTTGACTGAAAGCCTGCAGGTCAATGTATCACCCAGACATCTTTTTTTTTTTTTTTTTTTTTTTAATTTTTGGTTGTGTTGGGTCTTTGTTGCGGTGCGCGGGCTTCTCATTGCAGTGGCTTCTCTTATTGTGGAGCACGGCGGGCGGGCTTCAGTGGCTGTGGCGCACGGGCTTAGTTGCTCCGCAGCATGTGGGATCTGCCCAGACCAGGGCCCGAACCCGTGTCCCCTGCATTGGCAGGCGGATTCTTAACCACTGCGCCACCAGGGAAGCCCCCAGCCATCTTTTTAAAAGGTCAAATAACCCCCTTCAATGGGCTCTAGGGCCCAGATTTCACTCATGATTCTGAGAAAAAGGAAAAGAAAGAAAAAATGGAGAGCAAGGGAAAGAGGGGGAAAATAACTAGAAAAGTTAAGGGCAGACAGAAAGGAAAGGTGCTAACCTCAGGTCCTTCTCACAGTCCCTAAACCCCAAGTAGGGAAAATCCCAGTGGTACTCAAACAGTTGGAAAGCATCACTATTCTTCTCTCCTCTCCTCCCACAAAGGCTTCACAGACTAAATCACCATTTCAACTGAGCACTTTTGCAACATTGTTTACCAACTGCTTCCCCACTGTAGAGAAGTGTTATCCGTGTCAGATTACTTAGTGGTGTTCTCTCTTTATTAGATTATGAATTATATCTGCAGTTGTTTTAGTGGCGTCTGTATTCTATTTTCATTTGGATTAAAGGGTAGGATTTGTAAAACATTCCCAACCGCTTTGGTAAGACAGTTTAATTCACTGGACTTGAAAACACTGGCTTCAAGACTGAATTTCAACCAGGAATAAATGTTTCCAAGGGGCATATAAAGTTCTTTGGTATACAAATACACTTGTTAAAAAACAGATTAAAACAAAAAACAGTTTAATACCTGCCTAGCACAGAAAGCTCCCATAATGGCCTAGGTTGTTAAGCACTTGCACAAGTTACCTTCAGATACTGGAAGTAGGAAAAAAAAAAAAAGGCACAATCCAATCCTTCTGTGTCATACACCCTGCATCAGAATCAACCTGGAACAGTTGTTAAACATACAGATTCCCAGGCTTGGCGGCTAAGCCACTCAATTAGAATCTCTGGGGGTGAGGCCCAGGAATCTGGGCCTCAAGCTTTCCAGGTGATTCTGATGCACTTAGCATTTGAGGAGCACCCTAGAGATCAAAAAGATGGGCCAGTCTTCCCTGGGGTGCCAGGGTTTGCCTTCAGACACTGTCATCCAAGCCCTATTAATTTTCATGGCTTTAGGATTGCTACAAACCAACCACTGTTGTAGGAACCACCAAGAGTGGAATTGGTTTATACTAAGAAAATACAACGCTGACGTCCATTACATCACCTGCAAATCTTTGGGAATTTTAACTTATTGAATCATGTAACTCAACCCTGGGATCTTTTACGTGAAGCGCTTATTTGAACACACATTTACTCATTTTTAATTCAAGGAAAAGGACTCCATAAAGACTGTTTATGATAAAAAAGTTATATTCTTTCTTCAATCTTAGATTGTTAGCAACCAGAATCTCCTTACAAAAAAAAATTTTTTTTTAATTACAAAATGTTGGGCCTGTCCGGATTAGGTCAATAATTTGGTGGGCTCAAATGACACAACTCAAACAAGTGCAGCTGTGGCTTTGTCAGTATTTTATTTACTTAGAATCACTGGACTTACTTGATGTTATGACTGCCAATGACCCCTCAAGTGAAGCTCCATCTCAAACCAGTTCACCAATTATGTAAATGTCAACGGCAAAGTCCACTAACAATTCCCAGGAAATAAAAACGGAATCTGGGTAATAAAATAAAGTCTAATCTGTTTTTTCCTTTGTGCTTAGTCTAGTTTCACTTGCTCATGGGGTACTGCATGCAGAAGCCTTGCACCTGGCACTTCAGGCCAAAGTTCCTAGTGCAAAATGGCTGCACCTGTGGGTGGACTGTGTGCAGAAGTGCTGCACATGACACTTCAGTTCAAGATAGCAGTGGTGGGCCATGCTCAAAGATGCTGCACCTGGCATTTGGATCTGCAGCACTCTGAGCAGGGCAGTTGCACCCAACCTGGAGGAACTCTGCCCTCCTCCCCACTGATGAGAACCCTATAAAGCAGCCCACCAATGGCCTTTAGGGGAGAGCGTGTACTCTAGAGTGAGAGCTTGCACCTCTCCATTCTTTGATCAAAGAATAAAGCTTTCCTTTGCTTCTGATCCAAACTTGGTCTCATTCTATTTGCAAGCTACACCGGGCAGGAGGACCCTTCCTGGGGCCTGACAAAAAAAGGTCATAACAAATTTTGGTGACCATGAAGGGATGGATGGTGGCTTTTTGCCGGCACCTACCCACTAGGTTCCAGGCTCACCCCAGCTCCAGAGGGAGAACTGCAGATGCTTTGGGAGGCTCACGTGAGGATGAATGACTCTAGCCTTTGAGTATACTCTGATGAGGTAGAACAGCAGCAGCCTTCAGCCAAACTCAGAGCAACTCTGCCCAGGAACCCGACACTTGGGTGTGGTGCACACACAGTATAGCTCCCAGAGTAATCTGGACTGTGCCCCCTTGAGGGGATCATAATATGGCATCATTGGGGATTGGAGACTGAAACTCACACGTGTCTGCCTGCTGCCTCTGGCCAGCCTTTCATGGTACCAGATGCCCGGGGACGAACGGAACCTATGGATGAGAGGGAGCCATGGCAGTCATACCCGCTGTTTTGCCAGTAGTGCTGTCCTCTGGCCCCCTATACAAGGCAGTAGTGGCTGCACCAGGGCTTTTTGTCCTCCTTGCCAACCTCCAGGGTCAACAGTAGCATTCTCCATCATCACTTTTGGTTTGGTAAAGGAAAGTGGCCAGCCCTGTGAGCCAAGAGGTGAGGCTGGGAAAAGGGCAAGGTAATAAGGGCCACTTGACAAAACGGAATGAGGACACTCAATCTGATGTCCCAGTGTGAAAGTGTCCCAAGGTAGGTATGGGACTGTGACTTGACCTCCTCCAGGCAGCTCCAGTTTCTCTAAAGTGGGCTGGGGAGCCCTGTGAGCTGCTCACAGGACCAGGAACCCCATTATCAGGAAGCCCTGTGAGCTACTGACAAGAACAGGAAACACCCACCACCCGACCTTTCCTCCCCACTCTGCTTATGAGGTAAATCTTGGGTGATTATTGGCCAAGGTTCCAAGGGCTCTCCTCCTGGTATCAGCACAGAATACCAGCTGCCCCAGCAATCTGGGCCGTTAGTCTTGTCTAACATTCTGTGGGACATTCTGACTCAAGAGGGACTAACTATCTCAAGTACAAGCCATTACAAATTCAAGGGGGACCCCCCGTTATATCAGAGTCCATGCCACTTGGATGTCCCCTATTTTGATCTTTTGAGGAGTCCAATAATAGTTTGGTGCTGGTTCCAAATTTCCTGAGCTACAAATCCTGTGTAATACAGCCTAACCTCAATACTGGCTGGGAGATGGGAAAGTTGGCTCATTGATGGGTCTCTAAATTATAACATTATTTTACAATTGGACCTGCTATGTGAGAGACAAAAGAAATGGGACGTCCAGTTTTCCCTATGTCCAGTTTTTTATGGCCTTATATCAGGCCTTCAAAAGGGATGTGGACCCTCCTCCACTGAGGTAATTCCAGTCCTTGACCCGCCCCCGCAAGGACCTTCTTGATTTCCTCCCTTACCCTCCTCCTACAGATCCCTCCCAATGCCCTTCCCTTCATATATTCTGATTTGGGCCGCAGGCCCAAGGTGCCCCTTCCCCAGAACCCAGGCCAGCAAGTACATGAAGCAGGACTAATTACCAGCCAGGGTCCAACAACCCACCAGGAAAAGTACTACATTTGAGGCAGGTCCCCGATAGAGAAGGAGGGCTCATCTAGGTATATGTTGCATTTACCACTTCTGATCTGTGTAACTGGAAAAGTCATAGTAAGGGGTTGAGAGAAGATCCAGAGGGGTTCCTGAAAATGATTAGGGGATCTTTCAGACCCATGACCCCACCTGGGCTAATCCAGACCCTCCTCAATGTACTCCTAACAGGGGAAGAAAAGGCCACAATCTTTTCAAAAGCCCGAGAGGAAGCAGACAAAGAGAACAGAAACAATTTAGGTCAAGCTATCTTCAGACCGGGGAATCAAGTGGTTCCAGATAATGAACCAAACTGAGACCACTGAGACAATGAAGAAGGGGGTGGAAGACAGAGTCTGACCCATTATAAAAATATGATCCTCAAGGGAATCCAGGCAGCAGGAAAGAAACCTGTTAATTGGAATAAAATAAAGGAAATCAATCAGGAGCCAATGGAAAACTCTTTGGCATTCCTAGAGTGCTTCAGGGGATGCCTCCGAATCTATAGTATCATGGACCCTTCCTTCATTGGAAGGAAATGCAATCCTGAGGTCATATTTCATTTCCCAAAGCACATAAACTTCTGGAAATAGAACCAGATACCCCTACCTCTCACCCGATCAAGATTGCCTACCAAGTGTTTAACAACTGAGATTTAGAGGAGGAAAAGCCGGAGGATAAAAAGGCCCAGAGGCAAGCCCACCTACAGGCTATTGCCTTCCAGTGTCAATGGGTCAGCACAGGGATCTGGACTGACCATCCATAGAGACTCTCAACTCCTGTGAGTGACCCCTGGCCCCCACCGAGGGGCCAAGGAAACTAGGATCTAATCTTCGCCATACGTAAACAAGAGGGACAAGAATGCCCTTGTGCCCCCAAAGGAGGACAGAAATGGCAGATCCCAGCCACTACCCTTGAAGGCAGATAGTCCAAATAGATGAAGAATGACAGGGCCAGGGGACTCCTAAGCTGGCATTTCAGCTGACCCCTGAGGAGCCTTGGCTGACACTGGACATAGAAGGAAAGACTGTTGAATTCTTAGTCAACACCATTGCCACTTACTCAGTTCTGAACACCAGATCAGGCAAACTCCATCACAAGAGTTATAAAACAATGGGAGTGGGCCTCCCTGGTGGCGCAGTGGTTGAGAGTCCGCCTGCCGATGCGGGGGATACGGGTTCGTGCCCCGGTCTGGGAGGATCCCATATGCCGCGGAGCGGCTGGGCCCGTGAGCCATGGCCGCTGGGCCTGCGCGTCCGGAGCCTGTGCTCCGCAACGGGAGAGGCCACGGCAGTGAGAGGCCCGCGTACCACAAAAAAAAAAAAAAAAAAAAAAAATAAATAAATAAATAAAACAATGGGAGTATCAGGGAAGGCCCAAGAATGGGCATTCGTAGAGCCATTAGAATGTTAATTGGATGAACACACACTCACCAATTCCTTCCTGTATGTCCCTGAGTGCCTTATACCTCTGTTAGGAAGAGATGTCTTACATAAATTGGGAGCTACTATCTACCTAATGGGAGACAAACTGGAGACTGGCATCCCCTTAGACAAAGGGCACAAGATGATAATGTTAGCGGCTGAGGATAAACCTCTCCAGACTGAGTAAATCCATCTCTCCAGAATAAATCCCAAGACCTGGGCCCAGGGACTGGCAGGACGAGCTGTAGGAGCCACTCCCGAGATAGTCCATCTAAAACCCTGACATACATGGCCCAATAGAAGACAGTACCCTCTCGGCTGTGAGGCCTTTTTGGGCGTCGCCCCTGCTATATAGGGTCTAATTGACCAGGGCCTTGTTAGACCATGCCAATCAGCCTGTAATACCCCATTCTCCCTGTAAAGACACACAATGGGAAATACTGAATGGTACAGGACCTCAGAGCAGTCAGTGAAGCCACCAAGGATAAACATCCAGTATTCCTAATCCCTACACTCTGCTGCCCACTCTACTGTCCACCGAGACCTGCTATTCTGTATTAGATTTAAAAGATGCCTTTTTCTGTACGCCATTAGCCCCAGAGTTACAAGCCATTTGCAGCCTCGGCCCTTCTAAAACCAGAAGACTGTTTAGGGGTTTCCTGGCGATGGCCAGGTTTTGCCACATCTGGATGCTTAAGTATGGTCTAATAGCTAGGCCTCTATATGAAAAGTTGAAAGACAATGATCCTTTTGAATGGAATTCAGAATGCAAAAGGGCCTTTCAAGAATTGAAAAAGCAATTACTTCAGGCCCCTGACCTGGCCCTCCCAGATTTAGCTAATCCCTTTGACCTTTATATTCATGAGAGAAGGGGAATCACCCTAGGGGTATTAGCTCAAAAACTGGGAACACTTACTCGGGTGGTTGCTTATTTCTCTAAATAACTATATCAAACTGCTAAGGGATGGCCACTTTGACTACGGGAAGTAGCAGCTACCACAACCCTGTTAAAGGAGGCTGAAAAATTAACGTTTGGTCAGCCAATCACTATATGGATCCCACACCAGATTGAGGCTTTAGTAAGTTCTAAGGGAACACAATGGCTATCCCCTGGAAGGTCGGTGCAAGTTCAGGCTGGGCTTTTAGACAGCCCAGTGGCTACCATAAAAACATGTTACAGGGCTTCCCTGGTGGCGCAGTGGTTGAGAGTCTGCCTGCCGATGCAGGGGACACGGGTTCGTGCCCCGGTCCAGGAAGATCCCACATGCCACGGAGCAGCTAGGCCCGTGAGCTATGGCCGCTGAGCCTGCGCATCCGGAGCCTGTGCTCCGCAACGGGAGAGGCCCGCGTACCACAAAAAAAAAACATGTTACATGCTAAATCCTGCCACCCTACTACCCACAGAAAGGGGGCCCTTGGAACATGACTCTGTAGAAACCATAGACACAATCTGTTCCAGTCTCTCTGACCTAGGAAGTGAGCCTCTCCTAAATGCCAAAGAGGAATGGTTCACAGATGGGAGCAGTTTTATGAGAGAGGGGAAAGGTCTGGTGGGATACATAGTAACTTCCCAGACCCATGTCAGAGAAGCAAGAAGCCTACCCCCAGGGACTTCTGCCCAAAAAGCTGAGCTGATAACCTTCACCTGAGCCTTAGAGCTCAGGACCTGGAAGATCTTAAATGTTTACTTAGATTCCCAATGTGCATATACCATCCTACATGCACACAGGGCTATTTGGAAAGAAAGGGCGTATGCTTACTGTGGAGAATAAACAGGTAAAACATGGCTTAAGTATATCGAAGCTCTTAGAAGCAGTACAGCTTCCCAAAAAGGAGGCAGTGACTCATTGTAGGTGTCACCAAAAGAGGGATGGGGAGGTAATAAAGGGGAGCAACAAGGCGGACATAACTGCCAAAAAAGTGGGCCCTGAAACCTGTAATTTGGCAACTACTCCTTATACACAGAAGGCCAGATCGATCCAATTACTCCCCAACCTACACAAAGGAAGAATTAGACGAAGTCCAAAAGTGGGGCTTCAATAGAGATCCAGGAGGCCACGTGTGACTATTTAATGAACATGGGCAATACTTCTTTCCCCAAACTGCAGCTTGTCAAGCCATCAGGGAGACTCATCAACTCACTATGGGATGGAAGCCCTATATAACTGGTTAGTTGAGATCGTGGTAACTCCTGGCATGAAAAGTATCATCAAATAGTTGAGACCTGCCCCATCTGCTCAATGAAAAACCCTAACACCAACCCTAACCAGACTCCCCAGAGGTCCCCAGATAAGGCCCATTCAGACCAGAGGGACATACCCTGGAGAAGATTGGCAGATTGATTTCACTGTCATGCCAAGAGTACCAGGCAATTTCAGGTGCTAGTGGATACATTTTCTGGGTGGATAGAAGTATTCTCTGCTAGAACCTAAATAACAGCTGAAATGGCTAAGGCATTACTAAAAGAAATAATCCCCAGGTTTGGGCTCCCAGGATCCCTCCAAAGCAATAATGGTCTATAGCATTTGAATCTCAAGTGACAAAGGGGATTACAAGTGCCCTGGGCATAAAATGGACCTTGCACTCAGCCTGGAGACCCCAATAGTCATGGCTAAGACATGGGTCTTAGCCAATGTCAGGAAACTCAAGAAACTTGGATCACCTTGCTCTGTATGTGGTTAGCACCAAGGAATAAGTTAAAGTTAAGTGCATTTGAACTCATTCATGGTAGACCCATTCCCCAAGCCTGAGAGAAAGGACACGTTAACCCTCTCACTCCCTTAGCCACCTTAACCCCCTTAGTTGAAACGGAACAACTCAAGTGTGCCCTACAGGTAGGAGAAACCATGAAAGCCCTCGTGAGATATGGTAACCAGGTGCTGCCCATACCCATTGACCTTGCCTTCCAGCCATGTGTGTATCTAGAAACATGGAAAATCAGGAGTCCATAAGATCAGCTCATTCGTAAGCAGAACGGACGCCACTTGGTGATCCTAACCACCCCACCCATTCTGCCCTGAGGTTGCAGGGGTCATTCTGTGGGACATCACACTCGAGTGAAGAGGGTTCCCAAGCCCCAACCTCCAGAGACACAACCTGGAGCAATAAACCCCCATGGCTACTCATGGGAACCTCACTCGGACACGAAGCTTCTCTTCTGAAAAACAACAAAAGAATGCCCAAGGAGGTCCTGGCCATGACGGTGAGCCACGACATCAAGGCACACTTCTGCCTACAGGCAAAGGTATCTAGATACCTTCACTTTCAGGAAGAATTTGACATGTGACCATTATTCTCTTGCTAATATTTGGGCCATGTATCTTAAGCTGTCTGGTGTCCTTTGTCTCCACAGATTAGACAAATGGCGGTCTCTCAGTGATATGAACATCAGGGCTGAGGCCTGGTGACAGTAAAGGTAGCTTGGGAGAAGTTCTGTTCCTCTAACCGGGTTATAAAGATGCCCAAACCAGCAGGAAGCAGTTTCAGAAGACCAACCTGTGCCTGTCAGCGGCCCTCAAAAATGAGGAGCAGGACAAACGGCAGAGGAGGGATTTGTCACAGGCAAAACCCATTAACAATTCCCAGGAAATAAAAATAGAATCTGGATAATAAAGTCTAACCGTTTGTTTTCCTTTGTGCTTCGTCTGGTTTCATTTGCTCATAGGGTCCCGCATGCAGAGACCAGCTTCAGACCAGTGTTCCAAGTGCAAAATGGCTGCACCAGACACAGCTTGGTGGGCGTGGGCAGCAGCGCCGTGCACGACACCTCAGTTCAAGATGGCAGCAGCGGGCCGTGTGCAGAGACGCCGCGTCTGGCACTGCGATCTGGAATGAGTGCAGTGAGCAGCACGCCTGCGCGGGACCCGCAAGAGCTCCGCCCCCACCCCCATCCCCCCACTGATGAGAACCGAATAAAGCGGCGCTGCCAATGGCGTTTCTGGAGAGCGTGTATTCTAGAGTGAGACCTTGCACCTCTCCATTCTTTGATCAAAGAATAATCCTTTCCTTTGCTTCTAAACCAAACTCGGTCTTCTTCTATTGGCGCGAGTGACACAGGGCAGGAGGACCCTCGTTGAAACCCAACTCGAAAGTCTTCATATCATAAACAGTTTTTGAGGGTTGTCTGTGTGCCAGTTACACGGGGTGCAATGGATGGAATTAAGCATAATATTAGAAAGAGTGCCTCGCAACTCTTAGCTGTGTATCAGAATTACCTATAAAGCTTTTTAAAAATACTGAGGTATAGGCCCACCCTATATCTGATCTACCGAGTCAGAACCAGCAGGGGCAAAATTGTTATGACCAAGTGTATAAACCTCCCAGGTGGTCTTAATGCAGAGCCAAGGTTCAAAGCCATGGTATTAAAAATCTTACCTTCTGGGATTTTTAAATCTACAATAGGTAATATTGATGTAAATACATCTGTCATAGGACATATAGTAAGAACACATATTAGGAAAAACACAATAGCGGTAGATAGCATTAAGTCCGACATAGAAACAAATGTGTAGACAAAAGGATAATTGCAAAATTGGCAGAGGTTAGGGAAAGCACAGAGATAACTCTAGGCAGATTCTATCGCATCTAGTTGATGGGAGGAATAATACACTCTGCTGTTGTTGTTTTGTGCGTGAATTTCAAATTAAAGGCTTATAGTCAGAAAGAGTGGTTCTAGTTTAAAAGGAAATGCTTTAACTTCAGAATTCTGATGCATTGGAAGTTGTATTAAAATTACACACAAAATGTACCTAGAGTATATACAATTTGTATTAAAATTATATGACCTTTATATAAGTATATATATAAAAACTGCACTTTTTGAAGGTAGATTAAAAGAGGGTAGAATTGAAAATAAGTTCTGCATAAGACTGCATATGTTGTCCACAAAAAAAATGAAAGACTAAACCAACATGCTGTGAACATATATGAACGTATATTACATCCGTGTTGAAATGAATTCCAGGCAGTTGTATATTAGGTGAAAAGAAATCAAAGGTTTGCAGTCTGGCTAATGAGAGGTTCTCTGAAGGGCATTCAGCGGAATGTATTTCTCTTGGCAGTTGCTCTAGTGGACTCAGTTCAATTCTAAGCAGATTTCTTTAATCCTTAGCTTTAACTGGGTCAGCATCATCTGATTTTAAGTATTATTACAGGAGACATATGCACAATGATTATTGAAATAGCTGCAACAACCTTGCCTGGAAAGTTGCTTTTTCTTTGAAGATGCTCAAAAGGCCCAATTCACATAAACTGAAAACTTTCAGGTAGGGCCCCTATTATTACAGGGGAGGGAAAAAACAAAGGTGGCCCTCACATGATAAAAATGCCAAAAATTCCATTGAGTCTTTTTTAATAGGCTGCTTAGAAAACTTGCTTAATTAACTTATCGTATTCTCTGTATTGGTTCAGGAAGATTCTGTTGGGTAATTTGAGGACTTGGACTTGAAGAGAATTTTTCAGAGTTAGGAGGATAAACATATTTTTTTAATCACAAAATCCAAACAAAACAGTCAATTTTGTGTTTATACCTCAACAGAGACAATTATCAACAGGTGTGTCAGTGATACTAGTGAAAACCAAGCAAATGGCTCACAGATATGAATAAAATCTTAAGAGATCATTACTTCAGAGGAGGCATGAGTCCTTGAAATAGGTTGCAAAAACTGAGTTTACATATATATCAACTATAACAAGGTCATACAAAACATTTACTACTGGTACATGTAATATGCACATACTAATATGGACATTTAGGCTATCTTGGCCAGTCTTATATTCTATTTTAGACACATTAGTCAAAACCCAGAAAAGGCAATTCCTGTACGTAAAACAGACATTGGAATAGCAAGTGTAATATTTAGCTCACAGTCTGACTCATTCATCAAATCCAGAGGTCTGTATACTTTTTTCTGTAAAGGGACAGATAGTAAATATTTTAGGTTTTGCAGACCATAGGGTCTCTGTCCCAGCTACTCAACTCTGATGTTGTAGCAGGAAAGCAGCCACAGACTCTGTGTAAATGAATGGGCATGACTGGATTTCAGTAAAACTTTATTAACAAAAACAGGTGGCAGGCCAGATGTGGTCTGAACTAAACCATATATCATACTCTAAATAATGTTGAGTTACTCAACTACTCAGAAACAAGCTTAAATTAATCTGATCTCTGTACTAGTTAACAATCTGTGCACTGTTCACATATGAAAATATATCATTATATATTATAATTGATATGTTATAAATATATAATGATATTTTAAATATTTTATATAATTGTGAAAAAGCTTAAAACTGTATTGTATTTATTTTTATGCCCATATTTCAAATGTTAAGTTGTTCTTCTTTTTTTTTTTTTGCGGCACACGGGCCTCTCACTGTTGTGGCCTCTCCTGTTGCGGAGCACAGGCTCTGGACGCACAGGCTCAGCGGCCACGGCTCATGGGCCTAGCGGCTCCGTGGCATGTGGGATCTTCCTGGACCAGGGCACGAACCCACGTCCCCTGCATCAGCAGGCGGACTCTCAACCACTGCGCCACAAGGGAAGCCCTAAGTTTTTTTTTAATTGAAGTAGAGTTAATTTACAATGTTGTGTTAGTTTCAGTTCTACAGCAAAGTGATTCAGTTATATATATGTGTGTGTGTGTATATATATATTCTTTTTCAGATTCTTTTTCATTATAGGTTATTATAAGATATTGAATATACTTCCCTGTGCTACACAATAGGTCCTTGTTGTTTATTTTATATATAGTACTGTGTATACGTTAGTTGTTGACAGTTTTATATTGTGTGCTTTTACAGTGAAAAAATATAGTTAAGATGGCCTTTGAATTGTGAGGTTCTGGAAATATTATTTGAAATATGGTTTGATGGCTTAAACATCTCTCTTCTAATATTTCTTCTTTGTTCTATGTACACTTTGCTTTTTAAATCTGTAACCCAGTTCTGAACTTTTTTCACCATTATGTAAAATATTTGTTGCCACATTGAATTTAATTGGAAATTTAAAATTTACATATGTCAAAGCCCAAGGGCTGAAAGGTAAGCTATTAATATATTTTAAAATCCAAGTAAGAAGATTAAACCACATGATTCAGAAACAGGTTTTAGTGCATTTTCTTTGTGCTATCCAGATGACTGTCGCTGGTAAAAATTTCAATCCTGGTATGAAAATATATAAATATAGTTCCTAGCCTTTGACTATTATAGAAAATATTAGAAAATGAAGCTGTAAATTGTCATTTGGAATACAAAAGCTTACATTTAACAGAGGATAACTGTTTAAAAAATCCTGTTATCTCCTTTTATAACTTCATAATTTATACTGAAGAGGTTTTTAATTTTTTTTTAACCACTATAGTCAGAAACTTATTTCTATAAATAAGCACTTAGTTGCACTCAAGAAAATGAAACCGTTTCTTACTGATTGTATCTATCCACTTGACAACTGTACTTTTTGAAGGTAGATTAAAAGAGATCATTTTACAGGAGCAAAAAAAAAAAAAAACCAATGGAACTTTACAACTTGAAAATCAGCATGTTGTATTTATGTTTCAAAAACAAAATGTGTTGATGTTCGTACTGCTTAAAAGTCACTCAGGAGACTAATAGAACGTCATTGCATGTTTGGGCTGCAGTGTTCTCAGCACCCTGAAAGTAGTTCAAGAATTTGAAGCTGAGAGAGATCTAGATATTTACTGATTATTTTTTTTTAAAGAATATCTTGTTTTAAGGCCAGAAACCTGATGTTTTTTGAAAAAAAGGAAATGTCAATTAATTTTTTACAGACCAAACTTGAAGGGCATTTAATTAGTAGCCAAGTGTGACTGAGTTCATAGCTGTGTAATACAGAACTCACTACAGTTTGTTGAGAGATAAATGCAAAGTGCTTAGAACAGTACTTGACCTGATAAATTCTCAGTACACCTAGCTATTTTATTATGATCAACATTTCTTTTATTTTTAATTTATATTTTATTTATTTTATTTTTGGCTGTGTCGGGTCTTCATTGCTGCAAGCGGGCTTTCTCTAGTTGCAGCGAGCGGGGGCTAGTCTTCGTTGTGGTGCGTGGGCTTCTCATTGCGGTGACTTCTCTTGTTGCAGAGCACGGGCTCTAGGTGCGCAGGCTTCAGTAGTTGCTGCATGCGGGCTCAGTAGTGGTGGCTCGAGGGCTCTAGAGCACAGGCTCAGCAGTCATGGCACATGGGCTTAGTTGCTCCACGGCATGTGGGATCTTCCTGGACCAGGGATCGAACCCGTGTCCCCTGCATTGGCAGGCATATTCTTAACCACTGCGCCACTAGGGAAGTCCTGGTCAACATTTCTTATAATGTACTCAATATCATGAGATAGCAGAATCACCACAGGCTTAGAAGTCCACCAGCCTAGGTTCATATCCAGCCAACTGAATTACTTAACTTCCCTTGGATAGTTTCACCATGATGGGCAAGATGGTGATATTCCATATTCTATAGAAGAACACTTGCAAAACTTGTCTTAATTTACATTTCCTGTTTCTGCCTGTCTCTCATTAGGAGGACTTGTAAAAAGTCTGTCTACAGGCAGAGTTACAGGCCTAGTCAGATTTTAGAGGAAGCTGGTTAGGGATTTTTCAGACTTTTTCATTTTAAGGGAGGAATGATGTTTTGAGCTCTTGGTCTCTGAGTAGGTATATACTGTCATCTGACAAGAAAAGAAAAGAAAGAGTTGTCACTTTATATATCAAAATCAAACTTGAGTGGCACTTGATAAAAAATCATGGGTTGACAGATGGATTCATTCCCAGGACAATAGAGAAATTATATAATTTTTAAAAACAAGTTATTCTCAGTTTAAAGGATACATAGGAATTAGTAAATATTTCTTTCTGCTTAGTAGACGAAAACTGCTCCCTGCTCTATAGGAATCCCTATCCCTAAAGTTACACTAAAAGATTAAAGCTATACTTTGAATGAAATTGTAAAATTATATGTGTGTGTGTATTTAAATTAATGTAACAAATGACTACAAAATATACTGTTTTTTGAAAAAACTTTGCTTCATGAAGTTCCATTTATAAAAATTTCAGCAAGAATTTCCACAAGACAAATTCACAGAAGTGAAATTGAAATTGAAATTGTGAATTGAAATTGAAATTGAAAGTGAAATTGTGTCATAGAGTTGTCATAATTTCAGTAGGGCAGACATTGGTAATAAACCTCAGAAAACTTACACCAATTTACACACCAACCAAATGCACATGCCCTGAATCCCAAGGCTTTTGTCAACTCACTTAATCCGCTTTTCAGATACACTAAACCCACACCACAGTGAGAGCACATCATATTAAATGACTTCGATGCCCTTCTTAATCTGATCAACTAATACATGGACTATAACGTTCATCCTCTCTGATTAAGGTTGAATAGTTTTATTTTCAGTAAAAATTGCCATTCTCCCCATTTACTGTTTACTCCCAGACTTAACTTTCTTCTCTTTTTAATCAAGTCTGGACCCATGGTCCATGTTTTCTCAAACTAGTACCCTGAGCTCCTTCAAACCCTGTCCCTTTTTGCTGTGTCTCTCCTAAAAAATTCCCATTTCTGGAAAATTCCAGCTCTTTGCTCACACTCCTTTTTATAGCTGAAAAACATCAAACAACTCTGAGCCATGGCAGCATTCTGGCTTTGGACTTCAGCTGCCCCTGAGCACAGCATGCAATCCTTTTCCCTGCTGCCAGTTTCTTCTCCCATCTTTTTTTTTTTTTTTTTGCGGTATGCGGGCCTCTCACTGTTGTGGCCTCTCCCATTGCAGAGCACAGGCTCCGGACGCGCAGGCTCAGCGGCCATGGCTCACGGGCCCAGCCGCTCCACGGCATGTGGGATCTTCCCGGACTGGGGCACGAACCCGCATCCCCTGCATCGGCAGGCGGACTCTCAACCACTGCGCCACCAGGGAAGCCCTCTTCTCCCATCTTTTGGGCAGCGGTCTGCAGACAGGAGCTCATCAGAATGACTTGACAGTGGTCTTTCCATCTGACCTTCCTCCTTACCTGAGATTGTGGACCTCTGTTCTCTGGGCTTCCAGGGCAATGATCTTTTGTTTTGATTTCCCAGGTCCTTCCCCATGTGTATAGAACACCCTAAGGGACCTGACACACTGCGGTCGGGCTGTAGGCACCAAAATGCATTCTTAAGTTCTAAGGGAAAAACCTATAGCGTAATGGATAAGAGTGCAGACTCTGAAGCCCAGTGGCCGGCTATAGCTCAGCTCTATCCCTTTTGCACTGGGCAAGGCAATCTCACTGTCTCTCAGTGTCTTCATCTGTCAAAAGGAATCATAGTTGAATCTATGGTGTGTGGCCTAACTGATCTAATCATGAAAAGTGCTTAGAATTATCTAGTATATTGTAAGCACTCAAAAAATGACATTTCTCTTTCCACTGTGTTAGGATATATCAAGAAAATAACCATCTGGAAACTAGGAAGAAAGTTCTCACCAGACATCAAATCTGCCAACACCTTGATCTTGGACTTCGAGCTTCTACAACCACGAGATATAAATGTCTGTTCTTAAAGCCAAAAAAAAAAAAAAAGAAAAAAAGACATTATTCTTCATAACCAGGTACCCTAGATAATGAGATAGTGAAATAAGCACAGATATAAGAATCAGACTGGGTTTTCACATCCTGACGGAACGATTTATTAGGGTCATGATATGGGCCATTTTATGAAACTGATCTTGGCCTGCTGGATTATGAGTTTAATGGGGCTAATTCTACCTTTTTTAAAAAAATATTTCAGAGTTGTTATATGAAATAACATAGATGGAATTAAGCACCTAGCACAATGCCCAGCATAGAGCAAGTAAGAAGTTGCTATATTTTATTGCCATCTTTTTTGGACCCTGTGATCATTGATACTAGTTTTTATTATTGACACTAGATTGCAGATCAAACTTAACATACAGGGCTGTATTTTCAAATATAAAATGGAATTTAGTTCTACTAGTGTATAAAACTGCAGTTAACAGTGGAGACTTTTCCATCAGCGTCTATGAACTCTGCAACTAAAAAAAAAAACAATGAACCAAGTGGTACATTTAATGAAATAAAAAATATACATATACATATGTGTGCATAATGAGCTCAAGGCCGACCACAGCCAAAAGCATTTAAAAAAACACCAATGAATTTCAGAAGTCTAGTTTGACCCCTGTTTTTGAGCAGTTAGACCAATATACTTAACTGTGAAACCAGAGAGGTCTTAGAGAATTCTGACTTTACACAACACATCCCTTACTTGGTGTTGATTCACAGCAGAATTTCCCATTTGTTATAAAACATATTAGATAAATTAGTTTTACTGGTATTCTTGTACTTGAATTTGTAACATTTGATTAATACATTATCAATGCATATTTATACAAACCATCAATATATACTTTTCATTATGATGCCTTTTGTATATACACAATAAAGTGACTATTTTTCAAATTATCTGTTTTCCTAATATCATGTATTGCTACTGATTCAAGTAATTTACTGAGAACTAAACCAGTTTAAGGACATTCTCTTCTGTTTACAGTTTGTAAAGAGTTTTCATCATAAAGGGGTATTAAATTTATCAAATGTTTTTTTTTTAAACATCTATAATACCAGCTTCTAGATGTAATGGTTCTTTAGGTCAGCACCAATAGAACTTTCTGCCATGATAGAAATGTACTAAATCTGCACAGTCAAATATGGTAGCCACCAGACACATGTGGCTAAAGCACCTGAAATGTGGGTATTATAACTGAGGAACTAAAATTTTAATTTTATATAATTTTAATGAATTTCAATTTAAGTAGCCATATGTGGCTTCTGGCTACTCTATTGACAACTCAGATCTAGATCAGCAGCAGAAGACATCTTTCCACTTAGACAGAGTTTATGATGGTTTTCAATGAAAGTCTCCTAAAAGAAAATTGTGGACATGACTATCCTAATTATTCATTGCAGAATTTTACAAATGGGTAATGACAATATTTTAGGAATAATACAAGTCATACTATTTTAGCTTCAATTTAAAATGTTGCTTCTATTCTCAGACTATATACAGAAAAATTCCACTATTCATTCCTGGAAAAAAATTGTATTTAACAATTCTGGCTTTTCTAAATGTGAAAATAGAACCCACCAAGAGCCACCCTCTGATAGCATTAGGTTGTAAGGTCTGTAAGGACAGGAAGTATTTTTTAGTTTCTGTTTTGTCTCTGTGATCTGGTTTAGTGGACGCATGGTACATGCTAAGTTGTCATTAAATGCTTGTTGAATTAAGTGATAAAGAAATACTTATAATGTAACCTAAAGCTTTCTAAAATATATGAAAATCTACAAATATAGCAATACAACAGTACCGTCACATTTATGTTGTCAATAAGACAGGAGACCGGGAACCAGGACCAATGATCCTGGCAGGGCTGAGAGCACGGGATACAAGCTGTCAGCCAAGGACTCTGCCATGTGTCTCAAAGCATGTCTGGAAGCAGCCCGACCAGGTAATGAGGTTTATTTGCTCCCTGCTCATATTACACACAGGGCTGTGTCTAAATGGAAGGTTACACTTAACCCAAGGCCTTAACAGTCTTAGGTTCAGAGTTAGAAAGGGCTTTACAAATTATTAAACCACATGCTCTCTCCCAAAAGATTCCCCCCACTTCAAACTATGCTTAAAAGGTGGTGGTCTAGTTTTTGTTTTGAATGTGTCCCCCAATGACTAAGAAATCATGAGACCACATGTTCATTTTAGAACTATTCTAACTGTAAAATGACTTCCTTGTATTGCTGAGCAGAAACCTGCCACCTATAAATCCCAGCTCTTGGTCACATGTCTCCCTAAAGGAGCAAACAAGCACTCTGACTCTCATCCCTTTACACTTCCAGTGTCTGAGAACAGCTGTCACGTCCCCAGGTTTCCTCTTTCCCAGGCTATGCATCCCTCAGTCTTCACCCATTTATCATGCAACCAGTTTCCGGATTCTGACTATTCTCTACCTTGTCCAGCTACAGCCTCACCTTTCCCAACTCCACGTTCATAATAGGTCACTAAAATCAATTATAGTTCCTCAGTTTCTTGAGTAAATCTTTAGTGTTCCATCCCCACTGCCAACAGGTGTATGTCAACAGTCTTATAAAGTTGTACATTGAATTATTACACATTATACTTCAAATATTATCTGACCGGTGAGGACTTCAATGTGATCGTAAGGGAGTCAGATAACACTGAGGAAACCCTGTGCAGCCCTGGGCACATTATTTTATGGGGAGACGTGTCAGATAATAGCTTAGCCCAAATAAGATTATGGGCTTTAAAAAATTCTCTTTGAAATTAAACTTAGCTTAAAGAGAGAGATGCAATAAGGAAAGAAAAGACTTATTCAGTGAATAAACTAAAAGAATTTGTGACTAACACACCTCACTCAACTCCCTCATGCTAGGAAAATTTTTGTCTTTATTACATAAAATTTTCACAGGATCCCAAATAATTTAGGGCTTGCTCTAGATTGGGTCTTAATTTCTGGGGATACCTAGAACCTTGTTTTTACAAAGCGAATTACAAATATTTAATTAAATATTTAGGCTCACATCTCCAGAGTGTCCCTGAACAGCAATAATTTTAAAGTGGAACTCAAAAGTAGTCGCTGACAATCTGCCTATAAACCTCAATGCTGGGCTTCCCTGGTGGCGCAGTGGTTGAGAGTCCGCCTGCCAATGCACGGGACACGGGTTAGTGCCCCGGCCTGGGAGGATCCCACATGCCATGGAGCGGCTGGGCCCGTGAGCCATGGCCGCTGAGCCTGTGCGTCCGGAGCCTGTGCTCCACAATGGGAGAGGCCACAACAGTGAGAGGCCTGCGTATGCAAAAAACAAAACAAAACAAAACAAAACCTCAGTGCTGCATGGAAGTCATTTCTAACTTTAAATTCAAGGGCTTTATTTACATGAATAAACTTTCTGTAATATGTAGAGCACTAAAAAAAAAGCCTTGGACTTTGAGGTGGGTCAAATCCTATAATGTATCTCCAGCAGTGCCAAGAGCTTAGGAGGAAGGAGCGTAACCAGGAAGAACAGGACTGGAGCAGTCTTTGGTGGAAGAATGAAGGAGAAAGAAAGAACGTCCCAGTAAGAATCCCATGGGTTTATGTATTGCCTTCTTCTCCTGCTAGCGGTATATCCCATGGCAAGTTATCCTCTCTGAAGCCGCTAAGGGCAAGTTCAAAACACCTGCTCTGCCTCTCTGAGGATCATGAGACGATCTTTATCAAAGTACCTTAAAGCATATTTGTCAAAAAATTAACACGAATAAAGAAGACTGGGTTGAATGTACAGACCAATTTGGGGAGAACACCTATCTTCAGAATATTGAATCTTCCAATCCACAAAAATGGCATATCCTTCATTTGTTTAGTTCTTTAATTTATACCAAAATATTTTGTGTATTTCAATGTATAAACATCTCTACATATCCACCTTAGATATCCTAGCTCATTGATATTTCAAAGTTATTTTAATTCCATTTTCTATTTGGTGTTGATATATAAATAACAATGACTTTTGAGTACTGAACTGATAAGCAGGTTGTTAAATTCACCCACTAATTCTAATAGTTGGTAAATTCATTTGGATTTTCTATGTACATAGTTATATATCATCTGCAAACAAAGGGCTATTTTATTTCTTCCTTTTCAATCTTTATGCTTTCATTTCTCTTTTTCCCCATTATTGCATGGCTAGACTCTCTAGTACAATGTTGAATAAAGTAGTGGTTGCAGGTATTCTATCTCAGGGGTAAAACTTTCAATATTTTACCATTAAATATATCTGCTATAGACTGTATTTCTATCAGTTTAGAGAAGTTCTATTCATAGTTTGCTATGAATTTGTATAGTAAATTTTGAAATTCATCAAATCCTTTCTTCAATTTGCATGTGAGATACATATTTTTCTCCCTTTAAAAAATTAAGGTGGGGGCTTCCCTGGTGGTGCTGTGGTTGCGAGTCCGCCTGCCTGATGCAGGGGACACGGGTTCGTGACCCGGTCTGGGGGGATCCCACATGCCACGGAGTGGCTCCCGTGGGCCATGGCTGCTGGGCCTGCGCGTCCGGAGCCTGTGCTCCGCAGCGGGAGAGGCCACGGCGGTGAGAGCCCGCGTACCGCCAAAAAAAAAAAATTAAGGTGGAAAAATATGTTGACTTTTCAAATGTTAAACTATATTTGCATACATGGAGAGTTAACCTCACTTGGTAGTGATACATTATCCTTTTTATATATTGCAAGTTCCTTTTCTATGTATTGTGATGTCCTCGTCAGATTGTGGTATCATGAGTATATGGACTTAGTTTGGAAGTGTTCCCTTTTTCTATCTAGTGGAAGAATTTGTATAAAATTGGGATAATATCTTCCTTAAATGTTTGAAAGAATTCACTGGTAAGGCTTTACATTTTCCTTGTGGAAAGGCTTTTAATAACTGATTCAGTTTCCATTAATAAAGGAAACTCTCTAGATTTTTCTCTTTATTTTGTCAGTTTAATTTTCTGAGGAATTTGTCCTTATTCGAATTTTGTTTTTCATTATAAGTTGTTCATTATGTCATTACATCTTTTCAATGTTTGTAATGTCTTTAATGATATCCTTGTTTTCATTCCTAATGCTCCTTTTTTTCTCTTTTACTGATGTCTTACTGGGGGTATATCAAACTTTTCAAAGAACTAGCTTTCTTATTTTTCTTTAGCTTTGTTTTCTATTTCGCTTATTTCTAATCTTTACTATTTCCTTCTATCTACATTCTTTAGATTTGATTTACTATTCTTCTTGACTCTTGAGGTGAAGTTTAATTGATTTTAACCTTTCAACTTTTATAGTAAATGTAGTGAAGGCTATAAATTTCTAAGCTTTGCTTTAGTTGCAGCCTACACTTTTTGATATGGTACATCTTCATTATCATTCAGCTTAAAATATTTTCTAATGTCTGTTGTTATTTCTTCTTTGATCTATGGGTTATTTAGAAGTATGTTCTGTTTAATTTCCAGGCACTTGAGGATTTGCTAGCTATCTTTTGTTACTGATTTCTACCATAATTTCCCTGAGGTCAGAGAGCATATTTTGAATTATTTCAATCCTCTGAAATGTTTTAGGGCTTTCCTTATGGCCTGCTTATTATCAGTTTGGGTAAATTTTAAATATGGGCTCAACTGAAATATGAATTCTGTCATTGTTGACAATGTTTCCTGCATGTCAATTAGGTCAAGTTTGTTAACTGTGTTCTTCAGATCTATCTTTTTACTACTCTTTTGTCTGTTCACAGGTATGTTAAAGTAACCCTATGGTTGTGAATTTCTCTACTTTTCCTTTTAGTTGTCTATTTTTGCCTTATGCATTTGAAACAATGTTATTAAAATTATAAAATCTTCCTGGTAGATTGACTTCTTTATCATTACAGAATATCCCTCTTTTCTTTATCATTACAGAATATCCCTCTTTATCTCCAGTAATGCTTCTTGATTTATATCTGTTTTATCTGACATTAATATAGCTATATCAGTTTTTTCATTAGTAGTTGCATGGTTTATCTTTTTCCATCCTGGTACTTTCTGTGCATCTTAAGATATGTCTCTTGTTAACATAGGTTTTATTTTCTTCCCTAGTCTGATAACATGTTTATTACTTGGTTTATTTAGTCTTGGTTTATTATTACTTAGTTTATTTAGTTCATTTTCATTTAATGTAATCACTGATTTAAGTGCTTTTATATCTACCATCTATTTGTTTTCTATTTGACTCACTGTTTCATTTACCTTTTTTCTTCTGTCTTGCCTTCTTTTGGATTACTCAAATATTTCATTTTTCCTCCCCTTTTATTTTACCATTTTTATTTATTTTTTTTTATTTTTTATTTTTATTTTTATTTTTTTTTTTACATAAGGTATTGATTTTATAACAAATTTAATCAGTTAACAATAACAATCCTAATAGGAGGTTATTTAGTTTTTGCCTTGAACACTTTTGCAGTTTTGGGGAATTCACCAAATCACAAGATAATGCATTCTATTCAAAAAGAGTTCTAATCATAAATGGGTTCCTTACAGTGTACTCAAAAAAAATCTGCTTCTGTTTAACTCCCAGTCATAGAACCTTATTCTCCTAAAGGAGCAAGTAAGATATTTAATTTTAATTATTTGTTTTCACTTATGATATCAAAGAGAGGTATTATGTCCTGGATTCCAGGTTAAGCATGTCTTCTTCCACCCTGCCCAAGTCGACCCTCAACCTTCACCACCTCCACGTTCATGATGGGTCACTAATCCCTGTCAGTTATGTTCCTAAAAATAAATTGGAATTTAGGTCATCATCCCCATAGCCAGTGGCTTAATTTAGGGCCCATTTCTCACCTGGATTGCTGACTCTTTCCCTGATTACAAGCAGATGCTAAGAGATCTCATGCAAATCCTATTCTTCCATGCATAAAATTTTCAATAGCTCTCCACTACAGAATTGCTTTCCAAACTGATTCTATTGAGATAGTGGGTGGAGGGTAGAGTTTGTTTATTCTGTCATTTGCTCTGTTGTTCTCTCATTATCAGCAAAGTTTAGCCTACAAAACTCACTATAACCCAGGAAAACTTTAGCAATTTTAGATGCAATGGTTTTAACTAAATGACTAAAGTCTAACACCCCCCCCCCACTACAAATGACCTTGGAGTTGGGATATGATAACCGTAAACTTCAATATCCTAGCAACTAAAAAGAAAAAATAAAGCCTGAAAGTACACAATTTATCACAGCCTGTGGCTAAAAAAATGAAGATGAAATAATTTAGAAACGACAGAATTTATAATAAAGACACCTGGGCTCAAGTCTTATTACCCTTTCTTATTAGTTATATAACTTATAGTAAGTTATTTCACCTCTTTGAAGTCTATTTGTTTGTCTGAAAAAGGCAATAAAGAATACCTGCCTTGGTAAGGATTAAATGATATAACAACCACAAAACATTTTTTTTAAAAAGTGAAATAAAGAAAAAGTAAAGATTAAGTTTTCAATGCGGCATTGTTCATAACGATGAAAAATTAGAAGCAACCTAAATATCTATCAACAGTGAGATGAATACTAAATTGTATGTATTTGCCACAGGAATACTTTAGATTTCAAAAAAAGGAAAAGGAAAAAATATGTTTGCAGCTACTAACATCTACATGGATTAATCCCCAAAACATGTTAAATGTAAGCAAGCCATCCACAGAAGAATCAATCATGATTCCACTTGTAAAAGCTTCAGAAACAGGCAAAATTAAATATTACATAGATAATAATTTTTTTTAAAAGCTAGGGAATGATGAACAGAGAATTCAAGAAGGAGGTTACACCTGGAAGGGGTGAGGGAGAGACAGTCATGTGATCAGGGAGGGGGCTCTGGTGGCTTCTTAACATTCTATTAAGAGGATTGAGGGTTAATGGGAGTTCATTTTTTAATCATTCTTTATATGCTACATGTACCCATATACACACTTCTGCATTTATGAGTCAATTAAAACAAAAAAATCATTTAAAACTCTCACTAAATCTGAACTATTAATTATATATCTACACTTGTAGATGGAGAATTCATAGATTCACTGCCTTCTCCTGTGTTTAATCACGACACATTCTGATTTGACTGGCAATTGACTGGATGAACTCTCACAACTTTGAAGAAAATAGTTGGATATAAAAAAGTTTTGCTTTCATTGGAAGTACATCTCAAAAAGCAAATTTCTGATGTAAAGTGAAATGAGATGTAGATAATTAATTTAGCAGAGAGCAACTATTATTCGCCAGGATCTGTGCCTACAGTTGTAAGATCTTACCACACATAGTCTATGTCCTGATTTTTAAATTTTGGGCCACATTCACTTATTAATCAGCACTCCCTAGACAACAAAAAGCTCACTGGTCTATTCACACTGCTACACCATCTCTTCTTTCCAATTTTTTCAGCACTATAAGGAAGATAGGATATCTCATACTGAGTGGGCAGGACCATGAAGACTGGTTTCCATGTGATATATGGCTATTATTTATTTGTTGTTTACTTAAAGCTGACAAAGAACCCAAATAAAACTTGTAACTCAGAAACATGGACAATTAGTCTCTTTCACTCTGTCCTCTGAAAAGTATGCTAATTTAATATATGCTGAGTAATTATACTGGTTGATTGTAAAGACATTAAACAATAGCATAATATGTGATATGGTTTAGTTATTACAAGAAATATCAATAATAATTTTAAATTACTTGTAAGTATTAGAGCTGAGACAAAAAAGGAGAGAAAATCATAATTTAAAACTTTCTATATATTTCATAAATACATCCAGGTTTAGACATTTCTGATAAGTGTGTATGATCACTCATTTTTAAACTTTTCCTAGGAAATTCAATAAACAAATATTTAATAGTTGCTCTTTATCAAAAGATCATGAATTCGCCCCTTCCCTCCCTTCAGATTGGGGTCAGTTCAGCCAGATGACCAGGATCTAGGATTAAAACGGCATGGTCAGTGTTGACATCACTGGGGTCAAGGTTTCTGCTGGCCTGGTCTTCCTTGTGGATGAGGCTAGGGGTTTGAGTGGCGTGTTAGTGTGGTCAGGACCAGTGCAGCAATGGCTGAGGCCTTATCTGACATACCTAGGGCTAGTGGGCTAATGCAGCAGCTGGTACTGTCAGGAGGTTGGAACATGAAAAGTAAGCAAATAATGTATTTAGGATTATAGGAGTCAGGTTTCTCACTATGAGAGAAAGGAGTTACATGTATAGAAAGGGAAAGACTAGATTAAACCATAAAGTATTGAATTAGAAATGAAGGTATCAATGTGAACTCAAGGGTTTCCATTTATATGATAGACAGAAATACATACAGATGAATGTGTGTGTGTATACACACATGTATTTCTTTAATCTGTCCATTAATAGTGCTTAAAACCAATGACTTGCCAGTAGCAATGAGTACTTCTCAACTCTTTGTTTCCACATACTACTATCCATTGAAAGGAACCAGGGTTCCTTGGAAATATGACTAGGGCAGGGAAAAGTACAAGATAAGCTTGGGACACCTTGATGTGCCAAAAATAAGAGCTCAAGAAGTCAAGGGCTTCCCTGGTGGTGCAGTGGTTGAGAGTCCGCCTGCCGAGGCAGGGGACACGGGTTTGTGCCCTGGTCCAGGAAGATCCCACATGCCGTGGAGCGGCTGGGCCCGTGAGCCATGGCCACTGGGCCTGCGCGTCCGGAGCCTGTGCTCCGCAACAGGAGAGGCCACAACAGTGAGAGGCCCGCGTACCACAAAAAAAAAAAAAAAAAAAAAAGTCAAAAGGACATAGCAGTGAGCTTGAGACTCCCATAGACCAAGTCTGGGAAAAGTTCAGTTATCAAAATAAATGACAGTAATATATTATAACTTACCGAATAAAGCAGGAATCCATGAGTCCATACTAACAGATGAATAAACAAATGAACAAGTGGAGAAGGGGCTGCTCTTCCTTACAGCAAGCAGAATATTAATCAAAGCATCAGAAAGGATGGACTCACCATTTGACAACCAGAATAGTAATAAGTGATTCAGGCAAGAACTGTTAGTGTACTCAAACTAATTGGTGGCAATTTGATGAGAAAAAGGACATTCATATAATCTCAAAGAATATCCTCACAAAGTGCTTTTAACTTTACAATGGAGAAACCTAGTAGATACTATCCTAACCAAGTGATCAAAGTAAATATCATCAGGAATGGGACAATTTGACATGGTGCACTTCCTGATATGATACAGTGAAAGAATACAACATCATTTTTGTAGTTGTAAAAAAATGTATATCCTGAGTCTAATCATGAGGAAACATTAGGTAAACCCAAACTGAGAGACATTCTACAAAGTACCTGGCTTATGCTCTTCAAAAGTATCAAGGTCATGAAAGAAAAGACTGAAAAACTGTTCCAGATTGAAGAAGAAAAGAGACAGGACAACGAAATGCACCAGGTGATCCTGGACTGGGATGCTGGAGCAGAGAGGAACATTATTGGGGCGATCGGCAAAACCTGAATGTGGTCTGTGGATTAGATGGCATATGTCAATGTTAATCTGATTGACGGTCAGACTATGGTTATGTAGGAGTATTCTTGTTTTAAGAAAATATCACTAAAGTAGCGTTAATGGGGCATCATATTTGAAACTTTCAAATGGTTCAAAAATTATATTGGATGGAATCACATTGAACCTATAAATAATTATAAGGTATATGAACGTATTTACAATATTGTGACTTCCAATCCATATAACACAGAGCACTCCATTTATTTAAGATCTCCTTAAATGCCTCTTGAGATAGCCTAAAATTTTTTCCATGAGGATCTTGTGTGTATATTGTTAGATTTATTCTTAGGTACTTCAAATTTTTTATGATATTGTTTAAGAGATCTTTCTAAAAACATTCATTTTCTGTTAGTTGCCGTTATACACAAATACAACTGACTTTTGCATATTGATTGTGAAGGCAGAATCTTTGCTAAACTCTAGATGTTACTGAATTGTCTACATATATAATCATATCAACACAGGAACAATTTCCTGCCTCTGGGAAAGAAAATCCCAGAGAATTATGGTGACTATAACTTGTCATAAAAATATACAATGGCTGTCACTTAAAGAGATTTTTATAGTTGTACAAATACGTTGACATAATGTTAGCTGGGAATAGTGTAGCCATGGACCATCTTTAAATTAAATCACATCAAGAGGTAAGGTATGATTCTATTTGCTTCTGAGACCTCTAGGCAACAAGTCCCTTACAAGGATCATATCTTCTTTATGTCTGTATCAAAAGAAATACATTGCCTAAGATGCACTCAAAGTAATTTTAAATACTCATAAATTCTAATTAAGTTCTCAGCATGTAAAACAAGCCTATCTAGGGAAGTTATGATCAACCCTTCACAAATGACTTCTTGGAAACCTGAACCTGAACAATATGCTTTCCACAAGGTTTCTGGTGGTCTGGCAGCTCTGAAAGGACTCCTGACTTTTGCCCTTTCCCTTGGCTCACATTCTTTCCATGTGAAATAAAACAACTTCCTAAAGAATGACTGCTACCACATTACTGGGTAGCGGGGCACAGGGCACGTGTGGGTACTCTGGAAAGAGCAACATCTCAAGAGATACTTGCTTAATGTCCCAGGAAACCAGAAAGCATCTACAGACTAACAGTTTTAGCTGGACAAGATGCCAGAGAGCCCTAAAGGCAAAAAGGAGCCAGAAGTGGAACTCTCACTTGTGAGCTTTAAAAGTGAGGGGAAGGGCTTCCTTGGTGGCGCAGCGGTTGGGAGTCCGCCTGCCGATGCAGGGGACACGGGTTCGTGCCCTGGTCCAGGAAGATCCCACATGCTGCGGAGTGGCTGGGCCCGTGAGCCATGGCCGCTGAGCCTGTGCCTCTGGAGCCTGTGCTCCGCAACGGGAGAGGCCACAACAGTGATAGGCCCGCGTACTGCAAAAAAAAAAAAAAAAAAGTGAGGGGAAACAGAGTCCACTTGATTATGATATACTCTTTGGGTTGTCTCAGTAGATTAAAAGAAAATTAAAAGAGTTTAAAAGTACATTTTCTACTGGGCAAAAAGGTCACCAGCTGGTATTCCACACCCAGGTCAGTGACCTATCTGCTCCTTACACAAGCGTGGCAGAAGGAACAGCTCCCTCACGACATTACTTCTCCAGAGTCAGTGTGTTATGTCTCTGCTTTATGCTCCTTAGAAAGAAGATGAAGGACTTGAGAGCCTTGATGTGTTTTCTTAGTAGTTGCCATTGGGATTAGGCTGAGCGAGATCCTACCTGAGGACTTTATCCCGTGGTGTGCCCTACTCTTATTTTTGCTTTGTCCACACGAGAAAAATAAAGATGATAACTTAGTGTTGAGATGTGAATTTGGGGGTTTATATGCTATGGGGAAATTTTTAAAAACTAACATAAAACTCTATGTACATTATGAGGAAATTATGGAATAAAAAGTCTAAAAATTAAAAAAATACATTTTGTAAGCTTCAGTATGAAATGATGAGAAAGTTCTGGACATGGATGGTGGTCATGGTTGCAGAACAACGTGAATGTACTTAATGCCACTGAACTGTACACTTAAAACTTAGTAAAATGGTAAATTCTATGTTACGCATATTTTACCACAATAAAAAAATTTTAAAGGTGAATTTTCTATTGTTAAACACTACCTGATATTATTGAGTTGGCCAAAAAGTTTGTTCGGTTTTTTCCGTAAGACGGCTCTAGTAGCACTTAGTTGTCTTTAACTATATGCAAAACAATTTTGTTAGATTGTATTGTGGCAGCTGTCATATCAGTGTGCATTTAAAAAAAACATCAAAATTGGTGAATTTTTGTGTACCCATTTTAATATTGAAGATGGAAGAAAAAAGCAACATTTTCAGCATATTATGCTTTATTATTTCAAGAAAGGTAAAAACGCAACTGAAACGCAAAAAAAAGATTTGTGCAGTGTATGGAAAGGTGCTGTGACTGACTGAGTGTGTCAGAAGTGGTTTGTGAAGTTTTGTGTTGGAGATTTCTCGCTGGACGATGCTCCAGGGTCGGGTAGACCAGCTGAAGTCGACAGTGATCAAATCGAGACATTGAGAACAATCGTTATACCATGTGGGAGATAGCCGACATACTCAAAATATCCTAATCAAGCGCTGAAAATCATTTGCACCAGCTTGGCTACGTTAATCGCTTTGATCTTGGGTTCCACATAAGTGAAAAAAACCTTCTTGACCATACTTCTGCATGGGATTCTCTACTGCAACATAATGAAAACATTCAATTTTTAAAACAAATTGTGACGGGTGATGAAAAGTGGATACCGTACAACCGTGTGGAACAGAAGAGATCATGGGGCAAGTGAAATGAACCACCACCAACCGCACCAAAAGCCTGTCTTCATCCAAAGAAGGTGATGTTGTGTATATGGTGGGATTGGAAGGGAGTCCTCTATTATGAGCTCCTTCTGGAAAAGCAAATGATTAATTCCAACAGGTACTGCTCCCAGTTAGACCAACTGAAAGCAGCACTTGACGAAAAGCATCTGGAATTAGGCAACAGAAAACGCGTTATCTTTCATCAGGATAACACAAGACTGCATGTTTCTTTGATGACCAGGCAAAAACTGTTATAGCTTGGCTGGGAAGTTCTGATTCATCTGCTGTATTCACCAGACATTGCACCTTCGGATTTCCATTTATTTTGGTCTTTACAAAATTCTCTTAATGGAAAACATTTCAATTCCCTGGAAGACTGTAAAAGGCACCTGGAACAGTTCTTTGCTCAAAAAGATAAAACGTTTTGGGAAGATGTAATTATGAAGTTGCCTGAAAAATGGAAGAAGGTAGTGGTACAAAACAGTGAATACGTGTTCAATAAAGTCCTTGGTGAAAATGAAAAATGTGTCTTTTATTTTTACTTAAAACCCGAAGAAACATTATGGTCAACCATCAGAATCTGGCAGCCCTGTGTTTTAGACTTGATTCCAACTGCTACACCTGTGGAACCTAGAGCACATTATTTAACTAATTGTCAGTTTCCTTATCCGTAACACAGGAATAATAAAGTACTTACCTACCCATTATAGGCTGCTGTAAACTTGAAATAATTTATGTGGAACTTAGCAGAGTTCATGGCACGCAGAAAGGGCTCAATCAATGTTGGCTCTTATTTTCTTTTTAGGTTTTCATACCAATACAATTCTTTTATATTTTTTACAATGAGGACTAAAAACAAGGCTCTAGTACAAAAAGATGGGTTATTCTTTCTTCCTAGTCCTTAATGTCATATAGAACTATAGAACAACTTCCCATAAAATGAATTTCATGTTGTAGTCAAGGGACATATGAGCCCCAAGTGCTGACCACTAAGCCAATGGTTAATAAACCTTAAAGTCTCACACCCTAAGAGGCAACAATTTCAGAGAAACCACAAGAACTTGAAATAATTTAACAGATTAATATATATATTTTTTATCAAGTATAACATGGTCATACAAAAGCATTTGTTACAAATATAATTCACACATATAAAAAGAGGCTATTTTATTTTTTTGTCCCTTTTATATCCTATTTTACACAAAATGACAAAACCAAGAAAATAACAGAACTATACTAGTTCTAAAAACTGGGAATTTTATAAATGAAATATATCCAATCATCTATACTTCCTCTCAAATTTCAAACAATGAGGCTTACTGAATTATACTTAGAATCAACTTAAATAAATCTTTGTATGATTCAGATGAAACATACATTGTCAATGGTTATAAACTCAGGTAGAAAAAGTACATAAAATTATTCATAAGTGAAAACGCTTCATACAAAAGAAAGGGTTTTTTTTAAAAGAAAATCCCAGACAATATTAAAAGGAAAGGCACTGAATTTTAAAACACTGTTTTGGACTATTATATAAAATACCAAAAGGTTCAGAACTGTTGAACAACAAAAGTTTATGCAGAACAAAGCCGAGAAGTGAAATTATTAAATGTATAATAGCTAAAACCAAATAAGACATGACTGAACTATACAATTTAGAAACATGTTTAAGTGCATTTTCTTTGTACAATTCAACTGCCTATCACGTGTAAAATCTGGCAATTAATTAAAATGCAATTAAATACAGATTTGCAAGCCTTTTGGCCATTACGCAAATATGAAAAAGTTAAGACTCGCCAATTGAAAAATAAAAGGTTACACACATACCATAAAAGCACAAATGGTCAAAGATACACTATAAAATTGTGTGAAAAAACAATCATACCAAACAAAGATCTTTCAGGCACCTGCACTCGGAAACATTCCTTTTATAAATAAGCATGTAGTTTCATTTCAAAAAAATAAAGCTGATCTCCTCAATTGCACCTATTAGTTGAGAGCTATATCATATATTAGGGATGCACTTAAATGGATCATACTATGGGGAATCAACTGAACTTTAAAAAACATGAGTCTATCTATTTATTCACAACTTCAAAAATACACATAATTCCAGTGAGGCACAGATGGGGCCCTATCAAAACATTCTGTCATTCAATATAACCAACACAGGATAACACAACACAATGACAAAAACCAAAATCCATGATTTGGCAATCCTATACAAGAGAGGCCCTGTCAAAAATTTCTTCCAGAAAACAAATACAACACCACAAAACAACAAAACAAAAAAAGAAAAACTGAATTCTGACAACCCTACACAAACTGTGGGATTTCATCTTCAAGGTCTTCAAACTGCTGCATTCGTTTTAGCCTCGGTCTCTGACATGCTGGATGTATACCAGGTAAGTCACGCTCTTCAGCCTTCTCTTTAGGCTTGCTAACCGGCTGCACAGGACCAGCTGATGCATTTTCAGAACCTGGAACTGATTTCAGCGTGTGCTCCTGGGGAGCATGAGTTGTGCAAGGGGGCACAGCTGCGGAGGATGTCACAGATTTCTCCTCATCCCCTCTCCCAATAGCAGCAGGAGCAGGTGGTTTATAAAACGTGGTCCAGTGCTGGGGCTGCAGTGTTCTGGGTGCTCTGACAGGAGCAGGAGCGCAGGAGTCAGAAGACCGTCTCTCTGACACCTGTCTGGCTGACCTGATGGATTCTGTGTATGGCTTACTGGTGGTGCTGACTGGGTGGTCCCCACCACTCCTGGTGCTCACTGACACTTCTCTTTCCTGGAATGCACTGGGCACAATCACTGCAGTCTTTGCAGTCAGGTCAATTTGTTCATACTGTTTCTCCCGAGTTTTCTGTAGAGGTTGCTGATCAAAGCCATCAAATTTGGAAGAGACAATAGTTGGGGTGTCTTTTCTATTAACTCCTTCAAAGGTAGGATTCTTGCAAAACTTGTCTGAATTTACATTCCCCATATTTCTGCCATTTCTCTCATTAGGAGAGCTTGCAAGAAGTAGTAGTCTGTCTACAGGCAAACTTACAGGTCTAATCTTGGTCCTTGGAGTATGCCTCTCGACACCATTTATTTCCCTATCAGACTTCAGAGTAGGCAGCTTGGAGGTTTTGCAAACATCTTCTATCTTTTGTGATGCTGATTCAAGCTCTTGGTCTACAAGCAAACGCACTTTGTTGTCTGAAAAAGGAAAAGATTCATTTAAAAATCAAACTTTATGGCACATAGTTAACAAGAGAGTCTAAATGAGTTATAGATGAACACCCTCTCAAAACAAGGGTCTTCATATATTTTTTCCAAGTTATTCTCTAGGCAGAGGAGTAAAATACTCATAAAATATTAAAGGTACACTTTGAATTAAAATGTTAGAATTCCATATTTATTTAAATCAATACAATAAACAGCTACAAAATTCACTGCAGGTTAGTGAAAAAAAACACACTTGCTGATGTGGCTTCTCTTATGTGCTGCGTATGAACAAGTATTTGCTGGCTGAAAGGGTTGTCACGATTTCAACAGGCAGATATTGGTGTGTTACCCTCAGAAAAGTGACACCAATTTACATGCCAACCAAATGTTAAGTATGCCCTGAATCCTAAGGCTTTTGCCAACTCAATCTGCTTTTCAGTTACATTCAACCCCCAGTGAGAGCATATCTTATTAAATGCCTTAGATGCCCTCATCTGATCAACTAATAAATGGACTATAATATTCATCCTGCCTGATTAAGGTTGAATAGTTTTAAGTAAAAAATGCCATTCTCCCTATTTGCTGTTTACTCCCAGACGTACTTTCTTCTCTTTCCTATCAAAACTGGGACCCTGAACTCCTGCAGACCCTATCCTTTTTTGTAGCATCTCCCCTAAAATATTCCCATTTCTGATACGTTCCAGCCTTCTGCTCATGCTCCTCTTTTGGGCAGCGGTCTGCAAACAGTAGCCCATCAGAGTGACTTGACAGTCCTTACCTCATCTGACCTTCCTCCTTACCTGAGACTGTGGACCTCTCTTCTCTGGGCTTCCAGGGCAGTGCTCTCTTGTTTTGATTTCCCAGGTGCTTCCCCATGTGTATAAAACACCCTAAGGGACCTGACACACTGTGGTCGGGCTGTAGGCACCAAAGTGCATTCTTAAGTTCTAAGGGAAAAAACTTGAGTGTAATGGGGAAGAGTGCAGACTCTGAACCCCACCTGCCAGGTTTAACTCAGCTCTACCACTTCTGCACTAGGCAAGGCAATCTCACTGCCCCTCCGTGTCTTCATCTGTCAAAAGGAATCATAATTTTACCTACGATTATATGTGGCCTAAAAGATCTAACCATGAAAAGTGCTTATTTATCTGGTATACAGTTAGCCCTTGAAAAATGACATTTATTTTTATTACTATTCCTAATTGGGAGCCCTAGCTCACCGAATAGTGAAAAAATCACAGACACAGGTCCAAATACTGAACAATTTATTAGGGGCATGACCTCTGACATTATTTAACCTCTCTCAGACTATCAGGCTATGGGTTGAACGGGGCTATTACTACCTATTTACAGCACAGAATTGTTCCGAAGATAAAATCAGATAAATGGAATCAAACAATAAGCACAGTGCTTAGCACAGAGTAGGCAGGAACTTAATGAATGTTACCTCCCTTACTTTTTTTTGGACCTGTCAGGCTGTGATCACTAATACTTCATTACACGCAAATTTAAAATATATGGCTGCACTTAAAAAAACTGCAAGTTAGCTCTAGTGATGTACAGAATTATAGTAACAAGTGGAAGCCTTTCCACAAATGAATAGCTTGGTAGCTATCACTGAAACTAAAATTACCAGTGAATAAAATGATTATACAGTCAAGGAAATTAAAAAGATATACACATAAGTGTGCTTAATGTGTTACAGGCAGGCAACAGGAAAAGGCATTTGAAAAAAATTTTAGAGGTTTTTTGAGTCTAAATTTTTTTAATTTTAGGAGTCCAGTTGACACCTTATGAGTAATGAGATTAATACAATGATCTATAGTAACAGAAGATGCTAATGAATCATCATACTGCTTACCAGATTTCTGCCTTGACTTTGATTAATGGCAAAAATAAAAATAAAAAAAGTTCTCAGAACACAAAACACACCTTCGAACTCCAAGATGTCTTTTTATAAGAAGGGCTATTGTAAAGAATGAAGGCAACTTTCTTAGTGGCTGGCAAAGATGTACTTACTCACGAAGCTTCTTTCTCTGACTTCTCTTCACGCCACTCACCTTGGCTTTTAATCACGGTTTATTGGGACAGTTTTAAGCCAGCAAATATGCATTTTACATGGCCACTCACCAATGAGACATGCATCACATTTTTCGAATGCATTTTGCTTCCGTTCTGATTCCTCAAATGATGCAGTGGATTCAAAACTCTTGCTTTCACTATCTGTAGTGTGGATATCCTGTCGATGGAAGAAAATTTTTAAACTTGAAGAAGCAAAACACACCTCAAAATAAACAGTTCAAAGATTCTTAACTTATTAATAACGTAAACATTACAAAGTTCCAACACAATTCCAAAAGAGCAAAACTCACTTCCTTTGAAGAGAAAAACAGTGACTTAGTAGAATGTTCTGGATCTCTTTCTTCTGGTGATAACAGAGGCTTCGGAGGATAGCCTTGGTCAACCTGAGGTGCACCACCACCTGCACTACACACAGCTATATCTTGTGGCTGTAGGGACCCATCGAAGATCTTCTGTGAGTAGGTAATGAGGAACTCCACCAACCGCGCTTGATTTGAATAGTCAGCAAGAGAGGAGATGGTGATAGGAGCAGCTGTGGGCCTTGGCCTAATGAGACTTGGTCCAAATATCACCCCCAAGTTTCTGGAGTTCATTTTGTTTTCTTCTGCATGATCTACGACTCTGTGATGCAGAACACATAAAGCTGTATTAGATTTCCTTGACAGTAGTTTACTATGGGCTGGGAAGGGTGGAGGAAAAATGGGCTGTGCAAGTCTAGGGAAAGGATATATTTATTTGCTTAAATACTGACCACACACCAAGTTGGGTTTCACAGTATTAGGATTAAATATAAGTAAGCAGAAGGAACCAGTACAGTTTTACCAGCAGAAATTAAAAAACACCCCTAAAAGCTGCTCCCACCTTAGTAAATATATATTACACACTCCCAGGTCCATATACTGGAAACTTTCTATCTCACTGCTAGTCTTTAAGCCTAGTTGAGCCTAAAGATCTCTCTGCTTTATTGCCAATCCCACTGCTCTGACCTTACTTCAAGCTCTCATCACCTTTTATTTCTCTGGCTATTCAAAGAGATCCGAACTGAAGTAAATATCTCCCCTCCAACCTATTCTCCATATTGCTACCGTAAAGATCTAATAGGCAAACCTGAGCATGTTAAATTCCTGGCTTAAAATTCTTTAGTGAGTACAGAAAGAAGACAGTCAACTCATCTGCCAGGTATGTATGACTTTACCAGGACTCCTCCAGCTCACTTTGTGCTACTGCTTGCTATATCCTGGCCTAACCAAATTACTTAAACGTCCTCAAAAGCAAAATGATCTCTTGTGTCTCTGTGTCTATTACCCTCTGCCTGGAATGCTCTTTTGTACATTCTCTGTCACCAAACCATTACTCAGTTCTTCAAGTCTGGCTCAGGGTTACCTTCTCTGATTCATGACCCCCTCTCCCCCATCTTCCACTGTATGTTGAGCAAAGTTCCGTCAGAACAAGAATGATGCTGTGCTGCACTTGTGTGCAGGTCTGCCCCTCAAGCTGACAAGCACAACGGATGACAGAAACCTTATATTTGCGTCCTAATTTCCCCAGCCTGGCATACAAGTGGCATCTGAGGGAAAGATGTTGGCTGCATGAACATATATTCAATGTCTCTCTTTCCCTAACACATATTAGAAATGAAACATTCAATGTAAAAACAATACCACAAGAGTGTGAATGTACTTAATACTACTGAACTGTACACTTAAAAATGGCTAAAATGGTAAATTTATATGTGTATTTTACCACAATTTTAAAAAAACCCATAAAAGCAAAACCAAAAAACTGATCAATTACCCACCCACTAATCATGTCTGTCTTATTCAAATTCTTACCGCTTAAGATGAACTATGAGGTAATGAAGGCTGTTAAAATTTGATGCTGGCAATTGTCTTAGAAGATCCTTGCTTTTTAGAAGAATTCGGTTTATTTCTATACACGTATTTGGACATTTTTTGTCCTCAGGATTATCCTTTTTCATCTCTTGTTCTTCATTTACATGTTGGATCTCTACTGCAAGGTCTATAAATTCCTTGTACAATCGGAATAAAATAAATGGTTCTGGTAGCTAAAGAAATAAAATTACATTAGGAATATCATTCTGCCCATTTTTTCCCTGTTAATAACCTACTGAATAGCTACTGAGTGGTTTAGCATGTTCTTTTTAGAGTAACAAGACTTAAGGTCAATCACATTTAGAAATGTACATGTCTCATCACAAGGAAAAATATTTTTCTATTTCTTTAATTTTGTATTTGTATGAGATGATGGATGTTCACTAAACTTACTGTGATAATCATTTCATGATGTATGTAAGTCAAATCGTTGTGCTGCACACCTTAAACTTATACAGTGCTGTATGTCGATTATATCTCAATACAACTAGAAGAAAAAAATTACACCCAAGAACAAGAAAAAAAAGAAATGTACATATCTTTGCTAGATGTGATCTATAAAGTGAATCCGATATCACCATACATTATATCTATATTAAAAATGACTTAACTGGTAATCAGTAAAACTCTAAACCTAAAGCCACATGATATGATTTTAAAACTCTGATAGATATGCTATACCAATTACATTCATGACTGCCCCAAAGTTAGCACGATCTTCAACTATTTTATTAAAACAAACCCAGGATAATATACAATATAAGTCAAATTAATTAGAAAAAGCTCATTTTCTGTTGGTATGGGGGAGAGAGAGAACAAAAAGCTATAGGGTGTTTGTGTTTTACTCGGGCCAGATTGAAGATTAGCAAAAGACAATATGACTTACAAGAAAGAAACTGTCAACATTTTGTTATCCAATTTTTAAATACCACTTGAATTGCCATAAGGAGGTCAAAAAAGTTCCTCTCTCAAACTGTCAATGGGCATACCACCTTGATCTGTCTACTGGCATAACTGATTTCAATGATTCCACTGCCCAGAGATGGAAAATACAGCATCTCTCTGGCTAGCTGATGTCCTACAACAACTGTGGTGAGGTAGGTACCACTTCTCCAGTTTCCCCTTCTGTTCCCAGAGACGGGAAGCCTTGAGATTAATTTCTACCTCTACCATCTTGGTCACTCTTGGAGCTTCAGATTTACCACATGGTAATGAGTAAATAAAGGCTGCTCTCTTAACACTGTAAGAATTGAGCATGGCTTCCCACACTAAAGCTTTGGTCCCATAGTATTCCTAGGATAAAATGAGACCTGATAGTATTGGACCCCACTTATTTCCTCTCCTCCACTGACTAAAAGAAATAAAGGATGATTCATTATGAGATTAAAAGTCATTCAAAGACACTGTTTCCACTTCTCAGTTGAGAATCCTATAAAATGTGATTGAAGAGATATCAATAGTTTCCTGGGCTAACGTGGCACATCCAACCTTTGTACCTAATTTCTTTCCCTCCTACAACCCCACTGAAATACAGTTAAGCTTACAGGACTGGAAGAACAGGAATGGGGACAAAAGTAACATTTCACAAGCTGAAGAGGAGATGAACAAGTGCTGACTTAGCACTCCTGAGAAAGCTGAAATTCCAAACTTGAGAACCAACATGATTTAGCGGATCCTAAGGAGACTCAGGGATTGTCAGACTAGGTCCTCTGATCTCGGGGAAGGGTGAGCTATCTGAACAGAATTAGATTTTTAGATCCTTGTCTCCACTCCATGCTCCTGAGCAACCTCAGAAGTCTGGGGATTTCTTCTCTGGGCAGTGTGAAACAGAGGGTCTCTGGACGGGCAATGCCAAGCACAAGGAACAGGTGGGCAACTATCTTAAAATAAGGATTTAATGACTGTATGCCTGCTGAATGCAGAGATCCTGGAGCTTCTGAACTAACATGGCTCCCAGAGTTCTGGAACCATACCTGTAGGCAGGGAAAGACCTTTCTCTGGGGTATCAGACCAGCCCAAGAGCAGAGAACTAGAGATACAGACCTCAAGTACTTCCCAAATAGCTCTCCTAGATAACACTACAGTAAAGCTCAAAATCTTCAAAGCCTTCATGTATTCAAGAGCTTCTGGATAGATTTCAGTTCCCAAAGCTTTAATTTTAAGGAGACAACTATGGAAGACAGAGTCAAAATAAGTAGGAAAAAAACCAACTTGAAGGTCTACAACTGTGCTGTCAATATCGTGGCCACTATCCACATACAGCTACTGAGCAGTGCCAAGGTGGCTGCTCCAAACTAACATGTGCTCTAGATGAAAAGTATATACCAGGGGCTTCCCTGGTGGCGCAGTGGTTGAGAGTCCGCCTGCCGATGCAGGAGACGCGGGTTCGTGCCCCGGTCCAGGAAGATCCCACATGCTGCGGAGCAGCTGGGCCCGTGAGCCATGGCTGCTGAGCCTGCGCATCCGGAGCCTGTGCTCCGCAACAGGAGAGGCCACAACGGTGAGAGGCCCGCGTACCACAAAAAAAAAAAAAAAAAAGTATATACCATACTTCCAAGGGTCAGGGCCAAAAAGGTAAATGTTTCACTAATAATTTAAGCATATTGATTAGATGTTCAGATAATATTTTCAATATGTTGAATAAAATATTAAAATTAACTTCACCTGTTTCTTTTTATGTGGCTACTAGATAATTTAATATTATATATAGGGCTCACATTATATTTCTATTGGATGGGGCTAGAAGCTAAGCAGAGGAAAGAATCCTCTTTAAAAAAAGCTATGAATATTTCAGGTAGAGGAGATGCTGCATTCAAGTTTAAAAAGAATACTATAAAAGGGACAGAAAACCAGAATTCTTGGAAATTAAAAGATGATCTCAGAAATAAAATAGTTTACAGTAGGAATGGAAGAAAAAGCTGAGGAAGTTTCTTAGAAGGTGTTAAATGAAAACAAAAACAAATGAAAATAGGGAAAAGGGAAGGAAACTAGAGAACCAGTGCAGTTCTTAAGTATCCAAATATAAGTTCCAGAAAGAAAATAGAGAGGAGGAAATGAGCAAGAAAATTAAAGTTCCAAGAACTAAAGGACAAGCAGAATGACAGAGCTTGTGGAGTGCCTGAAACCATGGATGAAAATACACCCAAATCAAGGCATACACTGTGAAATTTTAGGATAATGGAGAGAAAAAGAAGATTCTACAGGCTTTCAGAGAGAAAACAATAGGCCACATAAAAAGAATCAGGAATGAGAAGGATTTCAGGCTTCAAAGAGAATAAAAAAACACCTTCAAATTTCTGAAGAAAAATAATTTTCAGCCTACAATACTATAAACTTTCACAGTATTCCCATTCAAGAAAGCAGAATAAATACATTTACAGATCAAACAGTTTCAAATATTTACTCTTATTCCACCTTGCTCAAAGATGGGCATGACCAAAACAGGACAATAAATAAAAAACAGAAAGACATGACACAGAAGACAGGTGTTCCCTCACAGAAGAGGGTAGAGAAGAGAGATCCCAGGATAACAGCTCTTCACCATATTAAAAAGGACCCAGATGAAGAACAAAGCTCCTGAGATGGACACAATGAGGACCATCATCACTATGCTCTCTGTAACTGTCTCTTCACTTTCACCCAAGGACAGAGAGCTTCACCCAAGGACAGAATGCAGCTGGGCTTGTCCCAGATCTTTTGTACTTGGCTTATCATGACAATGTGCTGGTTGTTCCTGTAACCCTTCCAGGAACTGCTGCCTGAGCCACGACGGCCACTTACTTCACCCACAGAAGCATTTTCTTCAGACCTACTCCTATAACATGCAGGTGCAAGAGTGAGCAAAGAAAGAGAAAATATAGAGCAAGTCCACTCCCAACCACATTCCTGCTGAATTTCCAGCACCTAGCTTATAGGATAGCCCTGTCCCCTAACTATGGTGAACTTCATGTTCCCTGAATGCATTCACACCTTACTAACCTCCCACAATAGTTATTTTAAAATATCTATGAAAGTGAAGCCAAACTATGACCCAGACACTGTTCTACTGGCTGAATTTTTCATATAACAGTGTGAATGGTGGACTTTTCTTAAACAGCTAGATTTATGCTTTCTACTCAGTTTTCTAGGACTTAATGATATATTGTTTAGGAATACACAACAGGTATTAAAACTATTAAGAAAAGAGAGGGAGGTATTAACATGGTTAGGAAAGACCACTGGGTAGAGCTGTGGGCTACAACTGGGGAGGGGCATTCAGGAGCCTTCTATAAGGTATAGCGATATTTTATTTCCTTAAGCTAGGTGATGGAAAATGAGCTTTTACTATTATGGGTCTTTAAATTGTACATATATTTTATACACTCTTTGATCTGTACATTAATAATTGGAAAGATATTAACATGGTCTACGTCAATGAAAAAAATATGTGTGGCAAACGTTATCAGCAAACCGCAAATTATATTTTTGCTCTATTTAATGGTAAATTTCAAGGCTAAAAACTTTACCTGTCGAAGGTATAATTTCAAGACATCACAGATGTCATGTGAACTAAATTCTGAAATGTCTACCAAGTGCATTCCATTTTCCAATGCTTGACACAGTTTTTCAGTTTTTATTTTGTTTCCACATACACGATAAATTCCCTTGAGAAGAAAAAATTTTGAAAAATTCTGCTTTAGTACAAATGATTAAATGCAGACCTCTAAATATACTTAATGTCTACTTCAATTCTAAATATTATAGGAAAAAACTAGGACCAAATGAGGTAATATTTTCCAAATAAATCTGAATAAATTCAGTTATTTAGTAAAGACTGAGAGCATTGTTCTCCTTTAATGTCTCCTTATCATTAGAACAAATCACATTTACATTTGAAAATTTTTAATTTTAAAAGTTATAATATACCTGTAGACACAAGGCTCTATTTTCAATCTCTGAGGCACATATTTTGAGTACAAAAGGGATGCCATCTGGTTCCTTTTTTGCAACTTGTGTGAATTCTGCTCCAAATAAGTGTATTTTCCCCAGAAGTTTCTGATGACCACAGATGATGACTAAATTTTCCAAACACTTTCGGTGACAAACAAGGAGACACTACAAGAAAATCAAAGTCTAAAATGGTTAACTCACCTTAGAACTATTCACAACTGGATGAACTACAGGTAGAGTGGTAACAGAACAAAAATGAGTTTAAAAGGTATTACTTGTGGTGTTTGAAATACATTTACTAGCAAAATGAAATATAAAATTATAGAAAATACACCGTGGTTCAATTTATTAAAAATACATTTGCAAAAGATCCTAATTGGTAAAATTAATAACAAAAAGCATTGCTCAAAGCAAAAAGCATAAAAGGGCTAATGTAATTCCAGAAAGATCTTACCTCTTCACATTCAACACCCTGGAATACCACAATGCCTTCACAGTCCCTGCACTTCGTGGGGGATCTCAGTTTGCGAAACTTGTGAGTCAGAGCTGCCTTTGACATCAAAGTTTTCTTAAATGTTCCGAGGGAATTGGGTCCTTGTAACAGAAGTAGAATAGTATGTAAGAATTGTAAGACTACAGAAAAAGTATACCGTATGATACTACATTTTAAAAAATCTTTAAATAAGATTACAAAAAGCTCTTACTATAATAACAAAATAAGCATCCAACTTATAGATCTCTTACAAGGCACACATATATCAAACATTTAAGCTACGAGTAAAAATCACCATCAGACCAATAAGATACTTCTAAAATAGCATGGCATAATGTTTCCAGAATCAGCGAATTTACAGTTACTAACATGTCCTTTAATTACACAGGTGGCATTACATTCTTAGAAAATGACCCTTTGAAAGCTTGGAATAAAACTAGCTATATGAGGTTAGTGTGTCAGCATTATTTGCGTTAAAGCTATTCTCAATTCATTACAAAATTATAAGTAATACTAGCTAGCTATCTATCAATATCCTACCAGAGGGCTTCCCTGGTGGCGCAGTGGTTGAGAGTCCGCCTGGCAATGCAGGGGACACAGGTTCGAGCCCTGGTCCGGGAGGATCCCACATGCCGCGGAGCAGCTGAGCCCGTGAGCCACAGCTGCTGAGCCTGCGCTCTAGAGTCTGCAAGCCGCAACTACTGAAGCCCACGCGCCTAGAGCCCGTGCTCTGCAGCAAGAGAGGCCACCGCAGTGAGAAGCCTGTGCACCGCAACGAGGAGTGGACCCCGCTTGCCGCAACTAGAGAAAGCCTGCGCGCAGCAACAAAGACCCAACGCAGCCAAAAAAAAAAAAAAAAAAAAAAATCCTACCAGAGGTCAGATGTTCTTATACTGTTTAAGAAAATGATACCAGAACAGGTATCTGGAGGTCTCAAATGAAGCCATTAACGTGACTTCCCTTTTATACCCTTCAGCATCCACAACTTTCCCCGCCCTCAAGAAGTACATGTATTTACTTTTCCCGCCTAGCTTCTTACACTATTTCTTTTTTTTTTTTTTTTTTTTTTTTTTTTAATTTATTTATTTATTTATTTATTTAGGGCTGTGTTGGGTCTTCGTTTCTGTGCGAGGGCTTTCTCCAGTTGTGGCAAGCGGGGGCCACTCTTCATCACGGTGCGCGGGCCTCTCACCATCGCGGCCTCTCTTGTTGCGGAGCACAGGCTCCAGACGCGCAGGCTCAGCAGTTGTGGCTCACGGGCCTACTTGCTCCGCGGCATGTGGGATCTTCCCAGACCAGGGCTCGAACCCGTATCCCCTGAATTGGCAGGCAGATTCTCAACCACTGCGCCACCAGGGAAGCCCCACACTATTTCTTTTGAAGAGGCTTTTCTCATATAGAAATTCTCATGACTAGAATGTCTCATGTATTGCAACACTCTGAACAATTAAGTCACTATTAGATTTATGAAAGACCAAAATATCTAGCCTATTTTATCAACATGCTAATACATTTTGGCTCCAGTGGTTTTGCTGTTTATTCTTATATTTTCACTTGTAACATGTGATTAATACATTATCAACCCATACTTGTACATAATTTGTTGGGATATATTTAAGTCACCATAACGCCTTTTTTTTAAATACACAGTAAAGGAATTCTTTAAATCATACTATTTTTTCCCTAATATCATGCAATGCTACTGATTCAACTGGTTTAGTGGAAACTTGATTCAGGTGAGTGTAATACCAGCTTCTGAAGGGGAAGGTGGCTCTCTTTCATCCAGATCATCTGCAGAAGACATGGTTCCACTAGATGGAGTTCGTGGAAGTTTTCGATGGAAGTCTCCTAAAAGAAAATTCATTGTAGAATTTCAGAAATGGGTAGTGACAACATTTTTTGAATAACGCAAGTCATACTATTATATTAGCTACAATGTAAACATTTGCTTCTATTCACAGACTTTGGATGCAGGGGATTCTGATACTCTTGGGAACAAAAGAGAATTGAGCCAAATCTGACTTTTCCAAATAAATTTAAAATTGAGGATCACACATCCCAATGAACCTTACTGTCAACTTCTGATAGTAAGTGCCAGAGATTATAAACTCAAGGACAGGGAGTTTTTTCTATTCAAGTCTTATATCTAATGTCTGACAGAATAGCTGGCGCAATGGTAAAGTTGTCATTAAATGCTTGTTGAATTAAATGATAAAGAAATACTTACAATGTAACCTAAAGCTTTCTAAAATAAACAAAAATCTGCAAATATAGCAATACAACAGTACCGTCACATTTATGTTGCCAGTAAGACAGAAGACCAGGAACCAGGACCAATGATCCTGGCAGGGAGCAGAGCATGGGATACAAGCTGTCAGCCAAGGACTCTGCCATGTGTCTCAAAGCATGTGTGGAAGCAGCCTGACCAGGTAATGAGGTTTATTTGCTCCCTGCTGATATTACACACAGGGCTGTGTCTAAGTGGAAGGTTACACTTACTCAAGCCCTTAACAGTCTTAGGTTCACAGTTAGAAAGGGCTTTACAAATTATTTAAACCACATCTCTCCCAAAAGATTCCCCCTGCCTTCAAACTATGCTTAAAAGGTGGTCATCTAGTTTTTGTTTTGAATGTGTCCTCCAATGACTAAGAAATCATGAGACCACATGCTTGCTCATTTTAGAACTATTCTAACTGTAAAATGACTTCCTTGTATTGCTGAGCAGAAACCTGCCACCTATAAATCCCAGCTCTTGGTCACATGTCTCCCTAAAGGAGCAAACAAGCACTCTGACTCTCATCCCTTTACACTTCCAGTGTCTGAGAACAGCTGTCACGTCCCCAGGTTTCCTCTTTCCCAGGCTATGCATCCCTCAGTCTTCACCCATTTATCATGCGACCAGTTTCCAAATTTTTGTCTTTACCACATGAAGTCTTACAGGATTCCAAATAATTTAGAGCTGGCTCTAGACTGTCTCTTAATTTCTGGGGATAGCTAGAACCACTCTGTTTTTACAAAGCTAATTACAAATATTCAGTTAAATATTTAGGATTGCATCTCCAGAGTGTCCCTGAACAGCAATAATTTTAAAGTAGGACTCAAAGTAGTTGCTGACAATCTGCCTATAAACCCCAGTACGGCATGGAAGTCATTTCTAACTTTAAATTCAAGGGCTTTATTTACATGAATAAAATTTCTGTAATATGTAGAACACCAGAAAAAAAAACAAAGCCTTGGACTCTGAGGTAGGTTAAATCCTAACTTATCTCCTGCAGTGCCAAAATCTTAGGAGAAAGAAACTTAGCCAGGAAGAACAAGACTGGGAGAAGTCTCTGGTAGAAAAGCGGAGGAGAAAGAACATCGAAAGTAATAATCTCAAGGGTTCAAGTGACACCTTCTTCTCTTGCTAGCTGTATTATCTCTGGCAAGTTATTCTCTTTGAAGCCACTAAGGGAGGGTTCAAAACATCTATTCTGCCTCTCTAAGGAGCATGAGACTATCAAAGTACCTTAAAGCACATTTATAAAAAATGAAATTATCACAGGCACAAGAACTGTTGTTAATTGTACAGTTCATTATAGTGATTAACTACAAAACAATCCAAAAGACAGATAATCACAGTTACGTTCATAAAACGGAATACTATACAGCATACAGTATAAAGTATAAAATAAAGACAGCTTCTCATATCAATATGAATCTCAAAAAAAATGCATGAAAGAAGTCACAAAAGGATAGTATGATTTCATCTGCATACTATTCCAAAGTGGGCAAAGCTCAACTAGATATAAGTACTAAAACATTTAAAATAGCCAGGGAAAAATGAACAAAATTCAGGATGATGGCTCATCTGGGGGTGACAGAGCAAGGTTATCAAGGAGGTATACATAGGGGCCTTCTAATATACTAATCATGGTTTATTTCTTAGGCTAGGTGTTGAATATATAAGGGTTTGTTCTATTATTTTTATTTAAACTGTACACATATATGTACAAACCCCTCTCTATGAGACAGTTCATTATAAAAATAAGATAGTTATAAACAACAAGGATTTACTATATAGCACAGGGAACTATATTCAGTATCTTGTACTAAACTATAATTGAAAGGAATCAAAAAAGTATATAGATATATACATAAATATATGTATAACCTAATCACTTTGCTGTACACTTAAAACTAACATAATATTGTAAATCAACCATACGTCAATTTTAAAAAAAGTAAAAAAGGTAGTTAAAAGTATCCCCCAAAAGGAAAATTTTAATCTGTCATTGAATTTTCACTCTAGACTTAAATACTTATGTACCTGGACTTATAGATTCAGAATCCAGAGATCTAGATTCACTGCTTCCTCCAGTGCTCTCAGAATCACTAAACATTCCAAATGTCCATGACCTTATAAAAGAAGGACCTTTAAGAAAAGAACATTTAAAGTCAAACTTGGCTACAGACAAATTTCATAAGTGTTTCAAAACACTGACATTATTTAAAATGAGACAAGTCAAACTTCTTTAACAGTGTTAAGCAACTGACTGTAAGACAAGCACAGTGCTCACAACTGTGAATAAAACCTCATAAGGTTACAATTCAAGGCCTGATTTTTAAATTCCAGAGCTGCAATTCATGTAACGATCACATTTAAACAATTTGATCTTTCATAAATTAGTGCTCTCTTTAATGTGAAACACTACCTGATATGTCTGCACTGTTAGAGCATCTGTCCTCTTCAATCTTATTAGAGTTGTCAGGAAGGCGCACAACATCTTCTAAAGAGTCGGAAGGTCCATATCCAGAAGTGTGAGGGGTATTTGTTAACTGTTTATTTACATTCCTAAGAAAAACCCAAATAAAACTCATCATTCAGAAGCATGACTACTTTATTCTATTTTCAGGAAAATCTGTTAACTTAATGAACAGAGTAATTAAATTAACTAAATATTAGGAACAAACCATATTATACTGTTGAACTTCTTAAAAGAGATGTGAATAAAACTTATTAATCATTTGTATTTATTATAGCTGAAACACAGAAAAGAATAGCAAAAATACAGTCCATTATTCATATCATGGTTAAACTCTTCTGGTATAACCTGTGTGGAAAATGTAGGTTGTTAAGTTTGTGGACATTCGAAATTGATATGACCATGATTTGCCATTCTCAAAGGATTTCTAAATCTCAAAGAACTGAGCTCTGTGTTAAAATGGAAAACTTTACTCTTAAGTGAGTCATATCTTAAATAATATTTTAAAAATTCAGAAGGTTTTAAAGTCAATTCTACCAGCGTTAGAAAAAAACATCACCTGACACCAGATAGGAAACTTAGCAGTAAAGGTTTTATGCCTTGAAATAATTTCACCTAACATTAATTCTCACCCATCAACTTTTTCTTCCTCAGCTGAATTCGTGGCCCTGACAAACTCACTGTACTCCTGGCCTGGGTCATAGAGTTTGGCACCATCACAGAGAGACTGTAAATTGTTCGCGAGGGAGGCAGCCCGCAGGTGTTGCATCTGGAAGAGGTTAACTGTTACCTGTGGGAACAGATAGAAACAAAAGGCAACGTAACTCACGTTATAGAGAATGCTACATAAATACATATTTATTTCAAGTGATAGCACCAAGAAAAAGGTCACACAGTGAAGAGCTCAACAGTGAATCTCCTCGAGAGCACACTATGTTGCCTGACTCAGTACCAGGTCTAAATCAGAAAAAAAAAAAGAAAGTAGTTTTAATCCAATATCTAAGAGCAATCATTTCTGGCAAAACTGGCTTTAATCTGAAATGTTTAAAAGCACAACCTCATGTCCCTAATGGTTCACAATTTTAGGAGACAGGTATGTTTTTGAGGATCCCCAGCTCTGTACTGATGGTCTGACCACAACTGTCTAAACTGAAAAACATGGGGAAAAATATTCCAATCAGAACACTGTTATTTTGACTTTCACTTCTTCAATCCTTTACAAATAGAAATGCTTTATACTTATAATGTGTCCTACAGTGCTCAGTTTTTATAATTAGGTACTATCCTGAGTCTCTTCAAAATACATTATTCCACTGAGTTTCTACAAATGCCTAAATATACTGTCACTACTGCCACTTATAGTAACAACAACAATAGCAGCTGGAGCGTGCTTACAATATGCCAGATTCATTCTGAGAGCTGTACATGAATTAACTACTCTCATGTTCACAGAAACCCAGGTTCTGGATATACTACGGCAAATAAACAGATGAGATCCCAGCCCTCATAAGAGTCTGCATTTTCCTGAGGGTGGTGTTGGAGAGAGAGGACAAACTAAGTAAATAAGATTATTTCTGGTACTGAAAACTGCTACGAATATGATATAATATTGTCAGGTTATGGAATATGACCAGGTATATGCTTGCAAAAGGGTACTTTTTTTTTTTTTTTTTTTTTTTTTTTTGCGGTACGCGGGCCTCTCATTGCTGTGGCCTCTCCCGTTGCGGAGCACAGGCTCCAGACGCGCAGGCTCAGCGGCCATGGCTCACGGGCCCAGCCACTCCGCGGCATGCGGGATCCTCCCGAACTGGGGCACGAACCTATGTCCCCTGCATTGGCAGGCAGACTCTCAGCCATTGCGCCACCAGGGAAGCCCCAAAAGGGTACTTTTGACATGACAGTTTGGTGAAGGACTCTCTGAAGAGGTAACATCTGAACTGAGACCTGATATAAGAAAGAGCCAGTGTGAAGTTTCAGGGAGAAGACCAATCCAGATAAACGGAAGAGGTAGTGCAAAGATCCTACTGCAAAAGTGAGTAAGAAAGAACTTGTCATGCTCAAGCAACAGTTGAAAGGTCAGTGTGGCAATTCAGTTTGAGATGAAGCCAGAAGGGGAAGATGTAATCTAAACCAAGGTAAGGGGTCTGGATTTAAGTACAACTGAAGGAAGCCAGTGGAAGGTTTTAAAAGGGTGTTAAGAGCTATAACATGATCTGATTTATTTTTCTAAATGCCACTCCGGCTCCTGTGTGGGAAATGTTAATGAATGCCAAATTTCAACTGGCTTAATGTTATTTCAAAGACTGCCATGTTTCCTCTTTCATCTCTCTTGATTATACCAGATGATATGTTGAACTTCTGATTAGCCTCTAAGTCCTTTCCAAGATAGGCAGGCATTCTCCAAGGATAACTAAGAGTCAGCATAAATAGTATTTGAAAAGTGCACATAAATGAATAGCTTGTTTGTGGCCTCTTTCAAGGAACATAGGAAATTCAAACTGTGGATGGTGAAGTTTAAGTCCAGGAATTAGCTACAATCAGGGAATTCTCCAGTTAATGGTAAACTGAACTTACTCTCTTGAGTAAAGGTAACTAACTGTATGTTCATTTTTAATACTTTTTAATAAGCTCTATGAATCTAGTTAGAAACACCAATAATTTAAAAAGCCAAATGAATATACTGGCATAATTGCTCATCTGCTGAATGTTTGTCTCTGGGTACTTATTAATAATAAAGACTTAAGCAATAATATATACTGGAAGCCCAATCTTAAAATCTCTTTTCCCTAAATGATTCAGCCTTCTCCCTCACCTAACAGAAATGCTAAAGACTGAGGTCCCCATGGGGTAGATCCTACAGGACTTGCTGGGCATCTTAATTGGGGTGGCTCATGGGTACCTCAAAAACCATCATGCTTCTAAGATCTTTTTGTCCCCCAATCCCTTCCTGAGTCAGGGACTTGGTCCTTTTCTTCTAGGTCCCCAATGTGTAGCACAGTGTCCTAAGTGCTCCATAAAGGGGAAATGACCAAATGAATAGTAGTAGAATGTGTTATCAGTCAAGGTCATACTGAAATTCTGCACATTTCCTGGTACTGCTAACTCAAGCACATAGGACTTCCAACTCTATGCCCAGCTTTTGTCACCTACATCTAATTTTTAGCTATTCCATGGGCACATAGATTAGCACACATTTTTCTGACAGTTGTTGAAACAGAATATGCCATAATATCAAATCAATGGGAACAGATTCTCCCATATAGATTAGCAATAATCTAAAAATTAATTTTTGTTCAATATAATTTTCTATCCTATATTTTTAAAAAGATAAATTTTTCTTGGATACTCTTTAAAACAAAAGGAAAGGGCTTCTCTGGTGGCGCAGTGGTTGAGAGTCCGCCTGCCGATGCAGGGGACGCGGGTTCGTGCCCCGGTCCGGGAAGATCCCACATGCCGCGGAGCGGCTGGGCCCGTGAGCCGTGGCCGCTGAGCCTGCACGTCTGGAGCCTGTGCTCCACAACGGGAGAGGCCACAGCAGTGAGGCCCGTGTACCGCAAAAAAAAAAAAAAAAAAAAAAGGAAAAACTCTTGTGCTAATGTTTCCCATTCTTCAAAGCCCATTGATTTGATTAGGTCTTTAGTGACTGACTTGGTAATTTCTCCTTCCTCTCACTTAGTAATGTAATTATGATCTACATCCCATACCCTTCAATACTTCATAATTCAAGACAATTTTCAATATTCAGGAGTAATTCTTGATGTTCATGACATAACTTACAATTTTGCTGGGACATGAAACTGATTTGTGTATCTTTCTTAAGACAGTGAGTGAATATAACTGTGCCTAGCATCTTTACATCTCAAATAATTTTGTTTTCTCTGCAATGATATACACAATAACATATCCTAGAGTGAAAATAAAATTCTTTTAAAAACAATTTGAGAGATGGTGTTGCAAAATAAGTCACCAAAATCCCCTAATTCTCCTGCTTTGATGGAGAAGAAAACATAAAGAAATCTGAGAAAATTATGGCTCTTACCGGGGAAAAAACACCAATATTCAAGAACTCAATGTTGGATTTGGTATCTGCTTGGATCTTCATGTGAATAATGCCATACGGAATAAGTAAAACTGATTAAACTGGTTCAAAAGAATTCCAGCTAGTAAGAAATTCTGCTCACAAATATATAGAGAGAAATTTTCTATAAACTGTCTCTATACATTACATGTTGTAGTGATTTTCAGCAGTTTGGGGATTTGTTCAAATTTGGGGAACTTTAACCTCAAAGTCTACTTCATACACTGATATGTACTGTTCTCCAATTTTTCAGATGTATTCATTCTCTCCCCCTAAATAAATGCTGAACTCCTTGAGGGCAGGCATCTGTCTTACATTTCTTTTAAATAAAGAGTAGGCAGTAATAAATACAGATGTTATATACAAAATTAGGTAACTTCTTGTTTATATTACATCAAATTAAAAGAAAGCATAATTGTTGGATCACCAAATAACATCACTTTTTAGGAGGGAGGCAGATAAACAAGATTAAGCTTGTGAGAGAACTCAAAACCACGTCACGTGAAGAAAAGTAATCAGATTTGGGGGTGTTTAGCATGGAAAAAAACATCCAGGGAAAGAAGGTAATAACTACCTTTAAATATTTAAAATACTATCTTGTGGAAGAGGGATTATAGCAGTACAGTACACCTTGAAAGGTCCACAAGAAAACAGATCTTTTTTTAGCTCAATATAAACATCATATTAATTTTGGAGCTGTTCAAATCCAGGCTAAGTAATCATTCAGCAAGACAGCATAGTACTTAGGAGCACAGGCTCTGAAGTTATTCAACCAGAGTCTATCTTAGCTTTACAACTTACATGCTGGGTGACCTTGATATCAAGTTATTTGTAACTTCTCTAAACCTGTGTTTCCAAAAAATTTAATGTACAAATACATTTTATAGGGGATCTTGTTCAAAATGCAGATTCTGATATCAAAAGTCTAGGCTGAAACCCAAGATTCTGCATTCCTCACAGGCTCCCAAAGGAATGAGAATGTGACTGGTCCAAGGAATACATTTTGAGAAGAAAGGTTTTCTAAGCTTCAGTTTCCTCATCAGTAAAATGGAGCTTAAAACAACTGTTTTTACCTAGTAGGACTCTGTGAAAATTAAATGTGTTAATGAAAGCAAAGAGCTTAAGGCACTGGCAAGCACATAATTTTAGCTATCATTAGCTACTGTTTGAGGTGAAAAGGACTTGTTAAAGGTAAAAGATTGGCTTAAATAATTTATGTGGGAATTTTGGATCCTGGGATTTTGTAATTCTTTTAAATAATTTTACTAAAATTGATTCTGTAAATTAACCACATATTAATTAATCAGAATTTGATAAATAAATGAAATACAATTTTAAACACCCAGAAACATTTTAAGGAAGACTTCTGATTCAGATGGAATAAGCTCACTTCCCACAGTCTCTCAATGAATTTTCCTAAAAACGCTTGACAGAATGCATGGATTAGCTAGCTGAGGGCTCTGAAAAGTAAATGGTAGCAGGTAGACTGTGGAAATAAACTACAAATCAAGGTATGACCAATTAGTGGTATGCTTCTTGTTATTTTTTTTCTGCTACTGTGTTTCCCAGTTAGTACACAGCTCCTACTCAAATAAATGTGACTGAAAGGGTGGGGGAAATCCTTTGGTTTCTCTTGTATGTTTGTTTTCTCTCCTGCCCCAGCCACCATGCAAGCCCCAAGCCCTAAGATGAAGTCCTGTGGCAGTGGCAGTGATGGCAGTAGCAGCAGAACAGACATCTAAAACTCTTCTCTATAAGCAGAGGGGAATTCTCTATAAGTAGATGAACTGTGGTCTGAAGAGTGAGGGATCTGAAATTCCTGTTTTTTCTTTCTCTTTATCCTTCCCCTACTTAGCTCTTAAAGCAACAGACTAGGTTGACTACAGTTTCCCAGCTAGAAGACCTAGAAGGGAGCCCTTAGGAGTTGAAGAGTGAACCTTGCTAGATAAAATGCCTGCAAAACTTTTTAAGAATCAACATTCAATATAGGTTATAAAGAAAACCCAGAGTCATATAAGGTAATATTGCAAATGTCTAGGATATCATCCAAAACTACTTGCCACATAAAGAACCAGGAAAATTTCAGTGACTCACAAGAGAAAAGATAATAAACAGATACCAACCCTGAGATGACTCAGCTATTTGAATTATCAGATAAAGACTTTAAAGCAGATATTATAATGGTTTCAAGAAATAAGGGCCAACAATATTAAAACGTGGAAAGACTGAAGTCTCAGCAGAGAATTGGAAGATATAAAAAAGAAATGAGGAAATTTTACTACTGAAAAATATAATATCCAAAACAAAAAATTTACTGGATTGACTGTATAAAAAATGGAGATAACAAAGGAAAGAGTCAGTGAACTTGAAGCTAGATCAGTAGAACAAGAGGAAAAAAAGATTGGGGGAAAAAAAGGTCCCACATTCCTGTGGGATAATAACAAAAGGTCTGACATTTGAGTCTTTAGAGTCTTAGAGGAAGAGGGGAGCATGTTACAAAAAAATATTTGAAAAAAAAATAGCCAAAAACTTCCCAAATATTGCGAAAGTCAAACGTGCAGATTCGAGAAGTTAAAGGAATCCCAAATAGGAGAAACTCAACAAGATCCACACCCAAATACATTGTAATCAAACTGCTGAAACCCAAAGATAAAGAAAAAATTTTGCAAGCAGCCAAAAAAACCAAACCAAACCAAACCAAAAAACAAAAAACAATGCATGCCACATAGGGGAACACTGATTCAAATGACTGTAGATTTCTCATTGGAAACTATGGATGCCAGAAGGCAGTGGAATAACATTTTTAAAGTGTTGAAAGAAAATAACCAAATTCTATAACCGGTGAAAATATCCTTCTGGAATGAAGAAGAAGTAAAGACATTCTCAGATGAAAGACAACCAAGAGCATTCATCGCCAGAAGACCAACTATAAAAGAAATGGGAAAGGAAGTTCTTTAGACAAAAGAGAAATAATACCACAGAGAAGATGGAACTTTGGAGTGAAAGAATAATAACAGAAATGGTAAATATCTGGGTAAATGTAAAGACTGTTTTTCTTCTCTTCTCTAAAATATGAGACTTTTGAAAACAAAATTTATAAGATTGTCTGGTGAGGTTTTCAATGTACATAGATGTAATATACATATATCAAGCACAACCCAAAATGAGTAAAGGAACTTATATGGTGGTATAGTTTTTACATTTCACTTGAACTGGGTAAAATATTAGTTCTAAGTAGACTGAAAAGTTCATATATATCTATATATATCTAGTGCAACCATTTAAACAAAAAACACTATACAAACAGATATAATCAAAGACCCAATAGATAAATTAAAATGTATACAAGAGATAAATTAAAATTTAGATAATCCTTTTAGATAAATTAAAATATAATTCTAATATATAAATAAAACAGATTAAATCTTTAATAGATAGATGAATTAAAATGTAATTCTAAAAAATTTTCAATTTATACAAAATAAGGCAGCAAAAGGGAAATAGATGAAGGGAAACAAGGTACAAATAGAAAACAAATAAAAAATAGTAGGCCTAAATCTGAACATATATTTACATTAAATATAAATGGTCTAAACATTTCACTTAAAAGATAGAGATCATCAAAATAGATTTTTAAAAAATCAACATTGAAAAATATGCTATATAAGAACTTCATTTAAAATATAGTGATTAAAAGTAAACAAATGGAAAAGATGTACCATACTAAAAATAATAAAAAGAAAACTTAAATACTTCTATCAATATTAAATAATGTAGACTAAAAGGCAAGGAAAATTACCAGGATAAAAAGAGACATTTCATAAAGATAAAAGGATCAATTCACCAAGAATATATAACAATCATTAATATGTAAGCAACTGAGAGATTCAAAATATATAAAGCAGGGCCTCCCTGGTGGCGCAGTGGTTGAGAGTCCGCCTGCGGATGCAGGGGATACGGGTTCGTGCCCCGGTCTGGGAGGATCCCATATGCCGCGGAGCGGCTGGGCCCGTGAGCCATGGCCACTGGGCCTGTGCGTCCGGAGCCTGTGCTCCGCAACGGGAGAGGCCACGACAGTGAGAGGCCCGCATACCGCAAAAAGAAAAAAAAAAAAAAAAAAAAAAAAAAAAAAAATATATAAAGCAAAAACTGATAGAATTAAAAATGTACAGTATATTGAAAACTTCGAAACTCCTTTCTCGATAATTGACATAAATAAAAAGTAAATCATCAAGGATATAGAAGAAATAAATAATACCATAAACCAAAAGGAACTAATTGACATTTACAGAATACTCCAGCCAACAACAGTAGAACACACATTCTTTCAAGTGCACACACATAGAACAGGCACCAAGATAGACCATATCCTGGGTCATAAAGCAAACCATAACAAATTTAAGAGAATTAAAATCATAGAAATTATTTCTTTCACCATAACAGAATTAAACTAGAAATCAATATCAGGAAGATATCCAGAAAATCCTCAAATAATTAGAAATTAAATAACAAGCTTCTACAATATCCACAGGTAAAATATGAAGTTTCAAGGGAAATTAGAAAATATTTTGAACTGTATAAAAATGGAAGTACAAATTCAAACTTTGTGGGATGTAGATAAGTAGTGCTTAGAGGGAAATTTAAATCATTCAATATTTGTATTAAAAAGGCAGAGGTCTTGATGAAACCTAAGCTTCTACCTTTAAGAAACTAAAAAGAATAGCAAAATAAACACAAAGCAAGCAGAAACAATAAAAAGCAGAAATAAAAATTTAAAAAGACAACTAGAGAAAAACCAATGAAATCTTAAGCTGTTTCTCAGAAAAGATCAATGAAATTTATAAACCTGTAGCCAGACTAATCAGAGAGAGAGGAAGTGAGGGAGAAGGGACAAATTACCAAAATCAGGAATGAAAGAAAGGATATCACTACAGCCCACTGAGACACTGAAAGGATAAGAGTTATGAACAACTCTATGCACATAAATACAACAACTTAGATGAAAGGGAGGGACCTAATTCCACAAAATACCAAAATTCACCTAAAAAGAAATAACTAACTCAAATAGGCTTATATCAAAAGAAATTGAATACATAGTGAAAGATCTTCCAAAAATGAAAACTCCAAGCCGAGATGCTTTCACCAGGGAATGCCACCAAACATTTAAAGAAATAACACCAATTCTACACAATCTCTTCCAGAAAACAGAATAGGAAGGAGCATTTCCCAACTTATTTTATGAGGCCAAAATTACCGACTCCAAAACCAGACAAAGGCAGTATAAGAAAAAAACTAAACAAAACATAATACAAGTATCTTTCATTAACAGAGAAGAAAAAAAATACTCAACAAAATGTTCACAAATTGAATCCAGCAATACAGAAAAGGAACAATGCATCATAACCAAGAACAGCTTATCCCAAGAATGCAAAGCTAGATGAACACTCAAATATCAAATGTAATCCATCATATTAAGAGACTGAAGAAGAAAAATTATATTATCACATCACTCAAATGATGCAAAAAAACCCTCATTTGATAAGATCCAAGATCTTCATGATAAAATTCTCAGCAAACTAGAAAAAGGGGAAATTCTTTAACATGATAAAAGGTATCTTTAAAAAAAACTTACAGCTATCATCATGTTTAATGGTGAGAGACTGTTTTCTTCCTAAGATCAAGAATAAGGCAAAGATGTCTTTTCTCACACTCCTATTCAACAATGAACTGTAAGTCCCAGCCAGGGCAATAAGAAAAAAGAAAAAAAGGAATAGTTTGAAAGAAAGAAAGAAAATTGTCCCTCTTTGCAGACAACGTGATTTTTTATGTAGAAAACCCCAATGATTCTGCAAAAAAACGTTCCTAGAACTAATAAGTGAGTTTATAGCAAGGTTGCAAGATACAAAATCAACATACAAAAATCACTTGTATTTCTCAACACTAACAATGAATAAGTGAATTTGAAATTAAATAAGTGTGTGTATGTATGTATGCATAGATACATATACACATGTACACATAAATCATGTATTTATTTATATCAATCATATTCACAACAGACCCCCAAATAAACACTTACATACATAAGCTTAAATCTAACATAACATGGGAAAGACTTACGTGTTAAAAACTACAACATGCTGATTAAAACTATCATTTACCTAAATAAATGGAGACACAAACTGTGTTCATGGATTGGAAACTCATAGTTAAGATGCTATGTATATAGTCAATTCTCCCTAATCTGATTAAGATTTAACACAATTCCAATCAAAATGTTAGCAAGATTTTTTTGTAGATACAGACAAGCTGATTCTAACATTTTTATGAAAGTCAAAGGATCTGAAACACTCAAAACAATTCTGAAAAGAATAAAGTTGGAAGACTCACAGTACCTGATTTTAAGACTTGCTAGACAACACCAGTAATCAACCTAGTAGTGTTTTGACAAAACGATAGACACACACACACATATATATATATATCCATGGAACAAAATAGAGAAACTAGAAATTGAACTACAAAAACATGGTCAATTGATTTTTGACAAAGATGCAAAGGCAGTTCAATGGTGATGGCACAGTGTCTTCAACAAACAGTATTGGAACAAGTGGACATCTGTATTAATCATGTTTTTTTTTTAATTTTCTGTATTTTATGATTTTTTTTTTTTTTTGCGATACGCGGGCCTCTCACTGTTGTGGCCTCTCCCACTGCGGAGTACAGGCTCCGGATGCGCAGGCTCAGCGGCCATGGCTCACGGGCTCAGTCGCTCCGCGGCATGTGGGATCTTCCCGGACTGGGGCACGAACCCGTGTCCCCTGCATTGGCAGGCGGACTCTCAACCACTGCGCCACCGGGGAAGCCCTTACGATGTTTTAATATCTTAAAAAGCTTGCTGCTGGGGAGAGACTGCTCCTCCCAATGCTAGCCAATTCTTAGCTGGGGAACATGCATATCTTTCATATGCAACTCCAACCATCTCTATCTAACTCTCACACACAAGCCAATATTTCCCCTTGCCCTAAATCATCCCAGGGCCAGGTACCAAGCAATTGCAGGCCATCCCTATTCTCCAAAGCCCACTGAAATTACACAAACTAGCCAATCCTTTATTGCTTATCCTGTCCTACCTTGCCTTTCCCCAGAAACCCCAATAAAGGCTTTATACTCAACTCTCCCCTCACTCCTGCTTCTGCTTCACCAAACCTGGTACCTTTATGGCCCTGTGTGGCATAGTGTGTTCCCTTCTCTCAGGAAATCTAAGTAATTCATTTTTCAATGACATTGACCTCTCCACGTCAACATTCAGTCACCTCTATAAATTAAAGTCCCGTGGGTATAATTTTAATACAACATCCATATGCAAAAAATGAATTTCAACCTGTACTTCACACCTTATAAAAAAATTAACTTAAAATGGATCATTTCTCAATGTCAAACTATAAAAGTTTTAGTAGAAAACATAGAAGTCTTTGTGATCTTGGGTTAGATGAAGCACTCTTAGATATAATACCAAAAGCATGACCCATAAAGGAAGAAATTAAGTTAGACTTAATTTCTTAAAACTTTCTGCTCCCTGAAGGACACTGCTGAAAGAATAAAGATATGCTTCAGACTGGAAGACAATATATGCCAGGTCAACAATAAGAAAACAAACAACTCAATCCAAAAGAATAGGCAAAACACAGATGGCAAACAAGCCGCTTAAAAGATGCTCAAAAAAACAAAAAACAAAAAAAACAAAAAACAAAAAACAAAAACAAACAAACAAACAAAAAAAGATGCTCAATATCATAAGTCATTCTAAAATACACAAATTAAAATCACTACCTAAGAACAGCAATAATATAAAAACAACAACTGACAAGTGTTGTCAAGGATGCAGAACACCTGGAACTCTCATACATTGCTGGTTAGAATGAAAAATGTTATGGCTACACTGGAAAACAGTCTGGCAATTTCTTATAAAGTTAAACAGACATTTACCATACCACCCATTAATCTCACTCCTAGGTATTCACCCCAGAAATGTGAAAACTTATAGTCACACAAAAAACTGTAAATAAGTATTTATAGTAGCTCTATTCCTAATCACCCCAAACTGGAAACAATGCAATTGTCCAACAGGTGAATGGATAAACACTGTGGTACATTCATATAGTGGACTATAACTCAGCAATAAAAAGAAATCAACTATTGATACATATATAACATTGATGAATCTCAAAAGCATTATGCTGAGTAAAGAAGCCAATCTCCAAAAGATACATACTATGATTGCATTTATATGACATTGTGGAAAAGACCAAACTACAGAGATGGAGAACAGATCAATACTTGCCAGGAATTGATAAGGGATGGGTGGAGAGTTTGACTACAAAGGGTCAGCATGAGGAAATTTTCTTGGAGTGATGGAATTGTTCTGAATCCTGACTGTGACAGTAGTGGTTACACAAATTTATATACGTGTTAAAACTCGTGCAATGTACACCGAAAAAAGGTACAGTCATTCCTCAGTATCTGAGGGGAATTGTTTCCAGGACCACCCATGAATACCAAAATCCACAGATGTGCAAGTCCCTTTTATAAAATAGCATAGCATTTGCATATATATTACGCACAACCTCCTGTATACTTTAAGTCATCTCTAGGTTATTTATAATACCTAATGCAATGTAAATGCTATGTAAATAGCTGTAAATACAATGTAAATGCTATGTAAATAGTTACCAGCGCAGGACAAATTCAAGTTTTGCTGTTTGGAAGTTTCTGGAAAATTGTTCCCCCTGAACATTCTCAATCCATGGTTGGTTGAATCCACTGATGTAGAACTCGTGGATACAGCGGGCTGACTGTATTTTGCACATACATTTTAAGAATAAAAACCATGGTAAAGAGGCAAATGAAAACACTTGAGAACAGCATGCTTTGTCTTCAAATAAACCATTGGGTTCAATTTCAATATTTAGTTTACTCAAATTTTGAAGAAAGATCTCATACTGCTTATAGAAGTTCCAGGTATTAAATCCATTTTGTCAACCAAGCCAAGAAAGACAGTGACATAGAGGCAATTTCAAACTCTCAAACTTCAGTTTTAACAGAACAAATCATCAATCCCTGGAGTGGAGAACCAGATAAAAAAAAATGAAACTCAAACCACATACCAGTATTAAAAACTGAGAGTCGACTTTTAAAATCTAAACTTTCCATTAATCTCAGAAACTAAATCCCATAAGAATCATGACTCATCAAGCATTCCTCTCCCTTCTTCAGATATATAGACTATTTTTTCCTCTTTAAAATACTGAAGAAATTACTTACAGCTTTAAGGGTAAGATCACACTGGAAAACAAGTTTCCGGAGTTGTGTTAAAATTTCTCTTTTGGTATTTTCTAGATCATTTCGTCTTTCTTCAACATTTGTCACACAAACTTTGTAGAGTTCATTTGCTTCTTCTACCTTCAGGAGTATCAGAGAAAAAAGTGACACTGATTCACTGAATCTATATTTTAAAACAAATGCTTACTCTAGTAAGGCTCGATTTAAATAATTGAAAAGGCTTATGCATGAAAGTTCTGAAATATTCTATATTTTAAGTAGAATATTTCTAAAGAGAAATATTCTGTTTTGGTAAGCAATTCAAGGACATTTGTCTTTTATGAATAGTCAAGTATGATTTACAATTAGTACACTGTTTGTCTATAAAATCAACATCCACTTCTACTTAATAGCTTTTTCTATTTATATTTACCATTTTCTATATAATCTTCTTACACAATTTATCAATTATATTTCATAAATAATACAAAGCTTCGGCCTAGTCTTGGTACCAGGTATTAGAATAAGTACACATATACACACAGTTGCCTAAATGGTGAACTTTCTGAACAATCAAGTAAAAAATATTAAACTACTGCTCTAAGATATATCTTTCACAAACAAACCCCAAAATTCAAAAGATAAGCAAAAATCTCTTAGCATAGTGGTTCTCAAAGTGTGGATCCCCGGAAGCAGCAGCACATGGGCACTTAGAAATGCAGGTTGTCTGGGGCCAACCCTAGACCTGCTGAATCAGAAACTCTGGGGATGGGGCCCAGCAGTCTGTTTTAACAAGCCTTCCAGGTGGTCCTAATGCAGGTTAAAGTTTGAGAACCAAAGCCTTAGCAGATTAGTGCTACTTCAATAATAACAAATAACAAAAAAGATGATTACTTTTTGAAGAGCCTCTTCTTCCAGTCTTCGCTTTTTTTCTAGCTGCCTGTTGAGATTTTTTACTAATCCACCACTTGAGCACAGATGCTCCTCTTCTGCACGAAACATGGAAGATTTTGCTTTTTCATATTCATCTTGACGTTGCATGCACAACAATTTTGCCTTTTTAAGAGCAGTCTCTGTTTCAAGCTACACAGAAAAAAAAAAGAGTATTAAATACAGAATAAGAAAAATCCTAATGTACAAGTTTCTTTAGCATATTCAGCAAGATGGTTAAGACTGCATTTTAGATAAACTACAGAGTAAGATATGCATCTTCCCAGGGTAGATGCTTATAGACTGCAGATGATTTTTAGATGTTCACAAATAGATGAAACTCTACTATAATACTAACCATTTTATTTTGTTCCTGTTTCCAAAGTTCTTTTATTTCTTTCCTTTGTTTTTCCATTTCATTTTTCCTCCCAAGTAGAGGCTGGCAAGGGTATTTTTAAAAAAAGAAAGAGAGAAAAAAGCTGTTTTCTAAAGGTATACTGCTGTTTTTTTTTTTTTTTTTAAGTATATCGTACTTATAAATTTTTACCTGCACAAATTTGTTGGCTTGGAGAGCTGCAATTGTTTGTTGTAAAAGGTGACTGCTCTCTATATCATTAAGAAGAGCATTGGTAAATAAAGACTGCAGTGGCATAAACTCCTAGAATTTAAAATTGAAAAGTAAATTTTCCAATAGAAATGTACTAGAGTTCTAGATCCTCCCCACCCCCACTAAACTTCTTCAAAAGGAGAATTTTTAAGCTTAGATTTTTTTCAGAAAAATGACTATTCATAAATATGACCATATGAGAAAAATACTGAAGAAAATTAATGAAGTTATTCTAAACCTCGTTAGCAAAATTAGTAGCTAACAAGATAATCAACATTCATATAAAACTGTGGATTTCCTAGTTTCTTCATAATGGGTATCCTTATAAGTTTAAAAAGATTTTATTTTGTCAGTAAAAAGGTTATGTAGCACGTAAGTTCTTTCCTGTTAAGTACAAAATTTAATCTGATTTTGCAAGGCGCTCATCTGAGTAATCTCTCGGCATAGGACCCTAGTAGTTCACTGATCACTTACCTGTAGTCCAATGTTAGTTCTAGTTGCCTCTGCCAACTTGACAATATTTCTAGTGGACTCCAATTCTGAAAAGGTCAAAGAAGGCATCAGAAGGTAAATTCAACTTATTTTTCCCCCTCCATACTCTAAAATTATTTGTAATCCCCCAATTAAAAAGTGATCACAAATACTAGTCTGCATCATGATATGAAGTTATGATTCTTAATTGGTAGTACTCATCAAAATCAACTGGGAAACTTTCAAAATGCACTTGATTAGATCTCACTTCTCTGGGGGAATGGGACCTAGGCCTGTGTATTATCTGTTTCTAAGGATATTCAGGTGAATCTGATGGGCATTCCCTATTAAAAGCAAATAATGTAGTAGAAAGAGCATAGGCTTTGGGTAAATTCTATACCCTTCCAGTTACTACTATATGATCTTAGGTAAATCTGCTGACCTTAGGCAAATCCCATCTCATTTGCCTCCACTGTAAAATGGGGATAATAACCTTGTCTTGCCTACTTCTCAGGGTTTTGATAAGGATTAAATGAGATAATGGATGTTGAAAGCATTTTGTCAACTGTAAAACACTGGGAAAATATTAGCTATTAAGATTTTCCTTATATGTTTCCATTGCCTTCTGATCCGACAGCTACTGTTGTTTTTGTCTCCTTTAACCATATTATCTGATTGCATTTCTTTTCACCCACTAGAGTATGACTTCTTTAAAGACAAAGACAGTATACTATCTGTCTTGGTGCCCCCAGATCTAGTGGTTGGTCCACATCAATGTTCAATAAGTATATTTATTGTAAGAAGAGTCTTTCCTATTTTAAGAGAAAATGGGCAATGATTTAATGCACTACAATGAAAAGAGCTACTAATTTGGAATCATATTATTTATAGTCTGTAGAACATTAATCACAAACAATTCAGTTCTTACGTTCCAAAGTTAATCAGATGCCCTAAAGGGCAACTCACCCAAGCTCAGCTTCTTTTCAACCCATGAAACTATGTTCTTGGTATATTTTAACCATGTTTTAGCATATGACAAAGCCAATTCTATAGAGTTAGTGTTCTTTAACAGCATGCTGTCTAATTCTATAGGAGAAAAACTTCCTGAAAATAAAAATATCAAGGTAAGTATACATTAAATATGAGTTCATAACTCTAAACAAAGAAGCATTCATATCCTAAGATGTTCTTCAATGAAAACTGGTTTAAATATATGTGACAAATTCATAATTAAAGGTCACAGTTTAAACTGAAAATTAAATTATATTTTTTAATAAATGTGTATTTCTATTATTCATCAAGTTACGAGCCCTATATAATTCTTGATCAGTCTATCATCACATTATCTATCTACTCTAGCAGGTTTTTTTCCTTAAGTTTTATATGTAAAACTTCACACATCATTCATTTTACGTCTGAAATGGATACGTTAGGTTACTAAGCAAGGAGAGATTAAGTAATCCAAAACATTTATCAAAAGTAACTGTAAAAATTTGACTGAAGTTTTAAGTACCTCAAGCATTACCTTTTTCACTGGATGAGTCCACTGATTCCACAGAAACATTTTCAAAAGACTTAAAACATGGAAGAAAACAAATTTAAGATTAGAGCAGAAGATAACAGAACTTGGCTTCAAAATTTTTTCACTCTAATTTGTTACTCTGACATAATTCCTACTAAAGAATTTCAAGCATTTAGAACTCAAAGGGCCTGAGAAGTCTGTTTAAATGCCAGAACAATTAATAAGAATTATATAGCTTTTTACAACAGCAGTTCTCAAGGTCCAAGAATGAATAACCTCATTGTTTACTAACAGCATTAGTTAACATTAATGAATCCATTCAAAACTTTAAATTCTGCAGATCTCAAAAATATTAGTCAGCAAGTTATAGAAGCAATCTAAATAGACTGCTATTTAAATAGAAGACAAAGACCTCTCTTTTTCAGCCATCTTTTATCGTTTCATTATATGATAAGCTGTCTCTGAAGGTCCACTGGACAGCTTAGTGCAGAACTTTCTATGATGATGGAAATGTTCTACATCTGCACTGTCCAGTAAGGTAGCTAATAGCTACAGGTAGCTATATGAGCATTTGAAAAGTGGCTAATTTAAATGAGAATTAAAATTTTAATTTAATGAATTACATGTGACAAGTGGCTACCTTATTGGACAGTGCAGGAAAAGGTTATCTACCGAAATTGTGAGAGTTTATATTTAGTTGGGCAATACGGAGTATGAAGGAATTCAATGCAACAGGAATCAAGTAAAACCTGGGTTTGAAGTCAAGCTCTATCACTTAGTAGCTGTATAACACTGAGCTATGTATTTATACTCATTTAACTTTGGTTTGCCCTTCTATAAAATGAGGATAAGAACATTACTTCATAAGACTATTTTAAGGATTAAGATGATGTAGGTTTAGCACAGTGCATGGTTATCTATTAAGCACTATTAAATAAATGGCAACTATTATTTTATTTTTATTTTTTTTATTTGCAATACGTGGGCCTCTCACTGTTGTGGTCTCTCCCGTTGCGGAGCACAGGCTCCGGACGCTCAGGCTCAGCGGCCATGGCTTACGGGCCCAGCTGCTCCGCGGCATGTGGGATCTTCCCGGACCGGGGCACGAACCCGTGTCCCCTGCATCGGCAGGCGGACTCTCAACCACTGCACCACCAGGGAAGCCCGGCAACTATTATTTTAAAAGATATTTTTCAAAACTCTTCATTGAGCGAAGTAATTTTATTAGTAGTATATCATCATGGATTTTTAGATTTCAATTTCTAGGGTAAATTAAAAACTGCAAAAAGGAAAAAGTATTATCCTATTAAGAATTAGTATGCATGTGCACAACAGAAGTACACGAATAGGAGATATGATTTACACCTAAAATTTAAATTGTTTAGACCCCTTTAACACTGATATAATGTTTTATTACACTTTCTAAATTAGCAGCAAGCTTGAAAATATGAAATTGAGGAAAAATCATAAATAACAGCAAAATATTTAAAGATCTCAAAATTCTTCATCATTCTGATATGGTTTCTACACTATCCTCCTTTAGTCCTTCAGTCACCAAATGGATGACTTCAGAAGTAGTCACAATTGTTTTCTAAGTACTGTAGTACATATAACAAATGCCTTAAATAGTCATTCATATTTTGTATTATTTATGAAAGATCTGTAGTTTCTATATTATTTTGATATAATAACAGGTACTTGGCACATTTCCAAATATTTGTTGCAATCCTTTTGGATTCCAATCCTTTTTGGAAATCCTTAACAGGAAATGATCAACATATGTCCCTAATGCAGTTTGTTTAAATACCTTGCATTTGGTGAAAAAATTTTAGTCAAATGAAAATATTACTACTACAATTAGTATAAATCTATAAAGCAATATTCTACATACATTCCTAATGCTCTTTTATTTCATAGCAATTTTTCTTCCAGTTAGGAATCAGAACCCCAATTCTCTAACATACTTATAAGGATGCTCTCAGGGAGAATTCAGACCTTCAGTTCTGTTAATAAGTGTTTCCTGGTAACAAACAAACTGTAGGATGTGTGAAAAGATTAACACCCTCTTTACTTCTTGCATCATTTTTCTACCAGTCTTAAAATCTGCGACAATGTCAGGAAGGAAAAACAGCTATGAATTACTTACTAAAATTTTGGACCATAGACATATAGGTTCATTACATAAGACACTATAAAATTACCAGCTATGTTTTTTAAAAATGATGGTTCCACTTCAAAGGTACAATTAAATTTTTGGTCCAGAAACTGACCATAATTTATCATATTTAAAATGAACTGAGCTGGGTTTTTTTGCTAAACTAAACACCTATCAAAGATTAATGCTGAGATTAAGATTAGGATATTATTAAAATATTAAGTTAAAAATATTAAAATCTTTGCTTTCATACAAACTTGGCCTACCTTACTTTCCCGGGAAACAGGCAGTCGCAATAATGAATCATTGCCTACATCTCCCATGAGGAAGTTTGTTAGGCTATCCAGGGGAATTAAAAAAAAAAAAAGAAATGGAAATGAACAAGTCATGACATTGCTCTGTCACAAGCTTTACATTCAACATGTCATCTAGGTTAAATTTTTTTAAAGTAAGAACCTTAGAAATAAACTGCTAGGAATCTATCCACATAAACCACAGTCACTTGTAAATGGATGTTGCTTCTAAACAGCTATAAACACCTCCAAATACAGCAGTAAAGCAACACAGAATGTAGCTTTTCTGAAGTTGTGATAATATTTCATGCTAGTTAATACTTTACTTTGCATGTATGTACTGAATTATTGTGACATACTCTCATTGAGACATCTAGGCCCTAATTTCTTTAAATGACAGTCCTATACTTACATATTTCCAAAGGTAAAGGCCAAAGTTTCAATGGAAGAAAACACTTCTCTGAAGAGATCATTTTTGTTTTCTTCATTTACTTCTGTGAAGTTCACAGCTTTAGGGAAAAGTTGGTTACAATAAATGAGGAGAAAATACTTTAAACTAGTTTTATACAAAGTCATTTAATCCCTTAAAAATCCATCATTACTACTAGAAGCATTAGAAGATTCAGAAGCTGAAAAGCCTAATACACAAAATAAATATGATGTTCAAGTTGTTCATTAAAGAAATCATACAAAAGAATCACCTCGCATAAAAGTAGCCAGCATTCCAACCTGACTGCTCCACACATTACATAATTTGACACATCTAAAAAGTGACTCAATGTGAAATCAATTGATCTTGAGTCACACAGTCCATGTTACACCAGCCTTCTCTCATTAAGAGTGCTCTGTGTTTTTTTCTCTTGCTTATTGCTTCATGGCATTTTTTAAAAACAGCTAAATGCACTGTGGCTCACTTAAGTCAATATGAAGTACATTTTCCACTACAAATTACCAATATTTGAAGTCACATATACATTTGACATAACGTAAAACCTATATACAAAGCATACCAACTAAAAACACACAAAGCTTAAAAATTTTTTAATTCCTATTTATTTATACCGTTATTTCTTATAGGGTCTTGGGCTCTGAGGTCCATTTTAATTGATACATAGCTGTCTTTTGTTTATCACAGGGACAGTCTAACATTTTGCATTTTGTTAAAATTATGAAACATAACTGAAAAAGGTTTCTTATCATAACTTCATCTGTATGCACCTTTGTTAAAAGCCCAGATACAATCTACAGAGACAAAATCTGAGGGTTGAATAGGTAATTTTTTTAAAGTAACTCATTCTACTCAGATTGAGTTTAAGGAGCAACTGGCTCCCTGTATCCCACCCTCCCTAGGATCCTTGCCAATAACTGGAAGGAGAGAAACCAAGTGGAGAGGAAGCTATCCTTTGTTTTAAAACATAGTTGTTCTTAAGCTTGCCTGCACATCAGAATTACTTATGCAGCTTTAGAAACAAAGTCTGAGTCCCACCACCAAAGATTCAGATTTCACAGGTCTGGTGAAGCACATATATTTGTTCAAAAGCTCTCCCAGGTGATTCTAATGTGCAACTAGGGTTGAAAATGTTTCCTGGAAAGCCAGGATTCCTAAGCAGGGATCAATTAAACCTTAAGCCTGGAAGCCTCATGAAATTACAACCAAGATTTTACACGCCTTTGTAGATATAAGGGGCTAAGGTCCACACCTTTCATGAGATCCTTCTAAATATCCCTGATACAAACAAGAAGAAAAACTTAAGAACCGCCATAAATAATTTTTAAAATATTTTTTGATTTCTGCTCTGGTCAAGATGGAAAAACAGGCTTATATATCTGAAGCAACTAAAAGAAATCTGTACAAAATATACAAAACAGCAGTTTTCATGACATTAGCTATCAGGCAACACAGAACAAAAATCCTAACAGACAAGAAACAAACATGGTGAGGCTCTACAACTGCCCCAAGCTTACTGCCTAATAACACACAAAGATTTCTAAGCAAAGGAAACTACCAGAGATAAAGAAGGTCATTTTATAATGATGGATTCAATTCATCAAGAGGACATAATTTTATACATTTATGCACCTAATAAACAACTTCAAAATGCATGAAGCAAAAACTCATAGAACTGAAATGACAGATTCACAACTACAGCCAGAGATTTCAAAAACCCTCTCTCAATAATTGACAGAACATGTAGACAGAAAATCACTAAAGGATGTGAAAGCCTTCAACAATACGATCAGCCACCTTGGCGAGACCGACATTTAAAGAACACTCTACACAATGACAGCAAAATACATGTTCTTTTCAAACACACACTGAATATTTACCAAGATGGACCATATTATGAGCCATAAAACAAGTCTCAATGGGTTTAAAAGGATTCAAGTCAGGCAAAATATGTTCTGTGACTAGATGGAATTAAATTATAAAAATATCTGGAAAAATCCTCAAATATTAGGAAACTAACACACTTCTAAATAAACCATGGATCAAAGAAGAAAAAGGGAAATTAGAAAGTATTTTGAATACAATGAAAACGAAAACACAATATATAAATATTGGTGAAGGTGGTGGCAGAGAGGCACAGAAGGGAGGGATGACAAAGGGACATGCATTACCTGGATTGTGATGGTTTCACAAGGGTATGCATATCAAAATTGATCAAATTGTACCCTTAATTTAAATATGTGCAGCTTATCTGAAGTCAATTATACCTCAATAATGCTGTTTTTAAAACTGCACTTGAAAGTAGACTTTAAATGTAATTTATAATGTAATACCAGCAAAAATGTAAAGCCTACTCACTATTTCCCAACTTTAACCCGTTAGACTTTAAAGAAAAAAATACTTTATAACACTTTGCAAAATTCTATAATTATTCTTCTTTTCCTATAAATATATTTTTCAAAGCACTAAACATGACTGGGATATAACTGTAAGTAGTGAAATAATTGTAAGTAGTAAAAAGACAATTATTTGAACCATCTTCAATCGTTATCTTCATCCCTACTCAAATGAGGTTACAGCCATCTAATGAAAATTCCTATTACGGGCCTTGCCTCTACTTCAAAACAGCTCTAACAGCTCTATACTTCTAATATCCTTTCATTGTTTTTTTGCTCCTGTCCAGTGTTCCAAAGAAAAGTCTTTGGCTCCTTTCCAATAATAAATCTCCCCATTCTCTCCCACATTCTCCAAAACCCTTACCACCATTACCCCTGCCTCATAACTTCACTATCTCCTACCAACTGACATTTTTTCTTATGCTACTAACAACATACCCAAATCTTTTCTACAGGAAAAAAATTAAATTTACCATATTTCTTCTTAAAGCTACCATCCTAACTAATTCAGCATTTCTTTACTGCTAAAACTTTATAAATAGATAATGACAATTCACCAGGATTTGGCTTTTCATCCAGTTTAATGGTTAGCAGGAGTTGGAAAACTTTTTCTGTAAAGAGCTAGATAGTGACCATTTTAGACTTTTCAGGCCATACAATCTGTTGCAACTATTCAACCCTGTATAAAGTAGCCAAACATAAACAAATAAGAGTAGTTGTTTCCGATAAAACTTTATTTACAGAAACAGGAAGCAGGCCAGATTTGGCCCACTGGTAGTAGTTTGTGCACCCCTGGTTAAAAGGATGGGTTCCAAAGCCAGTCTGCCTAGGTTAAATCCTAAATCTGCCTCTTAACGAGGTTAAGTAACTTAACTGTTCTGTTCTTCAGTTTTCTCATTTATAAAATGGGGATAATAATATGTATTTTGAGAAACACTGTGAAGATTTAATGAACTTAGAACAGCGCTTGTTACACAGAAAATGCTCAATAAATGTTAGTTATTTTCACTCAATACCACTGAACAACACTGTCAACAGTAACCTCCAACTGTTTTAGTCAAACTTGGAAGTCTTTTTCCTTCTAAGTTTTCATCCTACTTCACTGTTCTGCAACTCTGAATAACTCTACCACTTCATACATATGCAACCTTGGACAAATCACTCTATGTCCCAGATTTCTTATCTGCAAAATGGGAGTTGATATAATAATAATTTGCTGTGAAGATTAATGGGTAATCCATGTAAAGAGCTTAACAGCATCTGGCATACAGTAAGTACATCCTCAATATATTATGTCAGCTATTATTAATACAAATATTAACCATTTCCTTCTATCTTGAAGCACTTTGCTTAGAAGCAATACATTATAGCAACTAGAAAATGCAAGGCTTCAGAGTTTCAAACCTGAGTTCAAATCTGACCCTTACCACTTCCTGTATCACTCTGGATACATCACCTAACTTCAATTTCCCCATATGTAAAATGGCGTGTTACTGAAAGGAACAACTGAGAAAACAAATGTAAAACACCTAGGGTACAGTGCTTGGTATTTAGTGAATATGAGCACCCCCATATTCTACATCTGATCTGTGCTTCATACAGTTGTTTCCACTCAGCCGGCAGTTCTCATCTTGGCCTTCTTCTCTATACATTACCCCCAGAGAATCTCATCCACTTTCAATACCTTTAAGGGAATGAATCCTTAAACTACCTGTCTAGTTTTACCCTCTGAGCTCCAGACCCATATTTTCGATGGTCTGTTTGATACATTCCTCCCCCTATTTCCCAATCTTTACCCACCAGCACTGCAATCTCAACATGTACTAAACTGAACTCTCATCTCTTCCTATCTACTCTGCCCCTCAAGCCTACTCTCTTCCTTCCGTACATTCCTTAGCTCATTAGTTTTGCTTCCAAAATGCCTCTAACTTTTTTTTCTTTCTTTCCATTCCTGTTGACACTGACTTAGTTCAAAGGCCATATTTTACTTCTAGTTTGGACTATTTACCAACCTGCTAAGTGGCCTCTCTGTCTCCACTCTCTCCCCTCTACTAGCTGACCTTCGAAATCAACTCAAGATTTTGCTTAAAGTTTAAATAATTGTCTCCCTTGGGTTCCCTATTAAGTCACAACAATGAGCACTAAGACACATTTAGTATCTCTTTAAGAAAACACATGAATAGCTTTCATACATATAACCTATTAGAACAGCAACTTTCAAACAGTTTTACCACAACCTTCGGTAAGAAATACATATCACATCGTGACCAAGTATACCATATCCACGTAACAGTTATCAGTTACATAACACCTACAAAGTTTCTGAAATATCCTTAAGTCTTATACAATGAGTGTTACACTCTGATTTTCTTTTCTATTCTCTTACATATTTTAAAATGCTGGTTACAATTCACTAACTCGATGTCATCAATCAAAAGCCAAAGTTTGAAAACCACCAAATTAAAAGATATAATGGAAGAAAATTTTCACCATTTGCACAGGGAAAGTTCCTTAGGGAGAAAAACAAAACAAAAGCTACAAGATTTATAAACTGAAAACTTCACACTGCTTCTGAGAAACAAAAAAAGACAACCTGAAGAACTTAAATGCAACCATATTCTCAGATAGAAATGGTAAGTATATAAATTCTCCTTAATTTTATTTATAAATTTAATTATAAATTAACTATAATTTATACATTCATAAACTTAACTATAAATTAATTTATAAATTTACATATTTAACTCAAATCACCCTCAAAATACCAATAGGTATTTTCTGGAACTAGACAAGCCAATTCAAAAATCTTGATGGAAAAATAAAATCCTGAGCAAAAAGAGTAATGGAAAGAGAAGCTACCCCAACCAGACAGTAACACATACTATAAAACCACAATGAATGGGGCCTCCCTGGTGGCGCAGTGGTTGAGAGTCCGCCTGCCGATGCAGGGGATACGGGTTCGTGCCCCGGTCTGGGAGGATCCCATATGCCGCGGAGCAGCTGGGCCCGTGAGCCATGGCCGCTAAGCCTGTGCGTCCGGAGCCTGTGCTCCGCAACGGGAGAGGCCACAACAGTGAGAGGCCCGCATACCGCAAAAAAAAAAAAAAAAAAAAAAAACCACAATGAAGACAGTATGGTACTGGCACATAACTAAACAAATCAAGGGGATAGAATAAGGTCCAGAAATAAATATATGTGACAATTTAGTGTGTTTATGATAAAGATGGCATCTCAAACCAATGTGGAAAATATGAATTATTCAATAAATTAGCTAGAAACATAGATACTCTAGAATGTATCAAAGATTTAAATTTAATAAGTAACACCATGAAAACATTAGAAGAAAAAACAGTGGAGAACGCTACTATAATCTCCAAGCAGTGAAGTCCTTCCCTAATACTCAAAAAGCATATAAAAGGCACATAAAAGATTGAGATAGAAATGCAAAATAAAACAAAATACCATAAGCAAATCAAAAGATAAAAAAACAAACTGAAGAAAATCTGCAACTTATATCAAAGATTAAGGGCTAATTTCACTTATATGAAGTTTCTATAAATCAATACTAAAAAAGGACCAACTATCAAGAAAAAAAATGAATAAACAGTCAAGTCACATAAAAGGATGTGCAAATGACTCTGCAACATATTAAAAGATACTCAACTGTACTCAAAATGAGGCAAATGCAAATCAAATCTATACTGAGATACCAGTTTTTACTATCAGATTGGGTAACAAAGTTTGGTAACCAGCTTTGTTGGCAAAGGGGTAGGAAGTCAGCTTCTTCAGCATGGCTATCAGAAGGACAGAACCTCTACAGAGGGCGTGTAGCAATATACAAAATATAAATGCACATGCGCTCTGTTCCAGTAACTACCCGCCTAGGAATACACAGGGCTACTCATTGAAGCACTGTTTGTAACCAAAAAAACTGGAAACAATCCAAACATCTATTAGTAGTGAACTGGTTAAATTAATTATAGTACATCAGTATAATGGATTATCATGCAGCTTTGAAAAAACAAAACAAATAACAACAAAAGAAGAAGACTTTTTATATACAGATAACTCAGAACAATGAGCAAGGAACAGAATGCTACCCTTTGTGTAAAGAAGAGAACATGTTGTGTTTGCTTCTATATGTGTATAATGTCTCTGGAAAGATACACAAAAAACCAGTAATAGTTGTTGCTTATCTAGGGAAAGGAATGGTGGCTAAGGTCTGAGGTAGAAAGACACTTCACTGTTTGAATACTCTTTTATACCATTTGCACTATGAATCACGTGAATGAATTGCCTATTAAAAAAACTTAAGTTTCAAAACAGAAAGAAAACATGAGGCATCTACAATTTTGGATGCATAATTAAAGCTTATTTTTCTTTTTTGTTTCCAATTTTTAAATATAGGGCAAAATACAAATCATGAAAAACCTTAAAAATGGTCCTTTTAAATTATATTACAAATAAGATTTACCAGAATACTTCTAAATGACGAAAACACAAATACTAAGTACATAATAAATTACTGAGTGCTACGATGCCTTCATCTACTTCACAAATAAGCTGTATCTCTCTTACCATGTTGCAAATATTTTGTAAGACTGAACTTCCTGCTTGGAAACAAGAGGAGACACAGGAAATACAAATCACTATTAGAATGAATGGGGAGAAGCTAAGGATTCTTCTTTTAAAGTTATTAAAGGTAAATTCTACATTTAAAATAAAAAATAAGAGATGTTAAAAGATTCCAATTTTATTCCAATGCGCTTATTCTTATTATGCATAGGAAGTGGATAGATTTCATGCATTCAAACCTGCAGCAGCACAAATAAGATTATACCTCCCTGATCTAAAGTTATTACTCTGTATATGTTATTTTTTAATGGTTTGGTATATTTGCAAAATGCATCTGACAGTTGCAAGATCTCCAAAGCAAGTCAGGTTACCACTGTTTTTTAAATGTAAGTAGGAGGTTAAGACAAAATGATCACATTCCTGACAGCTTTCTGATCATAATATACAATAGTTTTTAAGTTTTCCTCTTTAATATAGAAGTAAAAATGTACCTTTGTAAGTTTTTTGAAAACATGAAAGTAGACAGCGTATGCAAAACATTTAGATTGCCACAAGATAGACATTCAAAAATGGTTTCTACCTCCCCCTTGCCTTTCCAGGGTTTGAAAACAAAATTACCATTCAATGAAAGAATTAAATAAGCTCCAATTTGACATCAATTTTCCAGGTTACTGAATATTTTTCATTTGGGGTATCAATGATATTTTTACATGGCCTCAACAATATGGGGGGGTATTTAAAAACTTAAACTTACACCAAAGAAAACACAATTTTTAAAGTTTTCTAGCATCATGGAGTCCTACTGAAACAGAGTAAGTTCCCCAACAACAAAGTAATTTTTTAAATTTCATCCAACAAAGAAGTAAAATCGTTAACAATAATTCCAAGGGTAAAGACAGTCTTAGAGGGAAATAATACTCAAAACATTGCTTTACCTCAAAGAAAAAAAGATCTATAAGGCAGCTGAGAGGCCACTTTCTTCAAGTCTGTTTCTGGAATGTGGACATCAACAGACACACTCCTTCCCCAGGACATCCTGACTGCACACAATAGCTACTGACAACAATTGAATGAACTGTGGTCGCTATTTTCGCTATTTCCAAGCATGGAAATTTTACTATCTACAGACACAAATTTCCCTAACTTAAGTTAAACTGCACTTACAAACAATCTATTTTAAAACAAATTTGGTTACTAAGCATTTTTAAGAGTCACAACAGAAGCTATCCATTTTGAAGCCATCCACATTTTTTTCAGTGCTTGAAATACAGGAAAAAGAGAACCATGCAAACATGATTAATCTACATAAAAAGTAGGGAAGGCAGTTCTTAAGTATATAGACTGTATTTTATTGACAAGGTTTTTATTTTCTCTTCCTGCCTCATCCCCTTGACACTTGCCCTTTGCCCTCTCTACATGTGAGTATGTTCATTAATCACATCCTGGTCTTCACATCCAGAGTTCTCATACAAGCACCCTTTATCACAGTGCCAATCCCCACTCTAACCCGGTTAATGCCCACCTGACCTTTAAGACTCAGGACAGGTAATCCCTCTCCTCAAAGAAGCCTTTTGAGTTTCCTTACTCAACCCATGGTGACTCACTTTTGTTAAACATTTTAATTCATATTACCTATCAGATTGACATTTAACACTGACAATCACTTCCTAGAATATGACACTTTTAAAATTCCATAACATCTTTCTCCAGATCATCTCCCTACTTCATTAGTGTTTCTCAGGTTCCTCTATCTTCTCTCTGTCCCTAGGATCTCACACTCAGTCCTCTACTTAGTTTGCACACTCTGAGTTGGTGTCATCCTCTTCCATCACCACCCATAGACCAACAACACTCAAGTCCAGGTGCTCAACTCCAACTTCAACTTAATCCCTAACATTCAACCTGTCCTATGTTTCTTCAACAAGCCATCCCCTCTTCAGTGACAAGCACATTCCATGACTACCACACCCCAGCTTCTGCCTTAAATCAGACTATTAACCCTCATCTAACCCATTATTTCTAACAATCTCCTAACTGAACTCCCTGGTTCCAGTCACATTCTTCTCTATCTTTATATAATCTTCACCCTCAATCTTTATACAGTGCAGCCTAGGATAACAGATTCTAACAATTTTTGGTGGCAAACCATTTCATCAAGGGATAATGTCCCAATTCTTACTTCTTTTAGCACATGTAATATATATATATATATAGACACACACACACATATATATATATACACATATACATACACATATATGATAAACTTATTTTCCAATTTTAGTTTCATTTTTCCACATTTGAAAATAAGGTCCCAATTAAGTCTTCTTTTTCTCCATTTGTTTTCCTCCTTTAAGTGGAATCACTACAAATGTCCATTTTCCAGCACCAACTGTCTTCAGATAACAAAGACTTTTTGTACCCTAATAACTTACTTCAAAAGAGCATATTCTTTCAAAAAACTCAAAAATTGTAAACCTCAGTTGTTCAGTTCATTTCAGTTAGCATTTTTAGAGTGTTTCCTGCCAAATAAAGTTTTAATTTTTAAAAGAAAGAGAGGTTTAGGTGTGACTTAGTGGGGATATTTAAATACCAAAGTGTATGTAACTCTTAATGATACACATCATACAGATGCCAAGAGAGATGGTTCTATAATCATTATAAACGAAAATGTATCATCTGGATCCTTTTTGCCCATGCCAACCCACTGTTAATATTATCTTTCTTACCTTTCACTTTTGCAGTAAGCATTTCTGCAGCATTTTGAAGATCAACAGAATTGAGGTTCTGATGTTTATTCATTACAGACTTTAAAACACGAAGAAGTTCGTCCAGACGTATATGAATGACTTCTTTAAAACAGTCTTAAGAAAAAAAAAATTTTTTTTTAATTTGTTAAATCAACCATTTTGAAGCACATTTCAGGTAGAAGCAGTGGCTCCACAACTTTTGCCTACTGTATGTTCACTTTTATTTTCACTACTGCAATTATATGTAATTTATTTAGCCTTCAAAAATCCATGATCATTTTAATTCATTAAAGATTTCAAAGTCACTCACAGTCATGGTCAACTTAGCACTACCTTTTTCAGTTTTCTCAGTCTAAATGTGCTCTCCAGATTTCCCTTGAGGCAACTTTACAAGTTTTTCCTGTCTTACAGTTTTTACTATAATATACTTTTTAATATATATGGTAACAGAGTTAAAGCCCTATAGTGCCTGATATATTAACTAATATTAAATAGCACTTACATGTTAAGTTTCTACGTAAGAATTGACTCTTTGCATTAAGTTATTATCAGATATTAGAAATGAGCAACTCACAGGCATATATATAAGGACCACCACCTGACCTGCACATCTTTAAAACTGTGGTATAATTTACATACAATAAAATGCATAGATCTTTATATGGTTCAATGAAATTTTGTACTTTTTAGAAAAATTGAACTAATTGTCGATGATGAAAAATTGGGGGATCATTACAAAAGCTCCAGATTTATGCCTACCCTTGAAAAATCAAAATCTGGTTATACCAGGCCCCCATCCTCCTTGGCCACAAGCAGCTGAAACAGAGCAGTACTGCTCTCTTAGGTGTGCTTCTTTCCCAGTCCCTACCTGCCTAGCCCTAGTCTGCTCTACCCATTTTACAGCAGCCCTGGTCAGAGGGACACAGACAACGTTTTATAACCCCTGGAAATAAGGTGACCATATAATTTATCTTCCAAACCAAAATACTCTAGCAAGAGAAAAGGTGGGTACTACTCATAATCATGCCAGCAAACAGGCATATCCCTGGATCACCATTCCAGGCAAACCAGAAAGTACAGTCACCCTAACCTGTAAAACCCCTGAAGTAGGGACTTCCCCAGTGGTCCAGTGGTAAAGAATCTGCCTCCCAACGCAGGGGACGTGAGTTCAACTCCTGGTCGGGGAACTAAGATACCCACATGCCACGGAGCAACTAAGCCCACACACCACAACTACTGAGCCCGCACGCCACAACTACTGAGCCCGCTTGCCACAACTAGAGAGAAGCCAACACGCTGCAATGAAGAGCCCGCACGCCACAATGAAGAGCCCACGTGCTGCAACAAAGACCCGACGCAGCCAAAAACAAAGAAATAAATAATTTTTTAAAAAACCCTGAAGTAAACCTCAAAAGTTTGAAAAGACAACCACCTGAAATACAATACTCTGATGTAATGTTCATTTCTATAACCTTACACATAGCACTAGTGTTTAATTAACAATGGCACATTTATTAAGTGCTTCCTATGTACTAGGCACTGTTAAAAGCACTTAAAACCTATTATCGCATTGAATTTTCGCATCAATTCTATTAAGTAGATGATTTTTTAAATCTCCATCGTACAGATGAGAAAACTGAGGCAAACCTAAGTTTACCAAGTCAGAATTTGAACCCAGAGAGTATAATTCTAGAAGCTAAGCTCTTAATACTGTCTCCCTATTGAAACAGCTTAAAAAACAATCAAAAACATTTTTTAAAAGAGTGTTTTAGGGCTTCCCTGGTGGCGCAGTGGTTGAGAGTCCGCCTGCTAATGCAGGGGACGCAGGTTCGAGCCCTGGTCTGAGGGGATCCTAGATGCTGCAGAGCAACTAGGCCTGTGGGCCACAACTGAGGAGCCTGCTCGTTTGGAGCCTGTGCTCCGCAACAAGAGAGGCTGCGATAGTGAGGGGCCCGCGCACCGCGATGAAGGGCGGCCCCTGCTTGCCGCAGCTAGAGAGGGCCCTTGCGCAGAAACGAAGACCCAACACAGTAAAATAAATAAATTAATAAATTAATAAAAACTCCTACCCCCAACATCTAAAAAAAAAAAGAGTAAGATGCTGATTAAAATTTTCAAAAAAAGAGTGTTTTATAA